>NC_142874.1:30858439-31182189 GCF_051225735.1 Oryctolagus cuniculus
GGCCCAAGTTCTTGGGCCCTACACCTGTGTGGGAAGAAGCTCCTGGCTCCTGGCTTTGGATCAGCCCAGCTCCAGCCGTTGCAGCCAACTGGGGAGTGAACCAGTGGGTGGAAGACCTCTCTCTCTCTCTCTCTCTGCCTCTGTAACTCTGACTTTCAAATAAATAAATCTTTTTTTAAAAAAAATGTAGCATGTATGGTGATGCACAGTATGAAATACTTGATAATGACAGGAAGTGAGAGAAAGCGACAGGGAAAGAAAGAGTTCTTGCATCCACTGGTTCACTCCCCAGGTGGCAGCAACAGACAGGTTGCATCTGGGTCTCCCCTGTGGGTGGCAGGGGCCCAAGCGCTTGGGCCATCTTCCCAGGCGCATTAGCAACCCAGCATTAGCTGGGTTGGAAACTGAGCCAACGCCTGGACATGAACAGGTGCTTATATGGGATGCTGGTGGCGCCAGTGGTGGCGTAACCGGCTGCACCACAGTGCTGGCCCCCTCTGCACCTGGAGATTGGCCGGTGCCCTCTGGGTTTGCATGCGCTGCTCCTAGGTATTCCCACCACAAAGAAACTGGCTCAAGTGGCTTCTCTCAGACTGCGTGTGGGTCACGGAGCAACGCGCAGCCATGATGCCGCCCCCTCAGTATTCTACACACCCCACCCCCAGGGATGAGGGACCGGCAGGCTGAGAGAGGCGCAGGGACCTGGCCTTGGGCCCAGCCCCGTAGACTCCCTTCCTGCCCTGGTGTCAGGATTCGATCAAGGAAGCAGAATGGCTACCTGCAGCCCTTGGAATTCCTCCATGAGCCTGGGCGGTGCAGCCTTGAATCTGAGTGGGACTGTACGCTGTGCAAGCACCGGCCTGGGGTGCTGCGGGGGCCACTTTCTGCCCAGCTTCCCCAGCGAGGAGAGCGTGCGTTTAAATAACACACACAGAACAGAAACCGTCCAAAGTACAGGATGTCAGCGGTGGAATTTGTGGCGCCGAACTCACGGTCCTCTTAGTTTTACAACAGCGTAAAAATAACACATTTTTCATCAAGATGAAAATAAAAACAATAATAAAAACCTAATGTTTGCCGTGTGCTGATTATACTCCAGCGACGATGGTGGGTGCTTTGCATCTCATTGAATCCTCACTTGCGCTCTGTGCGGCGCCTTCTGTTACCATTCTCGTTCTGCAAAGAAAAATGAGGACAAAGTCTGTGTCACTCACCCAATGATGACACTCCGACCTGCCCCTCCTGGAGGGCACCACCATGCCAGCGTCCGATACAACAGTGCCTCTTCTCCCTGCAAAATTCACGAAAGCTTATTTACTCATTTTCATCTATTTGAAAGGCAGGGAGAGAGAGAGAGAGAGAGAGAGAGAGAGAGAGAGATCTTTCTATCCACTGGTTCACTCCCCAGATACTGGCAACAGCCAGGGCTGGGCCAGTCAGAAGCCAGGAGACAGGAACTCAAATTTGAGTCTCCCACATGGGTGCAGGGGCCCAAGCACTGGGCCATCTTCTACTGCCTTCCCAGGGCATAGCAGAGAGCTGGATCACAAGTGGAGCAGCCAGGATTCGAACCGGTGCCCATTTGGGATGCCGGCACTGCAGGCGGCAGCTTTATCCACTAAGCCACAGTGCCGGCCCCGGTCCAGGTCTTCTAAGTGGGTGGCAGAGACCCCGCCACTTGAGCCATCCACTTACTGCCTCCCAAGGTCTGCTTTAGCAGGAAATTGTAGTCAAAAGGCAGAGGCAGGTGTCAAAACCAGGTAGTCTGATGAGGGAGTGCGTTGTATGGAGCTGGAGCCCCGGGAGCGAACACCCCTGTCGCTTCTCGCATTTTCCACTGCTGTAACAGAGCACATAAGACCAGGTACTTTATGAAGACAAGAGGTCTGGTTTGGCTCGTGGTTCTGGCTGCAGTTCGTGGTGCAGACCCCGGGAGGGTCTTGTGCTAGAAAAGGAAGTCTGAGTGGCTGCCTCGGCTCCCGGCACAGCCAATCCCCGGCCCCGAGAACCGCATCCATCCAGATCATTCATTTCCGAGAGAGGGGGCCGGGGAGAGACAGAGACGAGAGAGAGCGCTTCCATCTGCTGGTTCACTCCCTACATGGCTGCAGCAGGCAGGTCTGGGCCAGGCCCACGCCGGGAGGCCCCAGCTCCAGCCAGGTCTCCTGCATGGGTGGCAGGGACCCATGTCCTTGAACCCTTACCTGCTGCCTCCCAGGGTGTGCATCAGCTGGAAGCTGCAATTGGGAGCTGGCGGCGAGACTCAAAGCCGAGACCCTGGTGTGAGACTCAGGTGCCGCATCTCCTAGGCCAACCCCTGACCCCACAATCGTGTGCTCACCTGAGTTCTGGTGGGGGGGGAACAAGCCTCCTCCAAGCCGTGACACACTCTCTGGGGTCCCTGAGCCCCTCCCATCATCCCACCCCTGCAGATCCAGAAGAGCGGGCATGGGGTGGACAGAGAGCGGGACACCGGCCGGGGACTGTGACCTCTGGCTCGCCCAGTGCCCCGAGGAGGCGGGTGGCTCTGAGAATGTTCTCCTTGCTCCCATGCACTGCTTCCTTCCCTCTGGGCCTGAGTTTGCTGACTGTCGTGCAGTGCAGGGCCATGCTGAGTTAAGCAGGGACATTCCAGCAGGTGGCTCTCAACATTTCCCCTGCGGGGACACCTGGTGCCACCCAGACTCCCCTCTCTTAGGAGGAAGCTGCATGTCCCCCGAGGCTGTTTTCTCTTCCGGTAGCCTGGGGCCGACCAGTCTGCTACCTGCTGATGACGGTCGCCCCAGAAACTGGTTGTGAAAATTAGAAACCGCTGGGGGTGGGTGGCTTCGTGCGTGGCGCCGCGGGTTGAGCCGCCGTCTGCTTCACCGGCATCCCAGATGGGCGCCAGTTCGTCTGGCCTCCTACACTTCCCATCCAGCTCCCTGCTAATGGCCTGGGAAAGCAGCGGCAGATGACTCAAGTCCTTGGGCCCGTGCCACCCACCTGGGAGACCTGGAAGGAGTTCCACGCTCCTGGCTTTGGCTTTGGCCTGACCCAACCTTGGCCATTGGGGCCTTTCAAATATATATATATATATTTAAAGAAGACGAGAAAGCGTTTTCTGTGCTGTGGGCGGGGCCTGGCCTCCATAAATGGCCCCGCAGTAGTGCAATAACTCAGGAGAACCCAGCCCCACCCTGGCTCTGGAGCTATTCGACCAAGCTCGTGCAGGTCACTCTCTGGAGCCTCGGCTGCCTCGCGTGCAGAAGCGGAAGCTGGATCTGCGAGGCTGTTTCCGTCTCTTCCGGCTTTGCTGGTGTCTCTGACCCAGAAACCTGCCAGGACGCAGCATGATGTCCCGAGAGCTGGATTTCTTTTCTTCTTCTTCTTCTTTTTCCCCCAAGATTTATGTTATTTAGTTGAAAGAGTGACAGAGAGAGTGGGAGAAAAGAGAGAGACATCTTCCATCTACTGGTTCATGTCTCTAGAATGGCTGCAATGGTTGCGGCTGGGCCAGGACAAAGCCAGGAGCTCCTTCCTGGTCTCCCGCATGCGTGCAGGGCCCCGGTACTTGGGCCATCCTCTGCTGCTTTCCTGGCGCATTAGCAGGGGCTGGATCGGAAGCAGCGCAGCCAGGACTGGCTCCAGTGCTCGTACGGGCTGCTGGCCTCGCTGGCTTAGCCTCTGCACCACACTGGATTTTGACAGCCAGATTTCGAAGTCACCTGCTTACCCAAGGGATCGACTTGGCTTCGCATTTGCCACCAGGCAAGGTTGGACCCTTGACCGTCCAAGGCCTGGCTGGTGAGGAGAGGGAGGAGGACAGGGTGACCTTGACACTGAAGCCCTGTGGCCATGCCGGGACTGAAGGGTTGAGGGAGGGGTTCTGGTGCGTGGCTCTTCTCAACTTTCATCACTAGAACTCCGGGCAGACCCGCGTCTAAGCCTTGGAATTAATTCCTCTAGAAAACTGTGCCTTTGCGGTGCCGGCACACAAGCGTGATAGCACATCTGCAGTGGCAGCCCCATCAGCTCCCCAGGCAGGGCGGGCGGGCTGACAGATGGAGGTGTGCTTGCGGCACGGGTCAGAGCCTGCCGGGCGCCCTCCCCATGCGCCCGTTCCCTGCCATCCCACGCCGCTGAGCCCCGGCCGCGATCACGGGGACATGAAGACGTCTGTCAGCTCTGGGGAGAGGGGCGGGGACGGCCGAGGCAGAGGTCCGATCCCGGCGGTCACGGTCACGGGTTCGGGGCATCCCTGCACCAGACACTAGCCCGGGTTCCAGGGGCCCCTGAGGGTCGTGTCGGGGTGGTGGGTGGGACAGCAGGGAGGGGCTGGCTTTGGGTGCAGCAGGTCCTCGCAGCCTGGAACTTTGTCTACCTCTGGAGATGATTATTCAGCCATTTCGATGTGGCTTCTTGGCCAAACGCCAAGGCAGGTGACTGGAACGGATGATTTGTGAGTTCTTGGGAAAGGAAGGTGATTGCCGGCAGCAGTGTGAGTTCACCGAGAACAAAGCCGATCGAGCCTCCCTCTCCTCCTCCTGGCAGCCTTTTGATTGGCCAATCAGCGTAACAGGGCACTCACGCCGGCGGTGAGCAGCCACCTTGCCCCACGCCATCCAGGGGCACGCGAGGGCCTGGGTGCGGCCGGCGGCTGGCGGCCTTGTGGGCTCCGCCTCTCTCGGGTCTGCACTTTTGTTCTCAGCCTGCAAAGGGGCACGGACCCCGTTCTCACAGCGCTGGAGTGAGCTGGCTGGGAGGAGCGGGGAGCCCCTCCCCGGGGCCGCCAGCAGGGACGCTGGTGCTGGCTTTGAGTGACACCCGTGCCTGGTTACTCCTGGAGCTGCAGTGACCCAGGGCCTTGGAGCAAATCTCTGTCTTTCGGATTGAGGGGCAGTGCTGGGTCCCCGGCAGGTTTTGTGGCGTCCGCCTCACCATCTCAGCCTCTGAAATCAAGCCCAGATCTGTGGCCAGGCTAGCCCGCGGAGCCAGCCTCTGTGTATCTGCCTTCCATACCGGGAGCAGCCCTGGGCTCTCAAGGAAGGCACCCCTGGGTGCTCCTGGGGGCGCCTGGCAGTCAGAGCCTTGGTTGAGTGCGTGGGGACTAAGCCACTGGAACTTGGATGTGATAGAAAAATATAAGCTTTTTGCCGGCGCCGCAGCTCACTAGGTTAATCCTCCGCCTTGTGGCGCCGGCACACTGGGTTCTAGTCCTGGTCAGGGCGCCGGATTCTGTCCCGGTTGCCCCTCTTCCAGGCCAGCTCTCTGCTGTGGCCAGGGAGTGCAGTGGAGGATGGCCCAAGTGCTTGGGCCCTGCACCCCATGGGAGACCAGGATAAGCACCTGGCTCCTGCCTTCGGATCAACGCGGTGCGCCGGCCGTGGTGGCCATTGGGGGGTGAACCAACAGAAAAAGGAAGACCTTTCTCTCTCTGTCTCTCTCTCTCACTGTCCACTCTGCCTGTCAAATATATATATATATATATATATATATATATATATATATATAAGCTTCTAGACTCACGGGCTCAGGACGCCTCGCTACCCCGCTTGGCCAACGCCCGAGCATGGCCTCGTGTGGCGTGGAATCTCAAACCTGCCTTCCCGGTCTGGAAGTGGGCTCCCAGGACGCCCTCCTGCACCCTGTCCTAAGCCCTGACCAGCTCCACGGCTCCATCCGTGACGTGGATGAAGACAGACAGAGCAGGATGATCAAATTTTTAGATGACAGTTAGAAGGCGTAATTGAGATCCAGAGAGAGAGCGAGCTGAAGATTTGAAAACATCCTGACAAGCTGAAATGATGCCTGAAACAAACAAGATGAAGTTTAACAGGGACCAATATTAAGCCCTATATTTAGGCAATAAAAATGAATTATGTAGGCACGGTATGGGAGAAGCATGACTCGGGAGAATTTCAAATTAAAATCCTGCAGCCCGGATGCGTTGAGCCGCAAACTCCCTGACGGGGGCAGCAGAGAGCAGGGCCGCTCCTGGGGGAGTGGGCTTGGCTGGTGACCACGGCTGGTCCAGGGATGTGAAAGGGGACAACGGATGATCAGGAGACGGGCGGATGAGAACTGGGCTGGGGTAGAGGCCCCAGGGACACGGGGTGTCTGCAGGGACGTGAGTGAGGCTGGGCTCCCTGCGTCCGCCCAGGGCGCCCGCCCTCACCAGCTCTGCCTGCTCTGCGGGGCCTCTGCTCAGCGTTTGGGTGGTTTCTCAGGGGAGGAAGCGACTGGAAATGGCAAAACGACAGAGATGGAAACCACACGCGTGATAGCCGGAGATTGGGGCTGGAGGCGGGAGGGACGTCATTGTGGTGCCGGAGCAGCTCTGGCCCCGAGGCAGGTGTTGGTTGGCGGATCTGCGTATGTGGGACACAGAGCCACGCAGACGCGCCGTTCCCTGTGCGTTTTTACGTAAACTGTGACTGTTAAGGGTAACTTGGCAAAAGGCCCAGGACACTCTCCCAGATGTTTTTAGAACTTCCTGTGCGGTGTGTCTATAATTTTTAAAATTATTATTATTGTTTTGGGAGTGGGGGGAGAGAGAGCGAGCTCTCCCATCTGCTGGTTCACTCCCAAAATTTCCGCAAGGCAGGGATTGGGCCAGGCAGGAGGTGGGGGCGGGAACTCCAATCCGGGTCTCCCTGTGGGTGGCAGGGATCCAGCTACTTGAACCAAGGAGCCAGGATCTGAAACAGGAGCAGAAGCAGCCTGGAACCCAGGCACTGTTGTGCAGTGTGGGATGTAGGCACCTTGACCTGGTTAACCACCAGGCCAACTGCCTGCCCATGCTTGTTCTTTCAACGTTAAATAATCACAGTACAAACAGAGCCAAGCCCTCCTGGACAAGGGTGTCAGGTGGGTAGGGTGGGGGTGGGGCAGGCCTCTGGCCCCTGTGGGGAGGTGGAGGTATTGGTTGCAGGGGGATTTCAGGGTCCTCCTTTACATTTGAAGAGCCTGTGATGGCCTGAGGGTCCCGCCACATCCCACAGGAGCACTGGCTGCAGTCCCTGCTCCGCTTCTGCTCCACCTCCCTGCTAATGCGCCTGGGAAAGCAGCAGAGGATGGCCCAAGTCCTTGAGCCCCTGCCACCCACCTGGGAGACCCGGATAAAGCTCCTGGCCTTTCAGCCTGGCCCAGTCCTGACAAGGGCGGCTCCCCGAGCTCGTGGAGTGGCTGGGTGGACCGCAGTGCTCCTGCGAGGTCTGCCGCCCTGCCTGGCAACACCTTGAGTTCTCCAAAAGCCGCTAAAGCGACAGCCTTGGATGCCTCTCCACTGGAAGCTGGAATTCCTGGTGCTGAGAGTCCCTGCCCCAGGCTGTGGCGCCTCCAGGGAGGCCAGCTCTTCCTCTGTCCTGGGAGAGGCCTGAGCCAACAGGTAGGGAGGGACATTGCCTGCTGGGGTTCTCTCGGCCCTGGTGGTCTCCACGGACAGACAGACGTGCCGCCTGCTGGGTCCTGACCTGGCTCCAGTGTCCTGGGAGCACCATGCCTCCTGCAGACAGCTCCCTCGCCTCCTGCAGACAGCTCCCTCGTCTCCTGGGCACTGGGAAGCGGGCAGCCGCAGGCCTCTCTCCCAAGCCAGCATGGTCTGAACATGAACCTTCTGGAGAGGGGAGCAATGCCAAGTCCTGTTCCGGCTGTGGAGAGGCGGCTCCCTCTTCTGCTGTCCTTACGGGAGGCCAAGTGGCTTTCCAGTTCCCCTGCTCCTCCGGGACTCCCCAGGACTGACCTCCAGGGTAGGAGTCTCACTGGCACCAGCTCTGCCAGCAGTAAGGGTCTGGGAAAGACCCCATGGCGGGAGGGGTGGCAATGAAAGAGACGGAGGCACCAGTGTGGGTCCAGGACTCCAAATCAGCCTGAGGTGGGGGAGGAGGGGAGTGGGAGGGAGTTTGGCTGGAGGTGAGCCGGAGCCCCAGCAAGGAGAGCCCTGAGATCGGCTGTGGTGGGTCACTGCCACCCCCACGTCCAGGGTCCCGGCTGGTGTCTGGGGGCGTGTCTGGCCAGGGGTACCTGTGCTTGTCAGGGAAGAAGGCAGGAAGTGAGGAGGCGGTGGGACAGGTTGGAAGGAGTGTGTCATCAAGTTTATTTGTTTTATTTGAAAGGCAGAGAGAGAGAGAGAGAGAGAGAGAGAGAGGCTCTTCCATCTGCTGGTTCATTCCCCAAATGCCTGCACCAGCCAAGGTTGAGCGGGCTGAAGCCAGCAGCTGGAACTCTCTCTGGGTGTCCCTTGTGGGTGGCAGGGACCCAGTTACTTGAGCCACCACCTGCTGCCCGCCAGGGTACACAGTCCAGGAAACTAGACTCAGGAGCCGGAGCGGGGACTTGAACCCAGGCACTCTGGTGTGGAGTGTGGGCTTTCTAAGCAGCGTCTTGACTGCCGTGTTGAACTCTGGCCCCTGTGTTTGGCTTCTTGTGGAGCTGAGCCGGCAGGAACCCTTGGCTCACTTATCCAGTCCCATGTTTCAGCGCCTGTGACCTGTGATCCAGCTTTGGGAGCCAGTCCCGGTCAACTTGGGCACCACCATGCTGCAGGGTGATGGTGAGCGTGACGTTGGTGGCTCCGTCCCCGCACCTCCCCTCCCCCTTCTGCCTCTGACGTCACTGAGGCTGCTGGTCAAAGGCGCAACCAGGGTTGTGCACTCAAGAGCTGTTAGCAGCCAGATGGACAGCATCAACACGAGGACGAACATCCTGGCACAGGCAGAGGGGCAGGGCCGGGCCTTGGGGGCACCTGGGACTGTGATGGTTCAGCTCCACAATGTTCAAAGCCCCAGTGTCGGCACACGGCAGCTGTGGGATCTCCAGCTTACTCCCAGAGGTCCCTGCGGCACAAATCTGGAGACCGAGAGGAAAGAGCACAGAGCAGGGAATCAAGGCCCCGCTCATAAACCAGCTCCCTCCACCACGGTGGGCAGGCACCTGCTTTTCTTTTTAAGATTTATTTATTTATTGAAAGGCAGAGTTAAGACACACACATGCACATGCACACACGCACACACACACTGTTTCACTCCTCAAATGTTAGCAACAGCTAGGGCAGAGCCAGGCTGAAGCCAAGAGCTCCATCCAGGTCTCTCACATGGGTGCAGGGGCCCAAGCACTCAGGCCATCTTTCACTGCTTTCCCAGGTGCATTAGCGGAGAGCTGGATCGGAAGTGGAGCAGCCAGGACTTGAACCATATGGGATGCTGGTGTCGCGGCAGTGGCTTCACCTGCTGTGCCGCAATGCTGGCCCTTTGGCAGGTATGTGACTTCTCTCTGCCTTGCTTTACTTGACTGTCAAATGGGTATTGCATCCTCTTCCACTTGGAAGCATTGTCCCCACGTGAGGCAGCTTCTAAAAATACCTGTGATCAAAAGCGATAAAAATAAATGCAATGTGAAATCATTTTGCAATTGTACTATAAACAGTTTTCCTTGTCACTGGTAGAGATGTGGAAGTAATAGATAGGTTTTCAAATTTGTTTTCTATTTTCTTAAAAGATGTATTTATTTACTTGGAAGTCAGAGTTAGGGAGAGAGGGCACGACACACACACACACACACACACACACATACACACAGAGATATCTTTCATCTGCTGGTTCACTTCTCAAGATGGCTTCAATGGCTGGCGTTGGGCCAGGCCAAAGACAGAAGCCAGAAGCTTTATCTGGGTCTCCCACGTGGGTGCAGGGGCCCAGGAACTTGGGCCATCCTCTGCTGCTTTCCCAGGCACATCAGCAGGGAGCCGGATTAGAAGTGAGTCAGCTGGGACTCGAACCTGCACCCATATGGGATGCCGGCACTGCAGACAAGCATCTTAACATGCTGTGCCATGGTGGTGGCCCCTCCAAACTTGTTTTCCTTGGCCTGCAGGGCCCTGAGGGAAGAGCAGGCCTGGTGCCGGCAGCTCAGGTGCTGAGCAGGTTGCCCACTTGGTCCGGGGCTGATCTTGCCTGAGGGAGTCTGGGTGGCTGGGCGGTGGTCCTGACTTCCGGCTGCGCCGTTAACATTGACACTGATGGCTGCTCTGTGCCTGGCCCTGGGTGGGTGCCTGGACACAGGGAAGACAATGCCAGGGGGTCAAGCTACAGGGGCTCACGCAGAAGGCTCCTGGGGGCCATGCTGTCCACGTAGCTTGTCTTGAGAAAGTTGACTAACTGCTTCTCAGGTCACTTCTCCGTCCTCTTCCTCCCTCCCGGCGATACCGGGAGGATGCAACAGACCGGGCTCTGATAAGAAAAAATTGCTATGCAAATGCTAGAAATCATCATCTCCATTCAGGGCTGCTTGAAAGTGATTTCAGAAATAACGGCGCCATTAAGGATCTGGGAGCTGACATGACGGAGAGGGAGAGGGTTTGCCTTAAAGTCTCTGGCAGAGGGTTTTCTGGGGGTCTGTGCAGGATCGGGAACCCAGGTCGCAGGAGGCCCCGAACATGGAGCTTGTGGCCACCACCCAGTGGGCGTTGTAGGTGGGGAAGTGGTTAGGGGGTGAACAGGGCCCCCTTGAAGTCCACGTGTTGAAGTGCCAACCCCCAGTGATTCAGGAAGAGGCTGTATCTGGAGATGGGTATTTTGAAGAAGTGGTTAAGTTAAGAGCAGGTGGCTGGGGTGGGCCCGATATACCCAGCATTCTTAGAAGAGGAAGATTTGGACGCCAGAAGAGTGGGCCCTTGGCCTGAGCAGTTAAGACGGTCATAGCCCACGTTGGCGTACCTGGGTTCCGTTCCTGGCTGCACTCCTGAGTTTGGCTTCCTTGGAGGCAGCAGGTGATGGCTCAGGTCCTTGGACCCCTGCCACCCATGTGGGAGACCTGGACGGAGCTCCCAGCTCCTGGCTTCAGACTCAACCATGCCCCGGCTGATGCCGACATTGGGGGGGGGGGGATAAAGCAGCAGGTGGGAGATCTCTCTCTCTCTCTCTCTCTCTCTGCCTTGCAAATCAATGAACTAATTCTGGCGGGGGCGGGGGGCAGGGATGCAGGTGCACAAAGGACCATGGGAGGACACAGGGAGCAAGCCAAGGACAGAGGCTTGGGAGACTCCCACCATGCTGGCCCCTTGATCTAGAGCCTCCGGCTTCCAGAACCATGAGAAAATTAGTGTCTGTTACATAAGCCCCCTGGCTGGCGGTGTGTTATTATGGCAGTCCACATGCAGGCTTGCGCAGCAAAGAGTGCGTCCGCGGCTTCTTCTCTGCGTTCTCAGGAGCCAGGTGCTGTGTTGGGTACCAGAGACACAAGAAAGAAAGAGGAGGATGTGGTTTTGACTCTCGGGGAGCTCAAGTGCCCACGGGGACATCATCATGGCTGCTTTCCAGCTGGGAGGTCAGATCGAGGGGGAGAAGAGGGACCTGCCTGCCAAAGGCTTAGATGGAGAGATGCTGACTTCAAGTGGTAGGAGCTCAGAGAAAACAAAAATAAAAGAAAGTCACAAGGGAGGGACACTAGAGGGCTGGAAGGACCTGGGAGAGGCAGATCTGGGTGGTCAGGCAAGAAGTGGCCACCCGGGGTCACTCCCGGGGGAGGCGGCTGCACTCCGGGGGACAGGCTTCTTCCCCAAGAGCTACCACCCTCCCCAGAGGCAGGTCCCCGGCTCTCCAGCCCCTGGGGCCTGGCCAGCTTCTGCGGTTATCTGCTGCCATTTCTCCAGGCAGATGGGGACTGCTGGCTGTTCATCAAGTTAGCAATTAACAAGGAATTCATTAGGCGCCTAATGAACAAATTATTAACCCGGCAAGCCATGTCCAGCCGTGGACTGGGGAGAGAAACGGCTATTAATAAGGTCTTGGAGTGGCAGCTGCGGGTCAGCGGTTATGGCACTGGGCAGGGCGACAGGGGCCGTGGGTTCTGGGCTGTCGGCTGAATTGCTTTGTTTGGCTTCGCTTGCGTTGTGTGACAGCTCCGGGAGGGAGGGTGATGGAGAATCCGATTCGGAGCCAACTTGGATGTCCCTAGCAGCAAGTGTGGACTGGAGCCTTGGGTTGTATCAACTCTAAGGTTCCAGGACTCTGCCTGCCCAGGCCACTGTCAGGTGCACCGGGGTCATGGCCATCCTCTCTGTAGCTGACGAGGACAGCCGGGTCTCCACGTGTGCATGTGGGCTCCGCCTCTGTGGGTTCAGCCCATCCTGGATGGAAGGAGTTTTTAAAAAAAATGAAGTCTGAGTGGAACACCTACAGCCTTTCTTGTTGTCTTTCCCTAACCAGTGCAATGTAACAACTGTTTGCACAGCATGTACATTGTATTAGATGTTGGAAGTCACTGTCAGATGATTTCCAAGTGTGCGGGGGGGAGGTGCATCGGCTCCAGGCAAACACTAAGTGAACCTGAGCATGGGGGAGATTTTGGTGTCTGTGGGGGTCCTGGAGCCGGTCTCCATGGAGATCTGAGTATGACTGTATTCACTCGGTGCTTGGTGGACGCCAGGAACCATGCAGAGTTGTGCACGGGGACATTCAACAAGTCCGTGGAAACATGGAAAGTAGAGATCAGTTTATTTTGGTGCAAAGAAAGTTTGAAATTCATGCATTTTTTAAATTTACTTACTTATTTGAAAGTCAGAGTTACAGAGAGAGTGGTGGGAGAGGGATATGGAGAGAGAGAGAGAGAGAGAGAGAGAGAGATCCTTCATCCGCTGGTTCACTCCCCAAATGGCCACAACAGCCAGGGCTGAACCAGGCCAAAGCCAGGAGCCAGGAGCTTCCTCCTGGTCTCCCATGCAGGTGCAGAGGCCATCTTCTGCTGTTTTCCCCAGGCGCATTAGCAGGGAGCTGGATTAGGAGTGGAGCAGCCGGGACTCAAGCCAGTGTTCATGCTGGCATCAGACGGTGGCTTTACCCGCTATGCCACAGCGCTGGCCCCCGCAGGTTTTTCCATAGCACGCATTTCCATGAGCTTTTTGAAGACCCCTCCTGGAAGGTGTTCCCTGCGCCCAGGAAGCTTGCGGTGTGGGTGAAGACGTCTGATGTTCACACACAGCAAGCCGACGGGCGTATTCAGCCGTTGAAGACAGGGCTGAGAGCCGTGGAATTTCTGTGCACCGGAATGAGTGAGGAGGGGCTCACGGGAGGGTGGGGACTCAAGGCATGACTTCATTGTGTTTTTTCTGATTATAGAAATAGCATGTGCTCATTCCCGCAGATCTCCAAATAGAAGGCATTGGAAGGAAGGAGATGGAGATAATCTTTAATCTCATCACCCCGAGATAACTGCTGTTGACATTTCGTGTGTATCCAGGGAGGATTTTGACAGGCGGAGAGGGTGGGAGGCTGTTCTGGGTGAAAGGCAAGGCTCCGATGAAGGCTGAGGCTTGGAGAAAGGGAAGACGTGTGCTGGGCACTTTGGGGGATGCCTGGACCAGGAGTCCAGCGACAGAGTGGAATCTGGGAGGCTGGAGTGGGGGAGGGGGCTGGACTGCAGGGGTGCAAGCTGGGGCAGGAGCGAGGGAGACCAGGAGCCGCCGTCGGCAGGCCAGACACCTGCTCTGCGCTGGTCTCAGGCGATGCAAGGGAGTTTGTCGATGTAGCTGTCCTGCTTGGGAGAAATCCCGTGAGAACCTCTGCAGGAGAAAGACAGACAGACATGAGCCGGTGGCTGAAGAGCCGAACCGATCGGGGCCACGGAGGAAGAGGCAGGCTGGGCCCCGTGGTTGGTGGCGGGGTCTGCGTCAGGTGCACCAGCCACATGTCTCAGAGGGGCTGGGTGTGTCCCTCCTGCAGGTGCCACCGCCTCCTCCCTTGGGAATTCTAATACACATGTTTTTTGTTTTTGTTTTTGTCGGGTAATAGTGGAGGTGCTTACGGTTGACAAGGTGCTGTTCTGTCAACCAATGAAAAGGGATAATAGATGGTCGTGGCAGACCCAGGCTGAGAGCCCAGCCTTTGGGGCTGCGGATCGGGTGCGTGTGAGTGGCTCTGGGGAGTCGCAGGGCTTGGTGGTGAAGCCAACAAACAGGTTTTGGAGACAGGGCAGCTCTGCATTCAATTTCCTGCGCTAATATTTTCCTAATTGAAGATTATGAAGAATCTTGGACTGGCTCTTTATTATCGTCATATATTAGGAACTTCATCTTTTATTATCTTCACATATTAACCGGGGCTAACAATTCGGTTGATCTCCCTGGGCTGGCGTTCATTCAGGTGGAAGAGACTGAGCACATAGTAAGCGTTCAGCTACCGCTAGCTGTGCCGAGGCTGTCTGAACGCTGTCCTCCCTTGAGGCCCAGCAGTAACCCAAGCCTCAAGGCCATTCCTTGGTTCTCTGCCGTGGCTGGTGGCTCCAGAGTTAGGTGGGACGGATGTCCTGTCCCGGGCCTGGAGGTTCCCCCAGAGGACTCCCTGATGCGCCAAGCACCCGCTCTGCAGATGCAGAGAGTTCTCCTTTGATCCGTGCCCTCCTAGGCTGGCAGCTCCCGCATCCTGTCTCATTGAAGACAGGTGATGTCTTCTAGATCTCCTGTCTTGGGGTCTGCTCCAGTGCAGCACACGATCAGTGCATTGTTCCACTGATGGTGGGGGGTGGGGGGGGGACGGGGAAGGAGGCACTAACCTGAACTCAGCATGGGACAGGCCCAGGAAGGGGGCAGGGGACTCCTTCCTGCACTCTGAGACCCCCAGGCCCTGCAAAGGTGGTGGGGCTGGCCTGGCTGCCGAGCGGAGCAGGTGATGCTGTGTGTGGCTCCTGGCTGGCTCACACGCGCTCGCTTGCACCTGTGCAGCCCAGTCAAGGCCTCCTGGAGTGCTCGTTAGCAAGCGCAGCATCAGCCGAGGCTTCCTGCCTCCCCACTCCCGGCTCCTCCTGGCGGCGGCGGGCGGGGGGCTTTCTCACTCTCAGTCCCACGTTCAGTCCTGGGTCCAGGGAGAGCGTCTGGGGGAGGGAGGTTCAGTAAGGCTGGTGAGCAAGGCCCTGTGGCCCGCAGGGTTGTCGGGAGCCAGAAGCCCTGCGGAAGCCGGCGTTTGTCCTAATTAGCTGTCGGCTCCCACGGGGCTGCTGGTTTTTCTTGGCCTGGCAAGTCTTCTCCCACAAGCCCCCTCCCTGTCTGTCCCCCTAAGGGAGGTGGGAAGCTCTCCCTTTCCTGATGAGCCGTAGGGACACCCCCACTAGATTCTCACGGTGTCAGCCATGGGGCAGCCAGTCCCCAGTGCCACAGACCCCAGACCGGGCGGACCGAAATCCATGGAGCCAGCACCCGCGGCGAGTGCATTAGGTGGCTGCTTGTAGCCGCCTGGGGCCCTGCATCTAGAAGTCTCTGCTGTGACGGACGGACGCAGGGCGAGGGAGTGGCGGGAGCCAGCACGCTTACCTTCTGCGGCTCATGCCAGTCCCTTCTCCTGTTTTCTCCCATCAGACAGCCATCATCCTGCCTGTCTTTAAAATGTGCATGTGTCAGGGAGGAGGAACAAGAAGCTATTGAAGAATTCAATAACTGATTGAGATTGATTGCCAAAAAAAAAAAAAAAAAGGACCATTATCAGTTTTGCTGGTTCTGGAAAGCAAGGTACTGACAAGGCAGGATAAATCGATCAGCCCTTTGCTGAGGCTGTTTAGGAGAGAGGCGGCTGCCCTGGTGGCAGTGGGCTGAGAGGCAAAGGGTCCGCTTGGTTCATTGGCAAACCTGGAGCCTGCACCCACTGGCTCGCAAGTCCCCGGCGATGGGGCCACCAGGGGAACGGACACAGGGAGGTGCTGGCTGTGGGTGGTAGCACGACTGGCTGAACCCTTGTCTTTTGATCAGAACCCCCCCCCCGGGGGGGGGGCTATGGCTGCAGACGGCTTGGGTCCCTTAATAGAGGCGCCTGCTGGCCCGGCCCTGCTGCCAGGTGCCTGTGGGCTGTGCCTCTGTCGTCATCAGGAGGGTGGAACTAAAGTTTCAGCTTCTTTTTAAAGATGTGGTTATTCTGTGTGTTTATTTGTAAGGCAGAGTGACAGGGAAGACACACACAGACACACACACACACACAGACACACATCTCCCGGAATGGCTGTAACGGCCAAGGCTGGGCCAGGCCAAAGCCAGGAGCCAGGGACTCCAAGGGGGTCTCCTCTATGGGTGGCAGGGCTCCAAGGATTAGGGCCGTCATCTGCTGCCTTCCCAGGTCCCTTAGCAGGGAGCCGGAGTAGCTGGGACTCGAACCCAGAGCTGACTCTGATATAGGCATGATGGCACTACATGTGGGGGCTTAACCTGCTGCACCCCAACTGGGCCCCTCGGCTTCTTCCGGCTGTTGGGGTGACTGGACCAGAGGGTGGGGGAGGTTCTTACGCCCACATGTAAGAAGCAGGCAGTTGGTCTCGAGGATCGACGAATCTGACGCCCACTACTGTGCTAAGCCTGTACAGCATTAGACTTTAAAGTCAGGCGCATAAGCCAGTCTGGGCTGAAGCAGAAGAACTTAAATGGTGAGAAATCCTCTGGTCAGATTTATCAATTTTTCCTAAGGAGAGCTGAAGGCGGTGGGGGTGGGAGGGGGAGAGAAGTGTTTAGGTTGTGGGTGAGTTGGATCCCAGCAATGCCAGGCACACGGACAAGTGGTTGGAACCAGGCTCAGTGACCTTGAGCCCAAGCCCCTGCGCTGGGTGCTGTCGGCTAACCCTTTCTGAGCACTGGTTATCGTGCCAGCCTCTGGGGATGTGGCGATGGGCAAGAGGCCCGGAGCTTTGGGTGGGGTGAGGAGTCCAGACAGAGGGGCACGCGCAGTGGGGTCCCACGGCCTCCGTTTCCCCTCTCATGGAAGGATAATGCTCCCCTTTACCTGGGCGCGAGCCAGTCAGGGCTCCACCTTCCGTCCCAAACCCCTTCTGAGCTGCCCTCCAGACCCCAGATGAGGCAGGTCCCTCTGACAGTCCATCTCAGAGGCCCCTCCCACCTGCTGAGCTCAGCTAAATAAAGACACAGCCCCTGCAGGGAGCCCAGGGCTGAGAGGGCTCCTGGAGGGCACCAGGCAGCAGGGGCCGGCTCCCCACGGCTTGGCAGAAGCAGTCACTCCCCTGATTCTGCCTTGACCTTGGGTAACCTGGCAGATAGCCAACACCCGAGCGCTGGTGTGTGTGTGTGTGTGTGTGTGTGTGCGCACGCGTGCGCATGTGTGTGCCTGCAGGAGGGAGGCCATGGGGTTGTTCCAGGCAGCTGGGGTCTGCCAAGCGCAGTCCTGGCATCAGGATGAGGCTGGGGCGTGGCTAACGCGGTGCCAACCACAGATGGAACAGGGTGTAGTCAGGGCAGCGGGAAGAGGCCAGGCAATGCGCAAGGGGTTTTTAGGTTTCTGATTGTTCCAGAGAAGGGTAGGTGAGCAATGGGATCTCTGGGGAAGCCTTGGGTGCCTTCTCTCTGCCTTCCACCATCTCTATCCTGTGCAGGACGTAGCAGAGAGGCCTAGCTGTTCCCACGGGATGGGATGCTTCTTTTGGGCCTGGGAGCAGGGCTGGGTGCGGTGTGGAAGACCACTTTTGAGTCTGGGCTCTGCGACCTGGCTGGCTGCAGTGTGGTGACCTTGACCATGGCATGGGCCACCTTAAGCGGGGGTTTGTTGGTATAGGAGGGAAGCTAATTCTGCCACGCTTACCTCCCAGGAGTCAGGGCGCTGGAGATGGTGGGTGTAGCAGGCACTCTGAGCTGTGGGGTACTGATGACTTCCGGTCGGAGGGGAGCAGGTTCCCTGCACCTGAATCTCTTCCTCCCCTCCTGCGGGGGCAAGGGCTAGCAGGCTCCTCCATCTCTAATGGGCACCTGGGGCGTGTGGGGCTCTCCTAGTGGGATGGGTGGGGCTGCAGAGAGGCCCCTGGGGCCCTGGGGAGAGCTTGGTAAAGCCAGCCCCCTCCTCTCCTACCTCTAAAAAGGATGATGACCGCACTGAGCACATTGACTGAAATCAATTAGCGCAATCAATGCCCCTGAGTGCAGTGTGCATCTCCCTTCCCCCCAGCGCCCACTCTGCCCCAGGGCAATGCTCTCTCCAGGGGGACTTACTCCTGCCTGCTCTGCACTCCCAGGCTGGCTGGCTCCTTCCAGACTGGGCCTGGGGCGATGTGCAGTGATCCTGGGCCAGGGAAATGTTGGTGAGATCACCCTGCTGTTAGGGGAGAGAGAGAGAGAGAGAGAGAGAGAGAGAAAGAGAGAGAAGCCGACCAGGTTGCTGAGTGCCGCCTCGGATCACCAAGGATTGGGACCAGGAAGATCCTGAACTCCCAGGGCCCCCCCCCCCCCCCCCCCGGCCTGAGTGTGCATCCTGGTTCTGCTGGTGAGCTGAGGCGAGTTAACCGGCTTCTCTCGCCCCAGTTTTCTCCTTTGTGACACGGGGCTATCAGTCGTCCCTAGCGTCTTCTCCCAAGGCTGGTGACTCCTTAGTTTTGCCAATGACAACACCTGGAAAGTCCAGGCTGGCCACTTTCCCCGGCCCAGCCACCCTCTCGGCAGACACCCGTACCCTCCCCCTCTGCCCCTGTGTCCAGCCATCACCAACATTCTGCTGACTCATCTGTGTCCACCCTCCCCCAGTCGGGCTGGCTGTCACCTCCAGCCTGGCGCCCTCCTCACCTCCAGCTGAGACCTCCAGACTAGGTCTCGGCTTTCCACAGTCTTCCAGAACCCCATTCTCCTCCTGCCACTCACCTGCTCCGAGCCCACGACGGCAATGCTTGGTCCTGCGCCGTGCACCCCTGGCTGCACCTTCCAGATCTCCCACCAGGCCCGGGGCTCCTTGCTGGGTCTGTGGTGTCCGGCGAGGCACCTTTTGTCTTCTCACTCCTGGTTGATTTTGCTGCTCTGGCACGAGGGAACCCTCAGCCTTCTTCTACCCACCAGAGGGAAGGGACTCTGGGGCTGTCCCTGCTCCTCCACTCTCCTTCCACTGCACAAGACAAAGGGGACCAGAAAGGAGAGACCAGCGTCTGTGCTCTCTCCCTGCCCCTGGTGTGAGAGGCTTTTGGATTTGTTCTGGGGAGAGCAGGCGCTCATCTGCCTGGGAGCCTGGGAGCCTGGGAGCCTGGGAGCCTGGGAGCCTGGGAGCAGCAGGGCTGGGCCTGGGAGAGCTACATGGAAGCTGCAGGCTCCCAAGGGTGTGTGAAAGGGTGCCCATGAACCAACAGCTGTTGCTTGCACCTGTGGGGACACCACCTCTTCTTCCGTGTGATTTACTCTTTTTTTTTTTTTTTTAAGATGTATTTGAAAGACAGAGTTACAGAGACAGGTGGAGACAGAGAGAGAGGTCTTCCATCCGCTGGTTCACTCCCAAATGGCTGCAATGGCCGGAGCAGTGCCTATCCGAAGGCAGGAGCCAGGAGCTTCTTCCGTGTCTCCCACGCAGGTACAGGGGCCCAAGGACTTGGGCCATTCTCCATTGCTATCCCAGGCCATACAGAGAGCTGGATCGAAAGAGGAGCAGCCGGGACTAGAACCAACGCTTCAGGCGAGGGCGTTAACCCACTTCGCCATAGCACCAGCCCTGTGATTTGCTCTTGCAAGATCAGCTTCCAGCCTCTGTCTTTCAGAAAGTCGTCTTGATTTTGTGATTTTTTTAAAATCTCAGCTTCTCATTTGGTGCTGAGGTTTTATGGCCTTGTCACGGGTCCCTCGATCTTCCCCAGGACCCCAGAGGGAAGGGGTGAGTAACTTTCCAGGAGCCAGCCCTTCAACCAGCTGCTTTGAGTGTAGACTCTCATGTAATTTCTCAAGGGGTTTGTTATTTCCAAACATTTTGTTTACTATAGTTGAAAGGCAGAGAGAGAGGGAGAGAGGGAGAGAGAGGGAGAGAGAGGGGGAGAGAGGGAGAGAGAGAGAGGGAGAGAGGGAGAGAGAGGGAGAGAGACACCTGCCATCTGCCATCTGCAGGTTCACCTCCCAAATGCCCACAACAGCTGGAATTGGGCCAGATCAAAAGCAGGAGCCCGGAACTCAATCCAGGTCTCCCATGGGAGTGAGTGGGTGGCAGGAACCCAAGCACTTGAGCCATCACGGCCCCTTCCTAAGGGCTGGGTGAGCTGGAAGCTGCAGTCAGCAAACTCAAACCCTGGCACTCCCAAGTCCAACGCTGGTGTCCCAGGCAGCGTCTTGATGGCTGCACCACATGTCTGTCCCATTTTGTTTTGTTTTCAATCCCTGTTTTATCGATGAAATAATTGACACTCAGAGGGTAAACCGCCTATGGCCATGATGGGTTCCTGTGTGTGTTACCATCTGCAGAATCTGGCCCAGGGGGCGCCTCTCCCACAGCGGATGCTCAGGAAATAGCCCACGATGCATAGACTATGCCTAGGCCAGAGAAGCTCAGGTTGAGAGTTGGGGTCAGCAGAGGGGCTGGGGTTGGGGGAGACCTGTGGACAGACAGGAGGGAAGAGAAGGTGTTAGGTCAGAGTGCCCTCACTCACAGCCGCAAAAAGCTGGACATGGGTGGTGGCTGCTGCCACCCACTGTCCTTGGTCTTGGCTGGCTCCAGCCCCTCTCCTGCTACCAGAATCCCATGGGAACTCAGGGGAAGCCAGCTGGGTGCTCACTGCTGCTGTCTCCACCCTCCTATGTCTGTTTCAGTGTTTTCTTCTTTTTTCTCAGCTGCCAGCACAAGAAGGTGAAAAAAAAAATCCAGACTTGGGACCGGTGCTGTGGTGCAGCGGGTTAACGCCCTGGCCTGAAGCGCCAGCATCCCATATGGGTGCCGGTTCAAGACCTGGCTGCTCCACTTCCGATCCAGCTCTCTGCTGTGGCCTGGAAAAGCAGTAGAAGATGACCCAAGTCCTTGGGCCCCTGCACCCACGCAGGAGACCCGGAAGAAGTCCTGGCTTCAGATTGGCACAGCTCGGGCCTTTGCAGCCATTTGGGGAGTGAACCATCGGATGGCAGACCACTTTCTCTTTCCTCTCCTCTGTGTAACTTTTTCAAATAAATCTTAAAAAAAAAAAAAAAAAAAAAAAACCAGGCTTTTGTTGGGGACCAGAGAGGGGTGTGTTGAGCGGTACTTTTGGGGTCTGGAGTGGTGTCGGTGGAAGTCTTGTGTGGGACACCACACGTAGGACACCACAAATGGGTGCCCTGGGGCAAAGTGGCCAGGCTCCTACCTCCGGACCCCCTGCCCAGGATGGCCTGTGGCGTTCCATCCTTCCACGGCCACCTGTTTGAAGCCAGGTTTGAGAAGGGAGCCAGGAGCCCTGCTCCGATGTGAGGTCATTTCCTCCAACCAGAGGGGCAGGAGGGCAGGCAGGGGGCTCTCGCCAGCTTCAATCCCCTGGCCCGCTCAGCCAGGACCCTCCAGAGTCCGTGAGCGCCTTCCACCGCCCCTCGCCAGGGCGCGCCAAAGAGAAGGGGCGTGGGGAGCCGGGAGAAGCCGCGCTCGCGCCGAAACCGGCCGGATGGAAGTTGCTCCCTCTAGCTTTGCCAGCGAGCCACGGCGGCCGGGGCTGCGCGGGAGCCCTGGCCCGGCGCCGGCGCCCAAGTCCGCTCCCAGCGCGAGCCTCCGATTCTGAAAAGGCCTCTCTCGAGAGGCGCGACCACACAACCTTGCGCGCGGCCGGGATCCGGTTTCGGGCAGCGCGGAAAGTTGAGGCTGCCGTGTGTGTGTGTATGTGTGTGTGTGACAGTGTGTGTGCACGCGCGCGCTCGCCGGCCGCGCCGTAGGAGGGCAGGTGTGCGCGAAGGACCCGGCGTGCGGGGCGGCCCCCGCGTGCCCAGCCCCGTGAGGACGCCGGCGCCCCGCCGCCGCGCCCCGTGGTGCCCGCAGCCTCACTTCTTCAGCCCTTTCCCAGCCAGACGCCTCCTTGGCGTTGCTTCTGGGCGTTCATTGTAAATTCCGTGATCAAAGCACGCCGGCGGGCCCGGCCCACCGACAGATGGATCCGTCGCCCCCTGGCCGGCTGCAGGAGGGGTACCCGCGCGGAGCCTCGGGAGCCGGGAAGCCGCCAGCTGCCTCGGGACCGGCATCCCAGAGCCCAGCCGGCCGCGCAGCCCCGGCGCGGGGCGGTCTTGGGGCGCCCCCGCCCGATCCCTCCGGCGCGGTTCGGGCAGGGTCCCCGGCCTCCGAGGAGGCGGCGACGGCGTCCGGGCCGCGGAGTCTCCCCCGCCGGAGCCGGCTAGGGAAGGGGAGACCGACAGGGCTGTGAGGCTGGGGCGCGCGGGGGCGAGGGAAAGTTCTCGAGCTCCGCTTGGGGGGCCCCGTGTGCAGGTGCGCGCGGGGGCAGGCTGGGGCCGGCGGGGTGCGCGGGGGCACAGAGATGCCGGAGGAAGGGGGCACCCCGGCTTCGGCTCCCCGCCCAGGGTGGAGTCCTCTTCCAACCCCGGGCCACCAGGCTCGCTTTTTATTTTATTATTTTCCTGGAGTCCAGACCCTTCCCCCCCACTGCGCCCCTTCCCCCCCCCCCCCCCCCCTGACGGCCGGATGGATCGGGCGCCCCTCAGCCTGGCCTCGGCCGCTCCGGGCCTCCGAGACCCCGCGGCTCAAGGGGCGGGGGCAGCGGCCGTGGGGGTTGGAGGGCGCAGCTGCCCGCCGCGGGGCGGGGGTGGGGGCGGGGAGGAGGAGGAGGGTGCGGACGCTCGGGTGGGTTTGAGCCCGAGCAGGACCGGGGGAGCCAGTGAGTTTCCGGCCCAGGCACCAGGTCAGTAAGGGGACGCGCAGGCGGCTGAGCGCGGTGAGCCGGCGTTCCCCGGCGCCACCGCCACCGTGTCGCCGCCGCTGCGGAGTGTCGCCGCTACGCCGCGCGCCCGCGCCCGCGCCCCGCGCCGCGGGCCGCCTGGGAGCCGGAGCGCCGAGCCCCGGGCGCAGGAGAGGGGCGCGGGCGCGAGAGCCGCGGCGAGGGAGCCGAGAGGGGGGAAGGGGCGGGCGGAGGGAGGAGCGGGGAGAGGGGGGAGAAGGGGAGGGAGCGAGCAGCGCGAGGGAGAGCTGGGGCGAGCGAGGAGGGAGAGGAGAGGGAGGAGGGCGAGGAAGACGCACGCAGAGCCGCTCGGTCGCTGGCATTCCATTAGAAAAAAGTGAGGCGGGCCAGGGTGAGCGGGAGGAGATATTTTTTGAATCTTTCCTTCGTCCTGGTGCGGGAAGAAGCGGTTCGGGTCTGCGGTCCGCCGAGCTCCGCGTGGATTGTGCCCGGGCGCTGACACCCGTCGGTGGATTTCGCTCCTGTGTGCATTTTATTCCGAACCCCGCCTCGCCGCCTCCTTCCAGCCCTCGGCTCGCCGACCGCCTCCCCCCCCCCCACCTCCCCAGCCCCTCCTGGGGCGCGCGGGGGGATCGGGCCCGCGGGGACCCGCGCCTTCCCGGACGAGCGCAGGCGAGGGCTGGCTCGGGACCCGGCTGCCGGCTTACGGAGCGGACGTCCACCTAGCCGCGCGCGCGCCTGGTTCCGGTGGGCGAGGGGGCGTCGAGGGGCAGCCCGCCGCCCTCCAGCTAGAGGCGAGGATCATAGGACTCTGGATCTCCATCGGGTCCGTTCGCTGGCATCTCCGCATCGGATTCGGGGCTGATTATTCCTGCTTGGCTGTTATTATTATTGCTGTTGTTGTTTTTTCCCCAAGGGAGAAAGCCAAAAAGCACAAAAAAAAAATTCCAAAAAACTGTGGGATTTATTTAACATGATCTTGGCAAACGCCTTCTGCCTCTTCTTCTTCTTAGGTGAGTACCTGCGGACGGCGAGCCTGCGGGGCCGCGCGGGATCGCGCGTTCGGGCGCCGGCGCCGAGCCGGGAAGGCGGTGGGGGGGCGGGGGCGCGCGCAGGGAGCGGGTGGGAGGCGGACGCGGGGCGCGCGCCGCGGAGCGCGCGGGGCTCCGGGCTGGGAGCCGGGCGGGCCAGGCGCGAGGGCGCGGGCGGAGGGGCCCCGAGGCGCGGCTGGCTTTGGCGGCGCAGCGCCCAGGAAAGCGGCTCGCCACAGCCCCACGGTCCCCGCACACGCACGCGCGCGCGCTCACACACACACTCACATTCGAGTGCTCTCATGCCCCCCGATCGTGGGTTCAAATTGCGACAACTTAGAGGAAAAAAAATGCAACTCTTGACCTGGAAGACGGGAGAGAAAGGAGAGGCTGTGTGGCCGCGAGGGTTAATTCAGGCGGGTCCCGCCACGGCCAGTGGACGCCGAAACTCAGGGGAGGTGGCCAGGGGGAGCTCCAGGTCGAACAGCTTGGGGGGGGGGTGCGCTGGCAGCCACTCCACCTGCCAGTCAACCTCCGGGAAAGACACCTGGGCTCCCCAGCCTCTTGCCGGCGGCTACACTCCTGGGAACAGTTTGCAAGTTTGTCCCCTCGCTTCCATGGGGACCCAGAGGGGGTGGGGGATGGTGGCGCCAGAGGAGGGTCGTGAGCTGGCACGGAGGCCTCTCTCTCACCTCTGGCCACCCGGTGGGTGTAGGGGGGCTGCTGGATCTGCCAGGCAGAGCAGGGAGAGGAGGCAAAGTTTGCTTCCCGGGGTGGAGAAGGTGAAAGGTGAGGAAGGACCAAAGCCACTGCTCCTTGTGGGAGCCCCCTCCTGTGGGGCGGGGGCAGGGGCTGCCCCCCCCCCCCCGTTTCTTTCCCATGCAGAATTCCCAGCCCCTGGTTCCAGGCATGCTTATGAGAACTCTGGGCAGCTTGGGCAAGGATCTAGCTGGAGAGGGTGGCCTCCAGGTGGGGGTGAGGCGTAGAGGCTCTTCCAGGGAGGAGGGGCTCCAGAGAGGGAGCGGGCAGTGCCACTGTGTGTGTGTGTGTGTGTGCGCGCGCAAGGGGCACACTGCTGCCTTAGGGCTGTGCTCTGGCTGGCTGTGTGGCCAGCCCTGCCGGGCGGGGTGGCTGCAAGATGAGCCCTGAAGATGGGGGTGGGATTCCATGTCAGTGGGAATGTGTTTGTGCCTTTCCACTTCCTCTCTTCCCCCTCTGTCCACCCCAGGCTAGAGAGTTCCCCAGGGGGCCTGGCTCCGCTCTAGGGTGTGGCTTCCCAGGGCCCTGCCTCCCTGCAGGAAGTAGAGACCGCTCCTCGCTGGGGTGGGAGGGGCCGCAGGCCCCCTGACGTCCTGCAGCCTGGGGCTGCTTCTGGGCCCAGAGTTTTTTTCTCCCACTGTTGGCTGGGCTGAAAACCCAGCCTTCTGGGGCCTACACCGACCAGGACGAAGGAGGAAAGAAATTTGTTATTTCGGGCAGTGCAGCAGCTGGCCTGCTGCTGGCCTGCTGCCGGCCTGCCCCAGCCCCCCTCCCCGCAGGCTTGCTGGACCCCCTTGTTGGGGGCAGGCTTTCCCCAGCAGAGAAAGCTGGGGAGAGAACTGGTGGGTGTGCAGCACGGGTGTGTGAAAGCTAGTGCATGGTGGAGGGTGGGTGGGGTGGTGGTGGCGTCTGGGGTGCCCACCTGGGGTCTGGAGAAGGGTGTGAGAGCGGGGTGGTCCCCTGTCCTTACCCAAGCTGGGCTGAGGGCTCCATGGAGGGACCACCTGGTGTCAGAGACGCTGGCCTAGGCAGGTGCAAAGCACAGGCCAGGTTGAGTGTTAAGGGCATGGCACGGGCCTGGAGTGGAGGCTGGGTGGGAATTGGGCTGGGGGAGAAGGGTTTGTGCAGTGGTGGGCGGCTCCTGCTTGGGGCACGGTAAGGTTCTCCCCCAGGAGCACAGGCCCTCAGCTGCCTCGCCCGAGGTCCCGGGTGCTTTCTGGAGCCGGGAGTGGGGACCTGCTGGTGGGGAGAGTGCCAGGGGGGAGTGGCCAGAGCTGACCACAGTGGGGCTGTGCTGTAGTGCCTTCTAGCTCTCCTGCTCCAGCTCCTGTCCGGGTCTCCAGTGCCCATTGGTAGGATGGGGGAAGCCCTTGATCCTGAGACCCGAGTCCATCTGGGATGTGTAAGGCTGTGGGCACCCCCTACAGGGCAGGCAGGGTGATGTCATTACCCCACCCCCCCTAGGCGAATACCCTGACCTTCACCTGTGCTGAGGGTGCCCCATTCTCAGCCCCCTCGGACAGCCCAGGGCAGGTGTGGGGGGAGCCAGGACCAGGCTGTTCCGAGGCTCCCGTGGGTGGGCTGACTGTGTGGGGGCAGCAGGTGCACACGGGGCCGGCCCTGTCAACTCTGCTGCTCCCGTGCAGCCCAGATGCACCCGGTCCTGCTCAGGGGTGCAGGGATCTGCTGAAGCCGGGGAAGCAAAGCTGCTGCCTCAGCTCCACTCGGCTGCAGCCGCTGCCTGCAGACCCTACTGCCAGTGCGTCTTGTTCCCTGCTGGTTTCTGCTCTGATCCTGCCTCCGCCTGGTCACATCTTTCTGTTCGGCGGTAGGAGAAGGAAATGTTTTTGGCTGTGGCCGCTAGGCCCTCTGCACCCTAGGCCACTCCATACCAGTCATGGGGTAGACCTCCTGTCCCCCACCCCCACACCCCCAGGAGCCCATTCCTTTTCCCTGAGGAGTCTGAGCAGGGACCGGCGCTGTGCAGTGCTCTGCCTCTAGGTGGCGCTGTCTCCCTGTGCGGGAGCGATGAGCGAGGCATGCATAGGGGATTGAGTTTGCCCTGTTGTGAGGAGGGGGCTCTGGGGAGGGGGTTTCGTTAAGTTTTGGGGCAGGACAGAGAGGAAGATGCCTTCCCAAGCACTCTTTGGGTCCTGGGAGAGGTAGCTGTGGCTCTGGGGTGTGGTTTGAGCGTTTTCCGGGGGTGGGGTGGAGCAGGGTCTGGAGTTAGGGGCTCGGCTTTGGGGAACCTGGCAGGCCCCACCCCGCCCCTCAGCTCTGAGCCTTTCCCAGACTCCTGCTGCCTTGAATGAGCAGGGCGGGAGGGCGGGCTGCTGTGTGCTTGCTCCTGGTAGCAGAGGTGGGGTTTGGTCCTCCAAGGAGAGGGGCTCTGGCCTTTCCAGATTGCCTGGTTGTTTGGCATCTCGGAGAGAAGAAAATAAAGGGGTGAGGAAGATTTCAGGGGAGCTGGGGCTGGGAGGAGAGGAGAGAAAGGGAGAGGAGAGAGACAGACGGAGAGAGAGAGAACAAGGCTGTTCACAAAGAGGCTGAAGGGGACAGGCTTCCTGGGAGGCAGCCGACCCTGGGAGCAGAGGGGCGAAGTGCACCTGCTCCCTGGCTTGCCCGCAGCGCCACCTTTCGGCGGGGACTGTGGCGTGAACCCTGTCCTGTGCCGGGGGAGTTGTCCACATTGGACTGGAAGGTGTGTTCGGCAGGAGTCACGTGTCCGTCTCTGCCCGTGCGTGTGACCCTGGGTCGTCAGCTCTCGTCTCGGGGCCCCAGTTTTCATGGGGTATATATGGGGGCCCGGGCTCTGTGGGTCGTGAGCCCATCTTGGGGCGTCCCTCAGGAGCAGGCAGTGTCCAAGTGCGTCTCCCACCTAGACAGACGGAGGGAGGGGCCGGGGCTTTGCTGTAAGGTGGGGGAGGTGTCCCTGGCAAGGCCCAAGCCCCCAGGCCTGCGTCTTGGGTCGGTGCCCGTGGCGGCGGCCCTCATTCACGCTTGTCTTCCCTCCCCACCGCCCAGCCGAGACCCTCCGCTCTTTGGCCAGCCCTTCCTCCCTGCAGGGCCCCGAGCTCCACGGCTGGCGCCCCCCGGTGGACTGCGTCCGGGCCAATGAGCTGTGCGCGGCGGAATCCAACTGCAGCTCCCGCTACCGTACGCTGCGGCAGTGCCTGGCGGGCCGCGACCGCAACACCATGCTGGCCAACAAGGAGTGCCAGGCGGCCCTGGAGGTGCTGCAGGAGAGCCCGCTGTACGACTGTCGCTGCAAGCGGGGCATGAAGAAGGAGCTGCAGTGCCTGCAGATCTACTGGAGCATCCACCTGGGGCTGACCGAGGGTGAGCTGGGGCCGGCGGGGGCGGGGCAGGGGGCAGGGGCCAGGAGCGGGCCAGCTCTGCCAGCCAGGGCCGCCCGGGACCTCCCCCCTCCCCGGGAAGTAGCCACCTCCCCATCATGGCGGCAGTCGTTGGAGAAGGACGAAGGTGGAGGTGCAGGGGTGCAGGGGGAGGCAGGATGGAGGAGGGGCTGGGCAGTGGTGGTCCCAGCAGACAGGAGTGGTCAGGCAGATGGGTTAGCAAGGATGGAGTAGTGTGCAGCAGGGCCCTGCTGCCCCGAGCAGCCAGCCCTGCCATTGCCGGCTGCCCTGCTCTGCAGCCTCCTGGGTCCCCAGGGGCCTGCCTGCCTGTGCTCCCGCGCCCCGGGGAGCTGGCCTCAGCCCCCTGTACCTGCTGCATGTGGGCAGCGGGTCCTGCCTCCTTTGCCAGGCCTGCCTCCAAGCCTGAGGCAGAACCTGGGAGCCCCTTCCCCAACCAACACCTCTCCCCTCCCCGGCCTGGCAGCAGCGGGGCGGGCCCCCTTGGCCAAATGGTCTACCGAGAGCGGGCCAAGAGCCAACAGTCGGGAACCGGCTGCTGCACCTCAGCTTCCACCGAGCCCCCAGGGGGCAGGGGTGCATGACCTGTGATGGGGAAAGCGCAGGTTGCTGGGGTGGCCCTTGTTGCAAAATCCAAAGAGCCTTCCTGGAGGAGGCAGACTCCGAGCCGAGACTGTTAGGTGTGCGTGGGTGAAGCGTGAGTGCGGATGGGCGGGGCTGCAGGTGGAAGGCGCTGGAGCTGTGTGTTTGCGGTGTCAGGGAGAAGAGCCTGGGGGGACCCGGTCAGAGGTCACTCCCGCCGCTGCCGCGGGGCATGCTGGGAGCAGCGGCGGTGGGGTTGGAGAAGGTAAGGGCGGTACAGAGAGAGAAGCCACAGGTGTGCCATCAGCAGGTGCTGGCGGGAGGAGAAGGGGGCGACAGTCAGCTCTGTGTCTGGGGCACCTGGGTGGTGGGAGCCGGGCCTGGCTGTTCAATGAACAGCGGCAGTGGGGGCAGGGGGCGGCGCCTCTGATTGGCCACGCCCCGCAGACGCACTGGGCGAGCTGGGGAGCACAGCGCCCCCTGTAGGTGGTGGGTGGAACCCCAGGGTGCGTGTGCTCACCGCGGAGGAGAAGGCCTGACATTGGAAGGAGAGAGGGAAGGGGAGTGGGCGCCGGCCCAGCAGTCTCCAATGCCCTCGGTCCAGTTGTACAATGGCTGAGGTATCCCTGCTGCCCTTGGTGGCCCCTGGGCGCAGGAGCCTGGTCAGGGTGAGGGATGATGAAGGCAGATAATACCTTTCCGGAATTCGGTGTGAAGAGGGAAGAGCTGAGGATGATATGTGAATACACTGATTTTTTTAAAAAGATTTACAGGCAGAGGGGGGACAGAGAGAGAGAGAGAGATCTTTGATCCCCGGTGCACTCCCCAAATGGCTGCAACGGCCAGGGCTGGGCTGGGCCAAAGCCAGGAGCCAGGAGCTTCTTCTGGGTCTCCCACATGGGTGACGGGGCCCAAGTACTTTGCCATTTTTTGATGGTTTCCCAGGCGCATTAGCAGGGAGCTGCGTGAGCTGGAAGTGGAGTGGCCAGGACTCGAACCGGTGTCCGTGCGTCCCAGGCAGCGGTTTAACACGTCATGCCATGATGCCGGCTCCATGAATAATTTTTATGGATGACAGGAGATCAAAGAGCTTAAATTCCAGGGTAGAACAACAGCGAGGGGGAGTTGTCCAGGTGAGCAAGAGAGAGGGAGGGGGCCTCTGTGCACTAGTGCCCTTGGGACAGGGGCTGGGCCCAAGGCCAAGGTGGGGGAGGGGTCAGCCTTGGATGAGAGGAGGAGCCGCCCCTGCAAGGGTGCTGGAGCTGAAGCCAGAATACTGCACCCTGCAGACAGCCATCCTGGAGCAGGTGCTGAGGTGGCTCACGCATGCGCTCAATAACGGGATAAGAAGTACCTGTGGGGGTGTGGTGGGACGTGTAGCCTAGTGGTTAAGATGCCAGTTAAAACTCCCACATCCCAGTCTGAGCACTGAGGTTCAGTTCCCGGCTCCACTGCCAGCTCCAGCCTCCCACGAATGCAGACTCGGGAGTCACCCTGGCTCAAGTGGTTGGATTACTGCTGCCACCCGCGCGGGAGACCTGGATGGAGCTCTCAGCCCTGGCCGTTGGGGGCATTTGGGGAGTGAGCCAGCAGCTGGGAGCTCTTTCTGTCCGTCTTTGAAATAACTTCAAAAAAAGCAGCGCGTGCAGTGGGTGATAGTGGTAACCGCCACCTAGGGACAAAGCAGTTTGTCCTGAACCAGGGAGCTCCTGCTCCCCAGCAGCCAGGATTGGAATAAGCCCGAAGGGAACCCCCGACACACGGCTCACGCCTTGCACTCACCACGCAGAGCCCCAGCCTCGCCTGCTGGCCGTGCAGCTTCCGGCATCCTGAGCTGGGTCCGGTGGACTGAGCCGGTGATGTGGGACATGAGACGTCTCCCGTTCCGCGGTGGCAGTGAGCGTGGCACCGCGTGCATTTAGCTGCACACCGCCGGCCGCTGCTCTAGGCACGCCGGCACTGGGCCGCATTCTGAGTCCTGACACGGTTCACGCACGCCTCTACTCAGCAAGTCCTCGGTGAAGCACCTACTGTGTGCCTCTGAGGGTGCTGAAGAAGCCGGGGCCCATACTGGGAGGCTTTCCTCCTGAGCCCATTTGGAAAGTGCACCTGCTGCTTCTGTCCTCAGAACCTGCCTTACCCCCATCCCCCCCCCCCCCACCAGCCAGGGGAGTCCACCTTCTCCTGCCTCTTAGGGGCCGGGGGTAGTTTCTGCCCGGGGACCTGTGAGAGGACTTTGAATGGCAGTCATGTCCCTGATGGAGACAGTCCTGGCCGGGCCCAGCTGTCTCCCAGGAGGTGACAGTGAGTGGTTCCTCAACAACTCAGAACGACCCTGCTTGGGCTGAGCTGTGTGTGTGTGTGTGCTCCACCACCCCAGGCAGGTGCAACTCCCTGAGGCCCTTTCCCCCCCACCCCCTCCTGCCCTGCAAGGTTCTGTTCATACAGGATCAAAAGAAACCTTGAGCCCGTGGGAGAAGCTCTGATGGCAGTGGCACATGGCAAGCACACGGCCACTGAGCTTGGGCCTGACCACAGCCCACCTCCATTTGGTGGGGAAGTTGAAGCAGAGGGGTGGGCTGGATTCTCCTGGCCACACAGCGAGCTGGTTGTAGAACCCAGGCTGGAGCCCAGGGCCCCTCACTGCTTGTCCAGGTTTCTTTCTGCTGCTCCAGGGGACAGTGTGTGACTTGGGGCTTTTTTTTTTTTCTTTCCTCTGTGCCATGGCCACCAGCAGTATGCACAGAGTGTGGGCTGTTGCCGTGGGCTGCTGGGGGGATTTGAGATCAGGTGTCTGAAGGTGGCACTGAAATTCAAGGTCCTCTGGCCTTTTGAACATCTGGAGCAAGGTGTCTTCCAGCCCGAATCTGACATCCCGGGCCTGGCACCTGTGGCCAGGCCCTAGGATCTCCCTCTGGTCAACCCTGCTTCAGCAACAGGGGACATTAGAAAGAGTAGAGACGCTGTTCCTGGAGACGCTGTTTCCCCAGATACCCCAGGGGCTGGCTGATCCGTGTGCAGGTGCATAGCGGGCTGCACGCCGTGGGAAGGGGCCGGAGCTGCCTGCCCTGGGCGGAGTGAGAGAGCAGCAATGCTTGTTTCCAACGACTGGGTTTTCAGACGCTTTGTGGGCGGGGAGCCAGCATGCTGAGCGGCGAGGCCCTGGGGCTCCGGAGCCAGCCTGGCTCTGCTGCTGCGGAGCTGTGTGACTTCAGGCGAGAGGTTCAGTGTCTCTGTGCCTCTTGCTCTAATTAGGAGACAGGAGTTAATGTATCTGCACTGTGCTCCGTAAACAGAACACACAGTGAAACATTGTTTTTGTTGCAAAAGCCATTTCTAAACTGTTACTGTTGCTGGGGGAGGGGGGCTGCCTGCATGCTGCCCACCTGTGCTCCCCCCAGTAGGCTGGGGGCCTCCCCGACCCCAGCCCAGCCTCAGCGCATAGGAAATCGATGAATGAGCCTGCCCCTCACCGCACACCCTCGGTCTGAGTGACCACCCATTGATTGCCTCTCCCTGATAGTCCCTGGAGGATAGTTCCTTTCCTGCCCACGCCCAGGCAGGGGGCAGGATTCCCCATACAGTGGTGGGGGTTTCCACGGGCAGCCCCGTGTGGTTTTCCACTCATGAGCCTGGAGGGGCCTGGAGCCACAGGGAGGACGGGCAGGGCCTGTGGCAGGTGGGGGTCCGCGCTGTCGCTCAGTGGAACTGGAGCTGATCCATGCGCCTGGGGACGTGCTGGGAAGCAGAGATTCCACTTGCCATGTGCCCTGGCCGAGCTGGTGTGCTGTGAGGGCCGGGAGGCTGGGGTCTAGCTCTGGCTCGGCCACGACTGGCGACGGGACCCCAGGCAGATGAGCCTGGGCTGCCTCCCCGCCAGCCCAGCCCTGTCTTACGAAACGAGGAGTGACATGAAATGATCCCGGGAGATTTATACCAGGCCTTCCGGGGGCTCCATTGTCCCCTGGATGGGGGTGGAAGTCCTTTATAGGGGGCCGGCCATGGAGGGGGTGGGTCTCAAGACAGAGGATTGGGCAGTTCTGACCTGGGGGCAGGGGAAGGCTTCTGGTCCCCTCAGAGAGAAAGGACCGACCCGTATGCAGTATTGAGTAGCTCCGTATGCACCTGCGCCCGGTAGACCCCTCACCTGGGGGCGGGCTGCCCCGTGTGCTTTGGAGGGCGCTGGGAGTGCTCCCAGCGTGGGTGGGGCTGGACCTGACGCCGCTTCTGTCTTCCAGGTGAGGAGTTTTACGAGGCCTCTCCCTACGAGCCGGTCACCTCCCGCCTCTCCGACATTTTCAGGCTTGCGTCCATCTTCTCAGGTAAGCAGGCTCCGGCCAGCTCAGGCCGGCTTGGGCCGGCTGGGGCCACCCGTCAGCACAGCCCCTAAGATTTCTGCGCCTCGGCTCCCCATCTGTGAAGGAGGCGCTCGTGCCGCCCACCTGCCCAGGTGGCCCCTCTGCACAGGTGGCGCTGTGGGGGTTGTCTGGTGGGATGCCGTCACGGCGTGGGTCCCGAGCGTGGAGTCGTTTGTCTTTGTGCTGTTCTGTCACCCGTGGCCCTCCTTCCTTCTCTCCAGTCTCCTGCCTCTTTTGCTTTGGAACTTTTCTTTCTTTCTTTTTGAAGATTGATTTTATTTATTTGAAAGTCAGAATCACAGAAAGAGAAAGAGAGATCTTCTGTCCACATGTTCACTCCCCAAATGGCCACAGTGGTCAGGGTTGGGCCAGGCCAAAGCCAGGAGCCAGCATCTTCTTCTGGGTCTCTCACATGGGTGCAGGGCCACAAGCACTTGGGCCATCTTCTGCTGCTTTCCCAGGCACAGTAGCAGAGACCTGGATGGGAAGTGGGGCAGCTGAGACTTGAACCGGTGCCCATCTGGGATGCTGGGCGCTGCAGGCAGTGTCTTAACCTGCTTTGGAACTGTTCTACTTGTCAGGTCCCTTAACCTCTCTGTGCACTTCAGTTTCCACAGCTGTGACAGTAGCTACCTCGTGGGCGGCTTGTCGTGAGGTTTCCATGAGTGAGTAGAGCGTAAAACACCCTCAGCCGGCGGCAGGACTTCTCTCTCCCCGCCCCTCACAAATCTGAAATCCAGAACGCTCCCAAATCCAAATGTTTTTGAGTGCCGTGGGTGGGAAGTCACGAGTGCAAAGTTCCCGGTCAGCCGTGGGAAGGCTGCAGGTGCACTAACCCTACAGGCAAAGTCCCCTTCAGGCTGTGCCTGTCGTGGGAGCGTGTGAACACCCGTGGGGTTTGGGGGGTCCCCTTCCCCCCGTGTGAACATCCCCACTTCCGAAGAATCTGAAACCCAGTACGCTTCTGTCCCGGGCGCTTCCAATGCAGGACCCTGGCCCGTGTCAGTCCTTGGTGTCACCGAGATCCGTTCTGCTCTGGGTTTTCGTGCTTCTCAAACCGCACTGAGGGAGGCACCTCTGGCCCCCCAGCCCCTGCTTCTGCACCTGGCCTGCCCGGTGGGCGGGGCTGAGAGGGACCACTGTGGGCTGTGGCTCAGCTGTCAGGGCCCCTGGGTTGGAGCCCGATGAGCCTTGGGGTTCTTTCTGCTGGCCTGCCATTCCTTCCAGGGTTCGGGAGACCCCTAACCCAGAGCTTGTTCTCGGGGGGTCCCTGACTATGGGGATCTGGCTTGCAGGCGACTGGCAAGCTCTGAAGTCAGCCAGAGTTCTCAGCTCTCCACCAGGGCATTTGCGTGGCGGCAGCAGCATTAGTTGTTTGCCTGATAGTTCTTGTGGGAGAACTGCAGAGAGAGGAAAGAGAGAGAGAGAGGGAGAGAGAGATCTATCACTCCCCAGATGGCCACAATGGCCAGGATTGGGCCAGCCTGAAGCCAGGAGCCAGGAGCTTCTTCCTGGTCTCTCATATGGGTACAGCGGCTCAAGTACTTAGGCCATCTACCGCTGCTTTCCCAGGCACAGTAGCAGGGACCTGCATCAGAAGTGGAGCAGCCAGGACTCGAACTGGCGCCCCATGGGGTACTGGATCTCAGGCGGCAGTTTTACCAGAGACTTGGCAACAAGACCCTTACCCTTTCAAACAAGGAATTCTCCTGGATGGTGTTTTGTTTTTTTTTTCTTTTAGTTTTTTTTTTTCACGATCGCCTCCCTAACCATGGAAATTAAGTTTGGTCACAAAGGCTTGAGTTTTAGAAGCGGACCCCCAAGGAAGTGTAAGATCTACCCTTTGTGTGCCCACCTGAGAACAGACGCTTGCTCCTGTGACGTGGTCTCCCCACCCCCTGGCTGAGAATGCCCACCCTGGACGGGGCTGATCTTTGCCTGCGCCTGGCGGGAGAAACCTTGGGTCCCCTTAAGAAGGGAGGCACCGGCTAGAGCGTGGCTGTCTGGGTGTGGCCTTGGGCCCTGGTGGTGGCAGATGGAACGGAGACGTCACAGACGCCCCGTGGGGTCATGGCAGAAATGCTGGGCTCAGAGCGGCCTCCTTCCTGTCCTGCTTCTACCAGTGGGCATGAGCCTTGTGCATTTGCTGGATGGACAGAGGTCCCTTCTAGAACATTCTGGGTCTTCCAGATTAGACCTGCAGAGGGCTCCACCTTGGACCAGTCCTTCTGAGACAGTGCTGTGGGCTCAGATGCTGGTGGACATCATGGTGGGGATGCCCCGGGGGCCTCCAGTGCACCTGTGACCCGCCCTGCCTGTAGCTCAGGTGCCAGCCCGGTGCTCCTGGGTGGTGTCCTCGGATGAATAGTCCCCCTGGGCTTGGTCCTGGAGAGCTGAACTCAGAGATGCTCCCCTATAAACCCAGGCCCCCAGTGCTTCCTGGACTCACATCTAAGCGTCTTCTTAGCCCCAAATCTTTATGTTGTGGACTTGACGCTCCGTGGGACCAGGATGTACAGGAAATCACTTGGTCTGCAGCTCCCTTGCTACCTGTGGCTGGGAGGTACTCGGGCCCCACTAACCTTGCACCTCTGCTCTGTGGACCCCTCCCTACCGTGAGGGCTGGCTTTGGGGTGCGTGGCAGCCCCTCCTCATCACCCCTGGTGACTGCTGCACCCCAGGCAGCCCTCGAGTTGGGCGAGGGGGTGGCTATGTCTCGGGGAAGTCCAGCATGGCCCGGTGGTGAGGCCCAGGGGGTCCGTGTGTGGGGCTGTGGCAGAGAGAGGCTGGGAGGCCACATTGCTGGGCTGTTGCTCCCGTAGGTCACCCGTGGGGCCTGGGGCAGCCACTTCCCTGCTGCAGACCCCTGGTTCTGTTCTGTAGCTGGTCCCATCTAGGCCACCGGCTGTGCAGAGCAGCCTGGGGCTCTGTTGTTGGCAGCCCTGGTGTGGATCAGGGGTCGGGGTCCAGGCCCACACATCATCCACCTGTGTGTGTGTGTGTGTGTGTGTGTGTGTGGCCCAGCGGCTGGGAAGCATCGGCCTGGGTGACCCAGAGCCTGGTGCCATGAGGTCATCGGACTGTTGTTCTATGAGATTAGAAGCCTCTCCCTACTTCCACACACGCGTGTCTGGCCCACGCAGCCATCTCGATGTGAAGGGACTGTTTGCAGGGGGGCCTGGAGTCCTGGTGGTCTCCCCTGCACTGCTGCACGCCAGCGTGTCCCCCGGGGCAGGAGGCTGCTGTGTCTTGGGGGCCCAGTTCCTGGGATCTCTTTACTCCCTCTCGGTTGAGAGGCCCTGGGGCAGGGGTCTCCGGGAATGCACAGCGGGAGCTCCTCCTCATCTCTCGCCTCCTCTCTCTCTCTCTCTCTCTCTCTCTCTCTCGGTTCTTGGAAAGTCCCACTGGGATTCCGTTGGCAAGGACAGTCGCCAGGATTTCTGTAGCGCTCACTGGCAGCGTCTGCCTTCCTCCTGGCTCAGCCTGGCCCGCCAGGGCCTGGGTGTGGGATCAGCTGGGCCTGAGCCCAAGGCCTGGGGGACGGTGACGTCAGACGCGCCCACGTGTCCTGCTCTCACTTTAGGTGTGGGAAGACAGAAGCGGATCTAGAGTCCACAGGAGGGGGCTGGGGCACGGAGGTGGGCGTAGCAGGGGCAGGGGCCTGGAGCCAGACTTTTCTGGGTGGGGTCCTGGCTCGGAGCCTCCTAGCCCCTGGGGCTCTTCCTGAGAGACAGGCAGGGGAGACTGGCAGGTGGCCGTGGCTGTCACCGGGCTGTGCATTTGGAGTGGGAGGCTGGGGCATGGGGCACATCCACGGAACCACTTCTGCATCTGGAAGGGAGTTGTGGGGTCACGCAGGCCCACCCCTTCATCTGACAGGAAAGCAAGCGGGCTGAGAAGGGGCCGATGGAGACCGGGGCTCAAGTGCGGGCTCCACGCCCACCCAGGGTGTACCTTAGAGTGCCTCTCCTCTTGCCCAGCGCGGGCTGATAGAAACACCTGTCTCCGGGGGTCCCAGTGAGATATGGCTGTGAGTGCTTGGCCCGGTACCTGGCATGTTTCCCTAAAACACGTTAACTGTACGACACGAAAATTGTCGTAGGTGTTTGGCTTGGTGGTTGAGACCTTGAGACACCAGCATCCCTTGTACCTGGATGTGAGTGCTGGCTCTGGCTCCAGCTTCCTGCTAACGATAGCAGTGATGGCTGCAGTAGTTAGATCCCTGCCACCCACGCGGGAGACCCGGACTGGGTTCCTGGCTCCTGGCTTTGGAAGAGTGTGATCGCTCGCTTGCTCTCTCCCTCTCCCTCTCCCTCTCCCTCTCCCTCTCCCTCTCCCTCTCCCTCTCCCTCTCCCTCTCCCTCTCCCTCTCCCTCTCCCTCTGTCTCTGTCTCTGTCTCTGTCTCTGTCTCTCAAGTAAATGGCAGATTGAGTCCATTAAAGACAGTCCTTTAAATACATAAAAACTAAAACGGAGTGATTTCTCCAAGGTCAGGTGGCGAGGGTGCCGGGGAGATGGTTTCCTACCTCCCATGCTGGGATGGGGCTTGGCGGGGCTGGAGTGGAGGAGAGTGGGCGATTTCCAGAGGGCAGCGGGAGTCTTGGGTGCTGACGGCCATTGCGTGTCCCTCTGTGGCTGGGCGTGGACAGGGGGAGGCTGGTGAGCGAGGCCCCCGGGGTCTCCTGGTACTCACTCCGTGCCCTGGCCAAGAACCCATGCTTGGGTTCACCTGCCAGGTGCCCCCTCCTGCGTATTGGGGCACGTGTGCGGTTGAGGGGTGGGGCTCTGGGTCCCTCGCACCTGTTCCTTTGTGCCTGAGTGCCGGCACCACGCTTCGTGCCTCGTGCGTATCCACGGAGTGTCCTGGCACCGTGGTTGGCTCCTGGACTTGGCAGCCGGCTCGTTCTAGTCCCGAGTCCTGGCCTGGCCCTCCGAGCTGTGCACCCATGGGACCTTCTGACACCTCCGAGTCTCATTTTTTATCTAACATGGAGCAGTCCAGATGCTCTGAAGGGTGAGTAGCCCCTCGCACAGGGCCAGGGACGCAGGGGTGCCCTTGGGGATGGGGGCGGCATAGGGGTCTGTGTCTGGGGACCCAAGGGAGCCGATGACCTGGTGAGAGTGTTAGACTGGCTTCTGGACAGAGATTGAGAACTTTGAACAGTCGGGAGGTGTCAGAGGTGTTGGGAGGGGCAGGGAAGCCGAGACAGAGTAGGGGTGGGGAGCAGGAAGCTCTCACGGAGGGAGGGGCCGGGCTGGCCCTCTGAAGCCCGCCATTGCGTTCAGTCTGCATCCGGTGCCGGGGTGGCCCTGCTGTGACGTCAGTGAGACCACATGACACCCTGTGGGCGGCTTATTGGTGGCGGGGGTGGACTCCATGCTGCCCCCATGTGGTGGTGCCTGGGAAATCTTGGGAGAGGGGATTGATTGAGTGGCTGAGGGTGAGGCCAGCCAAGGGGACAGAACACAGGGACCCTTCGGCAGACGGGAGGCTGGCGCCTCTGGGCTCACCCCCTGCCTTCCCTGGGCCTGTCCTTGGCGCACCCCTGGCCCCACCGAGGCAGATGCAGCCCCTTGCTCACCTTGGGAGTGGTGGGCGGGGTCCCTGAGGGACACAGGCAGCAGTGGCAGCGGCAGGGCGGGAGGCCCGGCCACCTCCATCCACCCTGCCCCCTTCTCAGGCTGTGTACTGCCTGCCGACCATCAGGTCGCCTCCCGCCTCCCGGAGCCGAATGCAGAAGTGTGCTATTTAAATTTCAAAACCGCATTCTTCTCCTAACAGCTGTCAGGGCCGCTGCCGCTTTGCTGCAGCCCTGTCACCTCGCCCGCAGCCCGGCTCCCCGTGAGGATTCCTCTGATGGCCTGGGGAGGGGAGGGGACGGGTGGGCTGTCAGGAGGGCGTCGTGCCCAGCAGTGGGCGCAGAGAGGGGCTGCAGGAGGCTCCTCTGTGTCTGGGGTCTCTGCTGTGCACCTGTTAGGCCTGGAGCGTTTGCGCGCTCTGGCGGGGGTGTGGTGTGAGCTGGTGTTGGGGCTGCCTCTTTGGTTGGCTTTGTGTCCAAGCAAGAACTTGCCGTGAAAGAAAGAACAAGGCGAGAACAGTGTTTAACTTCCAAAGGCTTAAAAAAACCATTTTTTTTTTGAGAGAGAGAGAGACAGACGGACAGACAGAGCGTGTATCTGTTGGTTCACTCCCCAAATGCGCACAATGGCTAGGGCCACTGCGCTGTGCCCCTGTGCTTGCTTGGTGGAGGTGTGCAGGCGTGGGTGTCTAGCAGTGTTGGGGGAGGGGAGGGCTGCCCTGGGCTGACCCTTAACAAACGATGATGCACTTAACTGTGCGCCTTTGGGGTGCCCCGGTCGGGAGCTCTCGTGGAGTGGCGAGGGCAGGTGCGGGGGGCTCCTTCCCAATACCCCTCCGATTTGTCTCCGGCTCTGGTTTGCTGCTGCTGTCTGAGAGCTCACTCATGTCCCTTCGGTGAGCAGGCAGAGGGATGGGGCCAGTGAGCAGCTGGCAGATGAGTGAGAGATGGGGGTGCAGGCAGGGGTGTCACTGGAGGGCTGAAGTGAGAGAAGTGTGAAGTGACCGGGGGGCATGGGGACACAGAAGCCACCGATGATTGTGCTGGGTGAATTCGAGAGGGAGTGGAGTCGGCAGGATGACGGGCGGAGTGGAGGGGAGAGAGCTCCTTGCCTCCGTGGTGATGGCCTGGGTGGGGTCCCCGTGGCACACAGATCGAAGGCAGAGCCGGCGCACAGGTGCGATGGGTTAGTTGTTGCTGGGGTGGGAAGACAAGGGAGTTTCTGTCCAAAACACAGTGTGTGAAGCCAGTACTATGGGGGGAATGTTTGTGTGCCCCCAGAACCACACATTGAAGTCCTGCCCTTAAAGTGGGGTGTCGGGGGGGGGCCTTGGAGATGTGGTTGGGTTTGTGGGTGTGGCAGGCAGGGGAGGGAGAGAGGGGGCCTGGGAGAAGTGGGGTCAGGTTGGTGGTCGGGGGAGCATTAGTGGGAATTCTGGCGAGGTGTGGAGATGGATGGGCCGGCAGGGGAGGGGAGACTCAGGTGGTAGGGAGATGGACAGGTGATGAGTAGCTGGAGCCGGAGGAGATGGACAAGCAGGTCAAGTGTTGCATAGATCATTCCTGCTGAGTGGAGCCCCGTGAGAAGTGGTGGGGGGGCTGGCAGGAGACAGCCCCAAGGGGGAAGCAGCCGTAGAAGGTCTAGGGGGGCTTCCCCCAAGCACAGGTGGCTGGGGTGTTGAGCGGGAGGGGAGGCCCTGCCACCTTGGGGCCGGAGGTCAGAGGCCATGAGCTACCCCGTGGGCACCCCTTCCGGAACTCTTAGCTAACAAGCATGCCAGCCAGCTTTATACCAGATACACTGATTTATCCGAACTCACTTCCCCGAGTTATCTTCGAAATTCATGTTCAGTGGTTTTCATGAAGACTTTTAAAAACTTAAAATGTTTTAAAAATATATTTGGGGCTGGCACCGCGGCTCACTAGGCTAATCCTCTGCCTGTGGCGCCGGCACCCTGGGTTCTAGTCCCCGTTGGGGCGCCAGTTCTGTCCCGGTTGCTCCTCTTCCAGTCCAGCTCTCTGCTGTGGCCCGGGAAGGCAGTGGAGGATGGCCCAAGTGCTTGGGCCCTGCACCCGCATGGAAGACCAGGAGGAAGTACCTGGCTCCTGGCTTCGGATTGGCGCAGCGCTGGCCATAGAGGCCATTTGGGGGGTGAACCAATGGAAGGAAGACCTTTCTCTCTTTCTCTCTCTCTCACTGTCTAACTCTGCCTGTCAAAAAAAAAAAAAAAAAAAAAAAAAAAAGAAACAAAAAAATATATTTGGAAGGCAGAGAGAGAGAGAGAGTAGGAGAGAGAGACAGACAGGGAGAGGTCTTCCATCTGCATGTTCACTCCCCACATGTCTGCACCAGCTGGGGCTGGGTGAGGCCAAAGCTAGGAGCCAGGAGCTCCATCCGGGTCTCCCATTTGGGTGGCAGGGGCACAAGGACTTGGGCCGTCTTCCTCTGGCTTTGCAGGTGCGTTAGCAGGGAGCTGAATCCAATGCAGAGGAGCTGGGACTTCAGCCAGCAGTCTGCTACGGGCCAGGCGTGGGCATCCCTAGTGGGGGCTCAGCTGCTGTGCCATGTGCCTGCCCCCCTCCTTCATTTTAAAAGCAAAGAGACACATATAGAGAGAACCAGCCAAACAGAGAGATGCAGAGTGCTCCCATTGGCTGGTTCACTTCCCAGATGGCCTGGGCGGGGGTGGGAGGCTGGGCCCGGCTGGGGACTCCATGCCAGGTGGCATCTTAGCCGCTGGATGAAACGCACACCCCAGCTTTTGCAGGTTATTGTAGGGGGACTTTGCAGCTACATTTTAAGTTGCATTCAGTCGTTTGAAACCCAGGGGTCCCAATTCGGTGTGGACTTCCTGTGGTGCAGGAAATGTATCTGGTCCTCAAATCCCAGATCTGCTCATCACCGATGAAAAAATTTGAGGAAGTCCGTTGTATCCATCCGCAGTGCCTCAGTTTGGCTTTTTAGTGGCTGTAAATGCAGAATTAAAGCCGATCTGTCATTGGGTGAATTACTGTGACGATAGCAAAAACCTGAACGCTAAAATACACACACACACACACACACACCCCCTGAAAGTGTATTTCAAAAGGCTTGAAAAGGCCCGTTCCATTGTGAACGAGTGACCTTTACCTTGGTAACTCCCAGAGCCACACCACTAAAGTGATTTGATTCTGCCCCTTGAGGAAGGAGACTCGCGGCTCGGTTGAGATGTGACAAAATGCAAACTGATGGTGGGACGCGTCCCATGGGCGTTTCTTGCATGGATCTCTGATGAATTTGCCATCTGTTGGGTTGATTCTTGGTGGCCTGGCCTGTTTCCAGAAACCAGCTGCCCCTGGGCGGGGCTGGGGTGACCACGGTGGCCTGGCCTGGCCACGTGAGGGGGCCGGATGGGGGCTCCCAGGGCAGGACTGAGCAGGGAGGGTGACCCGCACCCACAGAACAGCAAGACCGGGTGTCGCTCCCCCTCTTCATGGAGGAGCAACACTAAACCCTGCCTAGGCTTCATATCCGAGTCACGGCACCATTATGTCGCTCCCCCTCTTCATGGAGGAACGACACTAAACCCTGCCTAGGCTTCATATCCGAGTCACGGCACCATTACGTCGCTCCCCCTCTTCGTGGAGGAACGACACTAAACCCTGCCTAGGCTTCATATCCGAGTCACGGCACCATTATGTCGCTCCCCCTCTTCGTGGAGAAACAACACAGGACCCTGCGTTGTTCTTTTGTCTGCTCGGCCCTTCCCGGGTTTGCTGCTGGTTCTTCCCAGGTTGGCTACCGACCCTTCCACCTCCGTGGAAGGGCGGTTCCCCCTGCCACTTTCCCCACTTCCGCGGGGGAGCGGCACACCGCCGGCCGGCTCTCTCTCGGGGGCTGCTCAGGTGTTCCTCTTAGATGTTCCCGGTGCATGTTGTCTCTCTCCTCCTTTATAGTCCTCTTCCACCAATCCCAACTCTGCTACCCACACGCCGAGTACGCTGCTCTCCTCCAATCAGGAGCAGGTCCTGCTGTTTATTGGTTGAACTGGAGGCAGCTGCGTAGAAGCTGTTTCCTCCTCTCCCAGCACCATATTGTGGGCGAGCAGATGCATAGAATAAGTCTTAATTCGAGTAACAGTCTAGTCTGAGTTGCTCCCCACAACCGGGGTTTGGTCTCTCGGAGTCCCTGGGTTGGAGGGACCGCTCAGGACTGGGAGGTGGGGTGCTGGCCCTGCCATCTCTCGGGGGAGTTCAAGTGTGGCCTCTAACAAGGTGGTGTGACCTCCTGCCTGGCCTGCACTCCGGGGTGGGGAAGAGGCTAAACCCACTGCACCACACTGCCGGTCCCTCCACGCTTCCACTCTGAGTGAGTGACTTCCCTCTGGGGGCAAACACGCCTCAGCCGGCCAGCCGCAGTGGGAGGTGGGTGTGTAGGAGCAGACACTTTTTGCTGTCCTAGCCGTGCATTTGAATGTGTGTGAGAACAATCCAGAACTGGTGGAGATGTTATCAGAGGGGAAGAATACAGGTCGGCGTGGAATCGTTTAAAAAGTGAGTCCCACTAAGAGTAAAAGCCTCGAGAATGTAGAGATTTAAAGGGAAAAAAAGAATTCAGTATTTCTGTTAGTGGAGGTGGCACTGGGGTGCCTGAAGTTTGGTTCTAGAAATGTCAAACAGACATTTACGTTTTGTTTCAAATGTATTCACTCTGGACAGAGAGCGAGCAGCCGAGTGCGCCCGTCCGCTGGTTCACTCTCCAGATGCCAGGGCTGGGCTGGGGCTAAAGCTCAGTCCAGGTCTCCCGAGGGGGCGGCAGGGACCCAGCGGGCTGAGCCGTCCCCCCTGCCTGTCTGCACTGGCAGGAGCTGGAGCTGGACATTGCAGTCGGGTGCAGGCTGTGTCCCCCGCTCTGCAGCAGGCTGCGCCCCCACACCCGGCTCTCACCCAGGGAGGGGACCGGGAGGAGAAACTGAAGCCAGGGGTGTCCCCGGGGCTGGGGCTGGGAGCACGACTTCCCCAGGGCTTTGGATGGCGCCAAGAGCCGGTTAATCCAGCGCCTCTGCTCTGGGCAGCTGTTTTGCATTTCTTCCCTGGCCCATCAAGGCTGGGAGAGGCACACACGGGGCCCGGAGCTGCAAGCGTGGGCTGGGGCCAGGCGCCAGGCCTGGGGTGCCTTTCCAGTTCTTGCGTCTTCTCAGGTCTTGGGTGGTCCCAGCTCCCAGTGCTGGGGTGGGGTGGGGTGGGGTGGGGGTCGGGCAGGGGCAGGGAGGGCGCCTTCGCAGATTTAAGCCCTCGGGGCTGTGCCAGGATGGGGGTGGGAGGGAGGACTTATCTCCACCAGCTCTGACCCGTCTCTCTGATGATGGAATCCAGAGTGGGCGCCACCCAACTGGAGAGGTGCCCAGCTGGGGAGGGAGTCCCTTGTGCCCCCCATCTTCCCCATAAGCAGGCGGTTTGCAATGGTTTTCGCCACCTTTCTGGAGTTTTTTCTTTTCTAGAAAGTAGACCAAGTTTGGGCACAGCAGGGTGTGCCTTTCCCACACCCTAGCCAGAACCTTCGCTGTCCAGGCTCCAAATGGAAGCCGCTGAGGCTATATTTACCTACCGCCGTGGCCGCGCAGGAGCCTGCTCCCAGCAGGGAAGTGACACCTGCTGGGAGCTGCTCGAATTAGCTGCGGTGCCCTTAGCCCTCCTCTCCGCCACGTCCCTGTGCTTCAGTCCCAGGCTGCTCTGCAGGTCACCCCTGCCCCCCACCGCTGGCCTGGAGAGCCCCTCCCACAGGGGCGGGGCTTCCGCGTAGCAGGCATCCTTGGGTCCCTGACAGCAGTGCAGGGGGGTGAGGTGGGGTGGGGGGCTGCATGGGAGGCCCAGGCACTGGCTTCCCAACCCCCTCTCTGCGTCCATCTCCTGGCGTGGCCAGCGAGTGGCCTCACAGCCTTTGCTCCTGCTGTGCCCTCGGCTTGGGACACCTTCTCCTCTCCCTCTGCTGCCCCCTGGAGGTGTGGTCAGGGGCTGCCATGGCTTCCCTGTCCACCCAGCTCTGGCCAGGTCTCTGGCCTCTCTGCACCCCAATTTCTCAGAGCGGGGCCCCACTGTCCAGGAAGTGGCTGGCCCTGAGTAAAGACAGGACCTTCCTGATTAGGAAGACAAACCTCGATTCCCTTTCTGTCGTAATTTCTCCCAGGTTCCCCCTTTAAAAGACTTAATTAAAAATTATTTACTTATCAGAACCACAGAGAGAGAGAGAGAGAGAGAGAGAGAGGTCTTCCACCCACTGGTTCACTCCCCGAATGCCTTCAACAGCCAGGGCTGGGCCAGACTGCATTTAGGAGCCAGGAGCTTCATCTGGGTCTCCCATGTGAATGGCAGGGGACAAACGCTTGGGCCATCCTCCACTGCTTTCCCAGGCCATCAGCAAGGAGCTGAATTGGAAGTGGAGCAGCTGGGACTTGAACCGGTGCCATATGGGATGTCAACGTCGAAGGCCGCGGCTTCATCCGTTGCACCACAATGCTAGTTCTGAGACCTAATTTTTAAAAAGGGTTTTGGCCGCCAGCAAAACCGAGAGGAAAGCCAAGTTTCCAGATAGCCCCTGCTCCTCCATATGCACAGATCCCCCCACGGTGGGCGCTCGGTCGGCTCCCCCACGAGAGCCGTGTGACAAACGATGCCCTTGGGTGGACACCTTGTCCCCCAAGGTCCGTGGCTGCCATCGGAGCTCACTCGTACTATTGTGCGTTCTGTGGCTGTGGACAAATGGACCACGATATGGACCCACCAGTGCAGTGTGGGGAGCAACTCGGACTAGACTGTTACTGGAATTAAGACTTATTCTATGCATCTGCTCTCCCACAATATGGCGCTGAGAAGGGGGAAACAGCTTCTACACAGCTGCCTCCAGTTCAACCAATAAACAGCAGGACCTGCTCCTGATTGGAGGAGAGCAGCGTACTCGGCGTGTGGGTAGCAGAGTTGGGATTGGTGGAAGAGGACTATAAAGGAGGAGAGAGACAACATGCACCAGGAACACCTATCTGAAGGAACACCTGAGCAGCCCCCGAGAGAGAGCCGGCCGGCGGTGTGCTGCTCCCCCGCGGAAGTGGGGAAAGTGGCAGGGGGAACCGCCCTTCCACGGAGGTGGAAGGGTCGGTAGCCAACCTGGGAAGAACCAGCAGCAAACCCGGGGAGGGCCGAGCAGACAAAAGAACAGCGCAGGGTCCTGTGTTGCTCCTCCACGAAGAGGGGGAGCGACATAATGGTGCCGTGACTCGGATAGGAAGCCTAGGCAGGGCTTAGTGTCATTCCTCCACGAAGACGGGGAGCGACAGTGCAGGGTCAGACAGACTGCCTTGGGCGTCCTGTGCTCCGCCCAGGCCTCCCTCTCGCCTCCTCCTAACAGCCCCTGGTCCTCTCCCTGTCTCTGCGATTACCCTTCCCTGGTGTCACGTGGTTGGGCTTGTGCTGCGTCACGAATATGCCCCCCCCCCCCATCCAGCCCCGGATTCCAACTTCCTGCAAAATGCAGACCCTGGGAGGCACCCATGGGTGCCGCCACCCACCCATGTGGGGCACGTGCATTGAGTTCCGAGCTCCCAGCCTAGTCTTGGCTGTTGCAGGCACTGGGGAATGGATCAGCTCATGGGAGCTCTCTGTTTATCTTCCTCTCAGATACATAATAAACATACTTACGTAGCGCCTGTCTATTAGTGTGCACACTTGGCAGAGTGCACACATCAGTGAGACCCAAAGCCCCTCCCTCCGAGGAGCTTCTGTTTGATCAGAACAAACAAGTCGAACTGTGGCAGCTGACCGGGCGTGCTGGGAGGGAATAGAGCTGAGTAGGGGACAGGTGGAGTGTCAGGGTTGTGACCGTGTGCAGAGGGGGTCAGAAAGGGCTCAGGCATAAGGTAACAGTTCTGCAGAGGCCCGAATGGAAGTGAGAGAAGTTGCCAGGACTTTCCGTGTGGTCATGCCATTGAGGGACAGCCTTCCCGGCCAAGGGAACAGCACGTGCCAAGGCCCTGAGGCCAGCCCAAGGTAGCTCAAATATTATCCCAGCCACATGCAGAGCAAACAGTTACAAATGGGCTATTTTACATGCATTTTTTATTTTTATTTTTGACAGGCAGAGTGGACAGTGAGAGAGACAGAGAGAAAGGTCTTCCTTTGCCGTTGGTTCACCCTCCAATGGCTGCTGCGGCTGGCGCGCTGTGGCCGGCGCATCGCGCTGATCTGAAGCCAGGAGCCAGGTGCTTCTCCTGGTCTCCCATGTGGGTGCAGGGCCCAAGCACTTGGGCCATCCTCCACTGCACTCCCTGGCCACAGCAGAGAGCTGGCCTGGAAGAGGGGCAACCGGGACAGAATCCGGTGCCCCGACCGGGACTAGAACCCGGTGTGCTGGCGCCGCTAGGCGGAGGATTAGCCTAGTGAGCCACGGCCCCGGCACAAATGGGCTATTTTACATTCATTTTTTTTTCTTATTAAATTGTGCAACTCCGGTGTACGTTTCACAATCTCGTGTGCATATTTGAGATTTGCTGTCATGCTTTAAGTTCAGTGGCTGGGTGGGCAGCTGGAGTTTGCCTTGGGGGAATGGCACGCACACAGGCGTGCAGGGCAAGCTACAGCCGCTGGGTGAGGTGGGGGGGGCTTTGGGGCCCAGGTTCACCCCCGCTGATTGTCATGAGGTGAGAGTCGGGGCACAGGGCAGCGCAGGGAGACTGGGCAGGGGGCTCCTACTGGGTGATCTGGATTTAGGTAGTAGCTGTGATGGTAGTCTCGTCAGAAGTGGTTGGACGGACACATAAATGCATTTTTGTGCTTCAGAGACGCACACAGAGAGATGAAGAGAGAGATCCCCCCCAATCTGCTGGCTCACCCCCCCAAATGCCCACAATGGCCAGGACTGGACTGGGAATGTAACCCAGGTCTCCCACGGGGATGGCAGAAACCCAACGACTTGAGCCGTCACTGCTGCCTCCCAGGGCTTGCCTTAGCGGGAAGCTGGAGTCAGGAGCCAGAGCCGGGAATTGAAACCCGGCACTCGGCTGTGGGGCACGGGCATCTCAGCCATTGACTTCACTGCCGGGCTAGCCACCTGCCCTGGCTCTGGTGTGCTTGGAGGTAGAATTGCGCGGTGTGTGAGGGCGACAGGCGTCAAGGCTTGAGCCCCGGGAGGGGCCGGCAGGGTCAGGGGGACAGTCGGAGTCGGGGGCAGACTTTAGGGGGGAATCGGGTTTGGCTTCGGACCCGTGAAGTTGGAGATGAGTGTCAGGCTCTCGGGTTGAGTTTTTGCGTGGGCCGTTGGACAGCTGAGTCTGGGGTCCCGGATAGAGGTCTGGGCTGGGGATATAACTCTGGGAGTCAATAGCTTATTGGCCATGTTCAAGGCCACAAGATGAGATGCCAGCCCCATGCAGCAGGTGCAGAGAGAGAAGAGGGGACTGAGCCCTGGGAGGTGAAGGTGGCACTCACAGAGCAGGGGTGCTCAGAGGCGGCAGGGAGACAGGCAGAGTGTGAAGACTGGGGAGGAAGGGGTTCAGGTGGGCAGGGTGACCCCTACACCCAGGGCTGTGCCAGGCTAGGAAGGGGAGGCCCTGGGGGTCCTGACCAGTGACGAGAGGGGTGGGGGCAAGCCCCAGCATGACATGAGTCCATGAGAGCACAGGAGGACCGCAGAGCACGCGGGTGTAGACAACTCACTGATGGGGCTTTGCTTGAAAGGGGAGCAGAGAAGTGGGGGGCGTCAGGAGGGGGCTCACGGGTGCGAGGAGGCGTTTAGCTGGTTGCAGGCGGGCAGTGTAAAAGCTGATGGGGAGGGTGGGGGCCGGGAAGAGCAGAATTGCTGTGTGTGCCGGAGAGGACGTGGGCCCTGTCCGTGCCTGTAACGACCGCAGGTGGACAGCGCTAGGCAGGGCGGCTTCAGCCACTTGCTGCAGGTCACAGGGCCGGGGCCGAGGGCTGATGGGAACAGCCAGTCTCAGCCATGGAGCTTTCCTGGTTGGAGTCCCAGCTCTCCCCAGAGGGGTGGGGCCTCCCCCCCCTCCTCCTCCCTCCTCCCCCTCAGTAGCCCCACCCCCACCCCCAGGCCCTGTGATCCTAAATGAGGCAGAGGCCGTGCACACCGGATTGACTGCCTCTTAGGCTTGTGCTAAGTGTGAAACAAGACTTGGGGGTAAAAGTCGTCATCATCAGCTCGCGATGTGGGCGGCTTAGCCGGTGCCAGACGCTGTCCATTTCCACCGCCTCGGATCCTCACCGCAGCCTTTAGACGCGGGTCCTGTGACGCCATCCCCATTTCACAGACGAGGAGACTGAGGCGGAGAGCGGGCACTCACAAACATGTCGGTCTCAGGCAGCTCTGCCGTCCCACTGCAGGCCTCTGACTCTCTCTCTTTTTAAAATGGTTTATTTATTTGAGAGGCAGAGTTACAGAAAGAGAGAGAGAGAGAGATCTCGCATCGACTGGTTCACTCCCCAAATGACCGGGGCTGAGCCAGGCTGAAGCCAGGCGCCAGGAGCTTCCTCTCCAGCTCCCACGCAGGTACGGGGCCCAAGCATTGGGGCCGTCTTCCTCAGCTTTCCCAGGCGCATTAGCTGGGTGGGAAGTGGAGCAGCCGGGACTCGGACCAGCACTCACACGGCGTGGCAGGTGGCGGCGGAACCCTGACCGCTCTCTTCTTCCTCCTCCCTGTGCAGGGACAGGGGCAGACCCGGCGGTCAGCGCCAAGAGCAACCAGTGCCTGGACGCGGCCAAGGCCTGCAACCTGAACGACAACTGCAAGAAGCTGCGCTCCTCCTACATCTCCATCTGCAACCGGGAGATCTCGCCCACCGAGCGCTGCAGCCGGCGCAAGTGCCACAAGGCCCTGCGCCAGTTCTTCGACCGCGTGCCCAGCGAGTACACCTACCGCATGCTCTTCTGCTCCTGCCAAGACCAGGCGTGCGCCGAGCGCCGCCGCCAGACCATCCTGCCCAGCTGCTCCTACGAGGACAAGGAGAAGCCCAACTGCCTGGACCTGCGCGCCCTGTGCCGCACTGACCACCTGTGCCGGTAGGGGGCGCTGTTCCGCGATGCGAGGCCGTGCTGTCCCTTCTTCCCATGCCCTGGGGGGGCCACTGATGGTGACCCTGAGTCACGCTGCCTGGGACTGGGGCTCAGTGATCGGTGATACTGTCACTCGTTCGTTTCATTGCATCCGTCTGCTTGGTTGTCCAATTCGGGCTTCTTGTTTTGTGCAGAGCACTGTGGGGGAAGCCAGGGTGAGCCACGGAGCTTATCGTGCGTAATGAGAGCCCTAGAGTCTGGGAAGAAGGCACTTTTGGGGCGTGTGTTTGGCTCAGTGCTTAAGAGGGCCCTCCCGCCATTTGGGGGAGCCTGGGTTCAAGTCCTGGCTCCAGCTTCCTGAGTGGTGGCAGGTGATGGTACACGTGCTTGGGTCCCTGGCACCCGTGTGATAGACCTGGGTGGACTTCCTGGCTTCTGGGCACTTGAGGAGTGAGCAAGGGGATGGGACATCTCTCTCTGTCTCTCTCTCTCTTTCTCCCTCGGGAGTTCAGGGGCAAGGCTGCCGTAGGTGTGGGTGTCTATAGATTGCCTGCTGTCTTCTAGACACTCTCCAAGGCTTCCTGTCGCACTGGTCCCTGCAGGGTGGCTGCAGGCAGGCACTCCCATCCATGCGATAAGCCAGACAAGACAGAGTGGCTCTCCTGAGGTCACACAGCCCTGGACTCTCCGGAGCCGGGGCTGCAATTTGCACACGCCCCTGACACCATGGCTGTGGCCAGGGGTGGGGAAGAGTGCCTTGGTTTCTTTGGAGAGTCCAGTACTTCCCCCACCGCCCAGCTCCGCCTCCGGGACCAACACCCATTTCTGTTGTGTGTCTCTCTGTCCGCCACACCTTGTCCAGCACTGAGAGCCCAGTGCACGGGGAGCCCTGCGTCAGTACAGCTTGAATGGATAACCGGGTGGTGACCGCCTCACTTCCGCCTTGAGTTCAGCTGTGGGCCACGGGGCCATTCGACGGAGGTGGTGTGGGACAGGCAGCGTGGGAGGTGCCGCCGACCCCCAGGCAGTGTCTGGAGGTCATTTGTCCCTCGTGGATCTGGGGCTCAGTAATGAGGCTGCAGAGGCCTGGGCAGCTCCTGGCTGAGCGGAGCCATGGCCGAGGCACCAGGTGGCGTAGGGAGGGCTGGGGGAGCCCGGGAGGGCGCCTGGCTGGGGGCTGCCTGGGGTTTGGGTGGTAAGGGCAGCTGTTGGTGTGACAGCGAGGGCGGTGTGGGGAGGGCGACAGGGAGGTCGGCCAGCAGAGAGAGAGCAAGTGACCAGGAACCACAGGGAAGGGGCCTCAGCCCAAAGGGTGTGCGTGCAGGCGGAAGCTGGGTTGCCTCGGGCTCAGGCCTGGCCTTGAATGCCAACCAAAGTCTTGGAGGGAACGAGGGCCAGGGCCAGCGCCTGCAGAGCGCCGTGGGCTGGGGCAGGGGTTCTTTTTAACACGGGAGAGCAGGGGCCGCGTTGCAGCCTGAAGGGGAGGCACCGCCTGGGGTGTTTGAAGTGGGGACCGACCCCAGAGCGAGCTGCAGCACTCAGGAGACGTGTGTGGAAAAAGAAGAGTTTTCTCTTTAGCATCCTTAAAAAAGTGCACCTTATCACTTACACAAGCTGGACGGGTGGTTTAAAGTAAAACAGTGCCCCCAGCGATCAGACGGTCAGGAGGAGACGCTCTGATCCTGGGGCAGGTGCTTGACCCTGACCTTGACCTTGACCTTGTCCTCTGAGCTCCCTGGTTGCTGGGGTAGAGGGGAAGCTTGCTGGGCCATGCACGTCCCAAAACACGGTGGGAGGGGGCATGCTAATGCTGAAATTCTCCCCCTGTTAGAACCGCCAGCACACCCTCGGTGCTACTTCACACTGAGTGACAGGGCGCATGACGACCTGGCCGTGAAGCCAGAGTCCCAGCCCAGGAGCCTGTGCCTGCGTGGGCCGGTGTCCCGACTGAGCCGGAGCCCGGGAGCCTGCCACTCAGCTGTCTGAGGACGGAGCATGCGGGGCTGGGTTGACGCCAGCCTCCTCCCTGCACACACCTGCGTGTGCTGTTTTTCCACTCGTGCTACAAAGCCGTGCAAGGCCCTCACCAGGAGCCAAGCAGGCGTCAGCATCAAGCTCTTGGGTTTCCCAGGTTCTAGAATGCAGTGCCAAAGAAGCCCTATTCTTTTTTAAATGAAAACGCATTATTTAAAATATTTTAAAACTTGGAGAGACGGTGTGAGACAGACAGGCACATGTGCACACACACAGACACACACACAGACGGCCCCTGACTGCTGGTTGACTTCCCGAATGTCCACAGAGGTCAGAACTCAGTCCGGGTCTCCCGCGTGGGTGGCGGGAACCCAGTCACGTGAGCCAGCACCACCTCCTCCCAGCATGCACGTCGGCGAGGGGCTGGAGTCAGGAGCCAGGGGCAGGAATCCCACCCAGCACTCGGGATGTGAGGTGCTCAACTGCTAGACCAGATGCCCACCCTCCTTTTTCCTTTTTGTTGTTTCCAATTGCCACGTAATAACTTTACATATGTATGGGGTGTGGTGTGTGGCCTTTTAATCTGTGTCTAAATCGTGTAGTGATCAGGGTAATTAGCATATCCATCATCTCAGACATTTATCTGTCTTCGTGTTGGGACTGTTCAGAATCTTCTCTCTGAGCTGTTTGGAAACGCGCGGGTAACCGTCAGCCATAGTTGTCTGTCCTCTGTGCGGTGGGGTGTCGGAAGTGGCCGCTCCTAGCCAGCGGCACCCCTGCTCGCCCCTGCCGTTCCCTGACGTCCCCTCTGCCGCCCCCGCCAGTGCTGTTCCATTCTCTGCTTCTGTGAGGTCAGCTCTTCGGCTCCCGCCCACGCGGGAGAACACGCAGCCCGCATGCCCCCCCCCCCCCCCCCCCCCCCGTGCTGCCTTACTTACGAAACATCGAGTCCTCCGGCGCCAGCCAGGTTGCCGCGGGTGACCGGATCTTACTCTTGTTTCCGGCTGGCTAATACTCCGCCGCGTGTGGCTAGATCACGCTGTGTCCGTTCACGCATCGGCGGGCACCCGGTGGATCCCGCATCTGCAGCTGTGCGTAGCCTGCAGTGACGCGGGAGTGTGGGTGTCTCTGACCTGCCAAGTCCTTAGCTGTGTGTTCCCAGAGGTGGGAGTGCTGGATGGTGTGGCTTTCTGAGGCGCCTCTGTACTGTTCTCCACCGTGGCCGCCAACAGCGCCTTTCTGGGCGCCCTCGCTAGCATTTGCCATTTCTTGTCTTTTTCTGCTTGCAGGCAGCTGAAGGCTCCTTGTGCTTTTCATTTGCCTTCTCCCCATTGGTGGCTGTGTTATTGCAACCTCTGCTCATTGTAGATCACCCGTCTCAGGGATTTGCTGCAGCGACAGAACTCAGGGCCTGGGTGCGTCCGGCCTGGGGGAGCTGTGGGCTGTCTAAGGCCTGTGAAATCCCCCTGGTCTGGTCCTGCCAAGGCAGCCGAAGGCGGGACTCACCAAAGCCCATCAGTGTGTAGCAGGCTCATTTTTCAGTGGCTGATTCTGCATGGCCCCGGCAAGTGATGCTCTCCTGCCCCTGGACTCAGACATAGGGGAAGCCACAGACAGGCGACTCGGGTGATGCACTTGGCGGGGGAGAGCCACAGAGCGTGCTGATTTACCAAGACTGCGTAAGGGGAGGGCTGAGACCGAGGGATCCTGGGAGCTGAGGGGTGACAGGCTCCGAGAGGCATGGAGCCCAGCTTCGGGCGATGGATGTGGGCCCCTGGGCCGTGCTGTGTGTATTTGGTTGAATTAGATGCTTGGGGAGGCCCGGGTCGTGGGTAGGAAGTTCCGGTTGCCCCATGGTGTGGCTGCCTGAGCCACCAGTGCGCTCCTCCATCTCTGCCCAGTGTGCACGTTGGAAGTAGGCAGGCGTTGGGGCTAGCGGTGAGCGGCTGCGTAACCTGCCACTGTGCCTCGTCAGAGTGCTGGGGTTCGGCGCCTGGCTCTGGCTGCTGACTACAGCTTCCTGCTATTGGAGGGCAGCGGTGACGGCTCCGGTCATTGGTTCCTACAACGCAGGTCGGGGAGCCTGGGTGGGGTCCCCAGCTCCCGGCTCTAGCACTTTGTGGGCATCTGGGGACTGCACCAGCAGACGGGCGCTCCATCTGTCTGTCTGTCTGTGTGTCTCTTGAAGCAGTAAAAAAGATACTGCAAGTGTGGCCCTGTAGGACGTGGGAAGGGATGAGGGTGGGACCTGGCTTTTTGATGAGTGTGGCTGGGGCGGTGGAGGACGTCACAGCGTGGCCAAGGGGACTTCGGGGGATTTTGTCTGTGACTCAGAGCTGTGGTGTGGGGGCAGCAGAGCGGAAGCAGGTGGTGGGTGGACGTGGCCACAAAGCCTCTCTAGGCTCTGCCCGTGTTCTCTGGGGTGCTCCCTGCTGGGCTGTCGGCTCCTTCCCTGCTCAGCACTGGCGTCTCTGGGGACCTCTTGGGTCCTGTGTGTGTGCGCGATAGGGCGGGTCTGATCCATCCAGCAGGTCTCCAGGGGGCCGTCTCCCTCCGCCCTGCTCCCCTCAGGGCTGTGCTGCTGGGGAGTGGAGCGATCCCTGTAAGAGGAAATGACCTTCCGAGCCCCACCCCGGTGGGGGCATGCGGTGGGGGCGTGCGAGGGTGCAGGGGAGGCCTGGGAGGAGCCGAGCTGTCAGTTTCCCAACCGGGCGACTTTGAGCTGCGGCCCCCGTGTCTCCTGCTCGGCAGTGCCCAGCGCCCAGCACAGCTCACGCGGCCCTGTGGTCGCCTGCGCGAAGCTGGGCTCACCCTTCCTCTCCGGGCTGCTGTAATGAATGAAAGTGACTTTGATTTAGGAACTCCTGCCTGGGATTCGCGACTCTTTGGAAACGAGGCCCTTGTCCCCGGGCGTCTCCTGGCGCCTTCCCCACGCTCCCAGCCTGACTTGGGTGGGCTCTCGCCTGGCCCAACCCTGGGCCTTTGTATCTCGGTCCAGGATCCTTAGGGACGGCCCTGCCAGAGCCCGTCTGACCAGGCACTGCGTTCCAGCAAGGCTGCTGGTGTCCCGGGGCACAGCCTAGCGGCAGGCCCCATACATCTCCCGGGTGACATCCGTCGGACTGGCCGTGCTGTCGTAGTTAACGTCGCCTGAGAGTCCTCTTGGGCTGGAGGAGCCTGCGCGCTGGGCCTTGCTTCAAGATGCTCCCACATCTCTGGACCAGGAGCAGGTTAGGGTCTGGGGGCCCAGGGCTGCTTATTCTGCCCTGGGCTTGGACGTCGCACCCCGGAAGCCCAAGCTCTGTGCTCTGCCTTTGGTTGGTCCCAGGGACCTCTCAGGGCTCACCTGGGGCCTGGGAGAGATCGGGGAGGGGGGTGGGGGCTGGGAGGGTGTTTCCTTTGTCATCACCAGACGTGCATCTCAGAGAGCCCCAGAGTGCCTGGGAAGGAGCCTGTGGAATTGGGCTGGGTTCTCTCCAGCCTCTCCCGACACCACCATCTATATATATATTTTTAAAACCAGCTTACGGTCATTGGCGAACAGGGTCTCAGTGTGTGTGGGTGGGTGGGTGGCTGAGGGCTTCTGGGGAGGGGGATTCTGTTGTCACCGGGGCCCCTTGCAAGCCTCGTTGGGAAGGGAGGGCTCTCTGACACGCCCCTTCCTCTTCACCTGCCAGGAGGCTGTAATAGCTCCACACGGGCTCCGTGCCATCTCCTGGGCTGTAATTTAACCTCGGGGTGCTGATGACGATGGCTAGGAATGGAAGCCAAGCCCAAAGCTGCCCGCCCTGGCAGCCTGGGCCCCCTCGTTGTCCAAGAGGGAGAGGCCTGCTGGGGGGACGCAGGGGGCCGGGCTGCCCTCCGTGGAGGCCATCTGGAGGGAGTGGGGAGGCCCCTCAGCTGGCTCAGCCTCTGGCCCAGGGTGGGCTGTGCACGTGGAGTTGTCTCCGTTTGGATGCTCGGCTGCTTGGGGCTGTCCGGCAGGCAGCTTCGTTCTGACTCTCCGAGAGCTGTTGGCTGATGCGTTTAGCAGATCCTCTCCAAATGACCGCAGATGATTATCCGGGGAGCCTGTGATACCCCCACCCCACCACGGGACTGTGAGCACCTTGGGCGTCTGTGCACCCCAGAGTTCATTTCTCAGACACTTGTGGTCATCATGAACTCAGCAGAGGGTTCCTGGAGCTCCCCGAGCCTCCACCTTCTCTGGTGACCAGCTTGGATCTACTTTCCAATCTCCTTGCTCAGGAGCGACCAGATCGGGGATGGATTAGTGATGTCTGCCATGGGCATGAGAGGGGTGGAATAGAACCCCCTGCTGGAACCCAGTGGGCCATTTCTTGGGGCCAGTGCCCAATATGAGATGGCTGGCAGATAAGCTACACACCTCCTCTCATATGCTTTACATCCGCTCAGGCTACCTACAATACCTAACACAATGAAAATACACTGTGAACAGTTCTATGCCCTGTGCCGGCCCTGTCCATGTTCTTTATGTGGCTGTCACCACATTCCTTCATTTTTTCCCAGCAAGTTCCCTGATGTTTTCCTTACATCAGTGCCACGTTGATTTGTGCCTGCAACAAATCTGTCTGGTGTGCACACTCGGTGTGGAGCAGTATGCCAGGGACAGGTGTCCCCTGGGTGCCCTGCTCCCTGGGTGCCTGTAGTCCCAAGAGGGGAGACAGACAGACGGTGGACACACAGCCGGCCTTAGTGTGCACGGGTTCCAGGTCAGGGTTCACCCTACAGCAGATTGAGAATATATGGAGGCAAATGAGCCCCGAGCATGGACAGACCACCCCTCCCCACTCACTGTCTGTATTCCCAAACAGTGCACGGTGGAACCGGGCGTCAGATAGCGCTGACGTCCTGTTAGGTGTTGTAAGTAACCTAGAGACCATGTGGTGCTTGTGGGTGGCATCCAGCAGCTGTCCCAGCCACAGTCCCCCGGGGGTACTGAGGGACAGCCTAGCGACAGTGGCCGGGATGAGCAGGACGTAGGGATGGAGGTTAATGGGGCAGCTGGAAGGGGCGGGGAGGTGGGGAGCTGGGGCTTGGCTGAGGACAAGTTCACCCAGGGCAATGGCGATGAGGCGAAGGATGCTGCAGATGAGACCGAGGGGCGGGGCGGGGCAGGTGCCTGTGGGAGGGGAGGAGTCAAGGGGCCTGGGGGCGGGGGGAGGGGCCAGGATGAGGTTGGGAGGTGGCAGGGCCCAGGTCCGGCAGGGCACAGGTCCCGCAGGGCTTGGGGTGGGGGACGTGGCAGGGAGTGCAGGGTGGGGGGCAGATGGGGATGGGACAAGACCCTGGGAGAGGGTGTGTCACTGTGGGAGAATCTGCTCCTTGGGTCAGAGCTGGCGGCCACTCCTGCCAGGCTGGGAGGCTGTGGAGGAAGGCTGGAGACAGAGGTGGCCCCTGTGCCAGGGTTGAAGGAGGAGCCAGGCCTGTGCTGGCGAGAGGGACAGAGGAGGGAGGACCGGGGCCAGGTGGCCAGGTGCCTGCTCCTCAGACCCTTGTGTGTTGCCACAGGCGTCTGGTTTACCATGGAAGACAGTGACGTGTGCTGAGCAGGAGAGGGGCGCGAGCAGGATCCCCGGGCGTGTGAGGAGAGCAGGGCTGCAGGCAGGGAGCCCACAGTAGGACGGGTGCAGGATGAGGCCGGGGCAGTGGCCCTCAGTGGCCGGTTCCTGGGGGCTTGTTGCATGGGCGCAGTGGAGGGAGGTGTTGAGGACGAGATCCTGACCTGGTGGCCGGTTGGGTGACAATGCTGTCCACTGAGAAACTGGGGGAGGGAGAGGAGGAGGAGAAGGTGGCAGCAGTGGTCTGGGGTTGGGGGAGGGGGAGGCACTGCGTTTCAGCTCTGGTGTTTGGAAGCCTCTGGACCGTACCTGGAGACGGCAAAGGCAGGGTAGTGTCTGTGCGATTGGGGGTTGAGCAGGGAGGCAGGAGTTTGGGATGCAGACTACGGGATTCAGGGAGATGATGCGGCAGGGGCCGTGTGCTCAGCCGGGCGCTCGGCACGCGGTAACATCGGCTCCTTCAAAGAGTGCCTAAGCTCGTTCAGGCAGACGAGGCTCACCCGTGGGGAGCGTAGCTGCGAGGAGGAAGCCCTGTGTCCTTACGTGGTGTCAGGATTAAGCTGCTTGCTGCGGGCCTGTGGGGTGCGGGGAGCAGGGAGCGTGCGGCCGGGAAGCCAGGGGCGGGGCGCTGTGGACGCAGGTTCCTGCAGCTGTGCTGGGGTCTGGGGTGGGGGGAGGCGGGCAGGCAGGACTGAGCAGAAGGAGGACTTGGTGTATGTGATGGGGTGGGTGGGGCGTGTGTGAGATGGGGAATATGACATGGCCCGGGGTGGGGGGTCTCTAGGGTCTTCCTGGCCTCCCTTAGGGTCCCCCACCTGCCAGTGCCCGACTCCGGTGGGCTCATGGTCCTCCCAACTTGCTGCTTTGTAAGGAGCGGGGTCCGGCGGGACCAGTCCTGGGTTAGGAGTCCTGGCCTGGTCAGCCCTCTGTACCTCAGCCTCTTGCGAGTCGAATATACTGGAAGAGAAATTGCACGTGCACTTGACATTGGACAGGTGTTGTTTCTCGTTAGTATTCCTTAAACAGTGTGGCATAGAACTGTTCACAGTGTATTTTCATTGTGTTAGGTATTGTGGGTAGCCTGAGCGGATGTAAAGCATACGAGAGGAGGTGTGTAGCTTATCTGCAAATCTGTTTTTAAAATCTCTTCTCAGAGAGAGAGAGGGGGCAGGAAAGAGAGAGAGAGAGAGAGAGAGAGAGAGTTCTTCCATTTGCTTATTCACTTTCCAAATGCCCCTGACAGCCAGGGCTGGGCCGGGCCCAAGTTGGGAGGAGGAGTTCCGTCTGGGTCTCCCATGTGGGTGGGTGGCAGGGGCCCAGGGACTTGAGCCATCGCCTGGTGCCTCCCAGGGTGCGCCTTAGTGGGAAGCTGGAATTGGAAGTGCAGCTGGGACTTGAACCCTGGCCCTCCTCCAGGGTCACGTGTCCCAGTGGGGATATGAGACGCGAGCTTCCCATTCAGTGTCTTAAAACGCCCCCACGAGTGTCTGCCTCTCTCTGTCCGTCTGTCTTTTTTTGGTTATGTGCACATCGTGTGCCATCTCATTCAAGGGATTTGCGCAGCTCCAGGCTTTGATGTCTGTGCCCGTGGGGACCGGGGGGGGGGGGCAGGCCGGCTGTGCTGCCTCTGCCAGAACCAGCCGAACGCTCTTGCTGGGGTTCGTGGGAGCTGCCCCCTCCTCCAGCGAGGGCCCCCTCCTCAGAGACCCCGAAGCAGAGGCTGGAGGCCCCTGCCCGCGGGGGATGAGGCTCTGGTGAGAACCTCCGTTTTGCCCCTTCCCGGGGGCACGAGGCCAGCATCCTGTCTGTGTCACCCCTTCCTGCCCTCTTGCCTCATCCTCTGTTCTCTCGTCTTGCCTCTTTCTTCTTGCCTCTCTCTCTCTTTCCTTGTTCTCTAAATAAAATGTGCTTTCCTGTTTCACTGGTTATACAAAGGACAGGAGCCCAGATATAATCCTGGTGAGACAGAAGAGGCCTCCCTAAGAAAAGCAGGACTTGTCCCCACCCCCCCAGGCCCTGGGAAATAGGCCCTGGGGAGTGTTTTGGAGAACAGACGGTCCCCACTGTCTGCGCAGATGCCTGTTTTAACAAAGATTACGGGAACCATGTTTTTCCCTGAGTATCACGTTAGCGTTTCTCCGTCTTGTACACATGTTTCCTGGTTTGTGATGACAACCTGGTTTCTTTCTGTTTTTTTTTTTTTTTTAAGATTTTATTTATTTATTTGAGAGGTAGAGTTACAGTGAGTGGGAGAGACAGAGAGAGAGAGAGAGGGAGAGAGGTCTTCCTTCCGTTAGTTCACTCCTCAAATGGCCGGAAATGGCTGGAGCTGCGCCGATCCAAAGCCAGGAGCCAGGAGCTTCTTCTGGGTCTCCCATGCAGGTGCAGGGGTACAAGCAGTTGGGCCATCTTCTACTGCTTTCCCAGGCCAGAGAGCCGGATTGGAGAAGGAGCAGCTGGGACTAGAACCGGCGCCCATATGGGATGCCAGCGCTGCAGGTGGAAGATTAACGCACTGCGCCACGGCGCTGGCCCCGAAAACCTGGTTTCTAACTTTACGGGTTTTGTATGCCTGTGGGTGGCTTGGGCAGTGTGTCTTTGTACACTGTCCACTCACTCTAGTCACTTATTTTTTATTTTTTAAGATTTTATGTACTTGAAAGGCAGCGTAACAGAGAGAGAAGGAAAAGTTGAGATCTTCCATCTGCTAGTTCACTCCTCAGATGGCTGTGATGGCCGGGGCTGGGCCAGGCAGAAGCCAGGAGCCAGGAGCTTCCTCCGGGTCTCCCACATGGGTGCAGAGGCCCAAGCACACTTGGGCCAGCTTCCACTGCTTTCCCGGGTGCATTAGCAGGGAGCTGGATTAGAAGTGGAGCAGCTGGGACTTGAACTGATAGTCTGATACGGTGTTCAGGCATTCCAAAGCAGCTGCTTAACCTGCTGTGCCACGATGCTGGCCCCCAAAGTTTGTGAAATGCATGCATAGTTGTGGTGTTTTTTTTTTTTTTTTTTTTTTTTTTTTTTTTTGACAGGCAGAGTGGACAGTGAGAGAGAGAGACAGAGAGAAAGGTCTTCCTTTGCCATTGGTTCACCCTCCAGTGGCCGCCGCGGCCAGCGCTCTGCAACTGGCGCACCGCGCTGATCCGATGGCAGGAGCCAGGTACTTCTGGTCTCCCATGGGGTGCAGGCCCCAAGCACTTGGGCCATCCTCCACTGCACTCCCTGGCCACAGCAGAGAGCTGTCCTGGAAGAGGGGCAACTGGGACAGAATCCGGCGCCCCGACCGGGACTAAAACCCGGTATGCCAGCGCCGCAAGGCGGAGGATTAGCCTAGAGAGCCGCGGCGCCAGCGCATAGTTGTTTTTTATGCCATACGTTTGCCACCACCTTTTGGACGTCCCTTGTGGACTCTTCCCACTCAGATTTCCTAAGTGATTTGTTTCTCTGCGGGGTGGGGAGGGGTTCAGTCAAGCAAGCGAGGATTGTTGCCTGCTACTTGCCAGTCTCTGTAGCTGGAGCAAGGCTGGTTGGAGAGCCCCAAAAAGTCAGCAGGAGGAACCAGGGAGCTCGGAAGTCCTGGGGCTGTGCACTCCCCTCCCTGCTCTGATGGGCCCTGGGAGGGGAGCTCTCGCGTCTCAGCAGGTGCATGGGCTGGGCACACAGCTGGCCTCAGTCTCCTCCTGCCTCTGCCTGGTGCCCAGAAGCCCAGGGAAGGGGGAGGCAGCTTTGGCCACCTCTTCTCCTGCCCTCTGTGCCTTTGAGAGCCTTGGACCAGGGAGCAGGCCTCAGAGGGAGTCACTGTGGAAGCCCCTGCAGTGGGTGAGTGGGTGGGGAAGGGTGGGTACCTGTTCTGTGGGCTGTCTGTGCCCTGGACAGCCGTGCCCGCTGGCTGAAGCATCCCTCCAGGGTCCTTGTAGCTGTGCTCCAAGGAGAAGTGGCTTGGAGGAGTGTTCTTGGTGTCCAGATGTGCAGCGAGAGGGGCTGGCAGGGTGGGTGGGAGCCCTTGGCGTCTGTCTCTCGCATGCCTGTGTTATTCACGATGGGACGAAGGTGAACGGTTTGGGCAGGCGGCCGCTCTGCGGCCACCAGAGATCCGAGCAGAGCATCCTGGTGCCTGCAAGCGTGGCTGATGCAGCCCCCGAGGGTCCCCGAGTTCACTTTGGGCTGGGGTGGAGATCTTAATGATGAAGCAGCCTGAGCCCAGAGAGATTGAGTTATGGACCCCAGGTCACACAGCAGAGGAGTGGGAGGACCTGGCAGAGGGCCAACTGGACCACGAGTTGGAAGCTAGGGCTGCAGACTTGGGAGGGGTCACAGCTGTGAGCCTCCGTGTCCTTTAAGAGAGTGGGCAGAGTAGCCCATGCCCTGTGTACCCCTCTCTCCCAGCCCCGTGCTTGCCCAGAGATCTAAGTCGGTTTCTATTGGGAGCAAGGGAAGACAGCTGGGGGCTGGTGGGCGGATCACCCAGGACTGCAGGGAATGCCTGGTGTGTGCGCGCACGTACACACACACACACACACACACATGCAGAGCCCCAGACTTTGGCTTTGGCTTGGAGCTGTGGCCACAAGGTCAGACCAGATGCATCTTGGGCTGGCCCGGAGCTGGCAGTGCATCAGTTGCTTCTGCTTCCTTCCCTTTCCTTTCTGCTCCCCCCTCCCCCACCCCCGGGGGGGTGGGCTTGTTCCGAGCCCTGCACGCCCACTAGAAGCCCGGCTGGCACCCTGGAGCCAGAGCAGGAACAGGCAGCGGCGTTGGAACCTATCAGTCCAGGACCCCGTTTTCTTCACCATGAAGGGCTGGGGCTGCCTTGTCCCTGGCCCCGCCCCTCTCTCCTCTTTGGATCAACCTTCCAGAGGTTGGTGGTGGCAGAAAGGAGGGGGGAGACTCAGAAATGCTGACCCCCTGCCTCGTGCGCAACCCCGCCCCCCCCCCCATGCGCACCCCCGCCTTCTGCGGGAGCCCGGGGAGGAGGGGAGGGTGGGTGTGCTTCCTGGACCTCGGCGACGAAGTCGCAGCCAGGCAATCATCTCGATGCTTTCGCTGCGTTCTGCTGCTCCTGTAACTGCGCAGGGTCGGCTATTAACTGGTCATCAAGCCTCAGCTTCTAGCCCATCAATAGTCATAAAGTTGGAGAGATAAAAGCCATCAGTTTTCCATTATAGCTGCAAGCAATACAGTAGATAGCTATTTTCTGAACGCTGCAGATAGATGTCTTTTAACTAGATAGAGCAGGGTTTCCAGTGGCCCCTGCCTCGGCGCCCGGCAGCGCCGGGCCTGGGATAACCTGCCGGCTGGTTTCTCTCCCTCCACCTCCTCTCTTTTCAGGGTGGGCAGATCTTCCGGCTGAGGGTGCTGCTGGGCGAGGCATGGTGGGGGGAGACGGTGGCCTGGTGCAGCCTTGTCTGAGCACATTCTGCAGCCAAGTGCATGGCAATGTCCTCCGTGGCCTTCCTCTGCCTGATCTTGGGCTGGGTGCAGGGCGCAGGGAGCTGGGTGTGTGGGTGGTGGGGAGAGGACATGAGGATGGTCGGGCCCCCGTGCTGGGTCCGTGTGCAGCAGGGTCCTGGGTGCCTGGGGTGCGGAACGGCAGTGAGGATAGCTGTGCCTGATCTACAGTCTCTGGAAGCTGCTCCTGTACACGCAGCCCATTTGGAAATGGATTTTGCAATGAACCAGCCCCGGCTGCGAGCAGCCATCAGATAAGTCCTCATAATGAACCTTCCAAAGCCCTCGAGCCCAGGGCCCTCCTGACTCTGGTTCCAGAAGACTCTGGGGTTCGAGACTCCCCCTAGCCTGGGCCCCCGGGTCTGCAGCCACCTTTCCTGACACCCCCTCCTCTCCCAGGGCCTCCTGAATGGGTCGCTCGCCACTGCTTCTGCCTCTGGGGTCTTGCCTCTGCCCGGGCAGCCCCCTGGCTCCCTGGGGAGGGCCCGTTGACTTTGGAAGACCCCCAGGCTGCCAGCAGTGTGGAGCCCTTGCCTCCTCCAGGAAGTGGTGGTCCCCGTGTCCCGCCGCCTCGTTCTGATCCGGCCCCGCCCGAGCTGTTCGGAGCATGCACTGTGGTTGTTCAGTGTGTCGCCCTCGCTCCACGAGGCTCTGGGGACAGTTCATGTTTCTTTCTTTTTTTTTTTATTTTTCTAAAATCGGCCACACGTTGCCCGCCCCCACCAGCCAGCCGGAAATGTGGTCCCAGTTCTCGGAGCTGTCCTTGGATGAGGCCTGCGGGGCTGTGGCCAGCGTCGCTCTGACGGAGCTGCTCCTGCCGCCTTGCCCGGGGCTCCCTGGTGGGCATCGAGTCTCTCCCTGGGCACCCTGCCCTGGGAGGACCCACCAGCCCCTGTGGTATGAATTCCAACCATTCCAGAACTGCTCAGGGAGGCCCCTCCCTCTGTCCACCCAGAACCCCCCCCCCCCCCCCCCCCGGCCTGGGCCCTGGGCTCATAGCTGCGCCGCCACGGGCTCCGGGGCCAGCACCTTGGGCCTTCTCGCCTGCCCTGCCGCTGCACTCAGCAAGCCCTGGGCACGTCCAGCTCTTGGGCTGCCTTCTATAGTCACCTGACATTGAGGCCTCTCAGGCATCCCAGGTCCCTGAATCCTGCCCCTACCCCGCAACCCCGAGCGTGCAGAAGAAGGGAAAACACTTCTTGCTATTTTTTTTTTCTCTTTGTCTCTCTGCTGCACCTTTCGGGAGGTGAGAGTCACATGCCTTCTCCACCATCTCCTACACCCTGGGTGCCTCCTCGTGATGCTGTGAGCTGCTGGCCCGGCTGGCCGCCTGCCTGTTCAACCCGCACCTGGCCAGAGCCTGGCACGCAGTAGGGCCGCAATCAGTGTGCGTGGAGCTCTGGAACACTCTTTGTTGTCTTCTTTTTATTTATTTATTTTAAGATTATTTATTTACTTGAAAGAATTAGAGAGCAAGAGAGAGGTCTTTCATCTGCTGGTTAGTTTCCCAGATGGCCATAACGGCCGGAGCTGGGCCCATCTGAAGCCAGGAGCCAGGAGCTTCTTCTGGGTCTCCCATGTGGGCACAGGGGTCCAAGCACTTGGGCCATCCTCTGCTGCTTTTCCCAGATGCATCAGCAGGGAGCTGGTTTGGAAGTGGAGCTGGCAGGACTCGAACTGGTGTCCCTAGGGGATGCTGGTGCTGCAGGGGGCAGCTTAACCCCATGTGCCCCAGCGCTGGCCCCTCTTTGTCCTCTGAGCCAGGGTTGGACAAGGCACCATCCCCCTTTCTCCGTAACAGAGTCCCCCTGACTCCTGCTTGCGTCGTACAGGCGGTGGACGTCGTGTTGTCAGGTGCCTTAGACTCACACGCGATTGTTCGCCCCAGCGCGCGTTAGCTCGGGGGCCGAGATGTCAGAGCCACTGCCGCTTGCGGTGCTGGCATTTCTTTCTCCCTCACCATGCTCGCTGTCACTTCTTGCCGAAGCTTCTGTCTGCTCCTAGGAGCTTCCTCCTGTCACCCTCTCTCTGTGGCTGGCGTTCCATGGGACGGCGCATCAGATAACCGAGTGCGTCAGAGCTGTGTTGCACCAGGAGCCACGGGCCTTTACGTGCTGAGCCGAAGCGTTTTCCTAGGAGTGAAATATCAGTGTACAAACCTTGTCCTGTCTGTTCCGGCGACGGCCTTGTTCGTGGCAGGCTGCCAGTGCAGTGACCTACAAATGTGCATTTTTAGATGAAAAACGTAGATTTTTTTAAGGTGACTTTGGAAAAGGGAGCAGAGAGTGTGCGGGGGCCTTTGCCGGGAGTTGGTGTCGCGTTGAGATGGAGCAGGGTGGGGGAGGTCCCCTGGTTCAGCGCTCTGTTCCTGCCCCGCACGGTGTGAGCAGGGTGCGCCAGCTCAGCTCTCCTTGCTGGCCTGTGTCGTCGTGTTGCGAACCGTGTGGGTCCAGGGAGTTGAATGGGGATGGTTTAGGTCTCGGAGCTGTGGCATCGGCACAGAACTCTGCCCGAGGGTGGGGCTCGTGCTGAAGCTGTCCCTGCCTCACACACTGACACTGAGCACGCCAGCTCTGGGGACAGTCATGGCTGCCCTCACCTCCCTTTCAGAGGGGGGCAGGTGCAGGCTGGATAGCGCCCGCAGCACGGGGAGGGCAAGGAGCCCTGGGCCCGAATTCCTGGAACCTTTCCGCTCCCTTTCTAGGGTGAGGGTCGGTCTCTGAGGCCCTCTTTGTGCTGTCCCACGGAGAGCCCAGGAAATACCTTTGCCGCCTAACTGCCCCAGCCGGGAGAGGCCCTGGGGTGTGGGGGAGGGGGTGGGGTCTGCTTTGCAGCCCTGCAGCTTCTTGGGGTGGGGTCCCCCCTGGGCTGGCAGGTGACGCCTGGAGGGCATCCGGAGGTCTGAGAGCAGCAGGCCCTTGGGCCCCACCTGCTGGCTCTGCTGCATAGGTGTGTGGGGGGGTGGGCTGGAGGAGCAGCCAGCCGGGGTGGGGTCATCCTATGATGGGGTGGTGTGGTGGGAGCCGGGGGACTCGGTGTGCGAGGGCTGCGAGTGTGAGTGTGTGTTGCTGGCAGGTGCACGGGGGTGAGGCATGTGTGGGCCCCTGAGGGGCTCCCCACGAGCGAGTCTGTGGGTGTGTGCATGTGTGTTTGCATGCGTATGCGTGTGCAAGGCACACACAGTGATGCTGTCACAGAGGTTACAGACACACTTTAAGAAACGCGTGCTTGAGCCAGTGGCACCAATAATGCAGGGGCGCCGAGGGGGTGCCGCCTGAGCCGTGGGCGCGTTAGGCATTGCCTGCCACCCTCTTGTTCTCCCAGCTCGTTGAAGCAGGCAGGCTGGCTCGCTCTGGGTATTCCAGTAAGGAAGCCGAGGGCCAGGGTTGGCCGGTGGGGAGGGCGGAGCAGGTGCTGGCAGCCGCGCGGACTTCGAAGGACCCTTCCTCTCCGTCAGCTGTGCTGTCCCGAGTCCTTCCTGAACCGTGGAGATGGGACCCCTGGGGGGTGGGGGGCCCAGGAGAGCCAACTTCTCCCCAGCCTCCTGGATGATTGGCCTCCCGGGGAAGGGTAGAGCCCCCTTCCTGCACCCCCTGCCCCGTCATCAGCAGTCTGTTGCCCAGGTCCCTCCGCCTCTGTGTTCTCTAGACCCCTGCCCACGGCACCTGGATACCTCACTGGGGAGTGGGCACCCACAGCCCGCATTATCACTCTGCACATCCCTGTTCCCCCGTTTTCTTTTCTTTCTTTCTTTTTTTTTTTTTTTTTTTTTTGACAGGCAGAGTGGACAGTGAGATAGAGACAGAGAGAAAGGTTTTCCTTTTGCCGTTGGTTCACCCTCCAATGGCCGCCACGGCCGACGCACTGTGCTGATCCGATGGCAGGAGCCAGGTACTTATCCTGGTCTCCCATGGGGTGCAGGGCCCAAGCACCTGGGCCATCCTCCACTGCACTCCCTGGCCACAGCAGAGAGCTGGCCTGGAAGAGGGGCAACCGGGACAGAATCCGGCGCCCCGACCGGGACTAGAACCTGGTGTGCCGGCACCGCAAGGCGGAGGATTAGCCTAGTGAGCCGCGGCGCCGGCCTTGTTCCCCCGTTCGAGCTGAGTATTTGCTGTGGATCCAGGGGATCCTGGAAGTGGGCTGTCCCTGCAGACACACCCCTGTCGTGCCAATAGCACAGAGGGCCTGGCTGCACTTGCCCAAGAGGGCTGATGGCCTTGGGCCTGAACCCCAGACAGACTCGGCTGCAGGACCGGCTCCCGGGCATCCCGGTTGCCTTGTGAGCTGTCCAGCGTCTCCTAGCCGTGGCTCCCTTCTCTCTGGAGTGTGTGTGTGTGTGTGTGTGTGTGTGTATGTATGTATGGGGGGCTGGCACTACCTGTCTGTTACAGTGTTTGTGAGGACTAAAATGCGCTAATGCTTTTAGAAGTGTTTAGCAGACACATAGTCAACACTCAGAATTGTTAGCTATGATTATTTATTATTAGTTCCGTAGGTCTCTGAGTAAATGCAGTGGCAGGACTAAAAAGAAATAATTATAGAAAACACAAACAGCATAAAAACACCAGGTTCCAAAGCACAGTGTTGAGTGTTTGGGCTGGCTCCACAGCCCAGGGGCTCCCCTGCCCTGGGGCTGGGCAGCGGCTTGGGGCAAGGCTTCTCCCCGGCCCCTGGCCCCCTGGCCCCTTGGCCGATCTGCGCAGCCTCACCTGCTTCCTGTTGCCTTGCACCCAGCACCTGTTGCCCTGCACCAGCAGCTGCCCTGCCTGCCGTACCCCTTACCAGAGCTGGGGGGCGCAGGCCTGCTCCCCGCTCTCAGTTTGGATCCCAGCAATTCCTGGGGTGAATTTGTCTTAAGTCTACTCCTGAGCCCCTCCGGAGGGGCCGGCTGTGCCTTGGTGGCCTCCTGTGCTCTTGTCCACTGCTGGCTCCCAGAGCAGGAGCAGTGGGGGAGGGATGGGTTTGGGCAAGCCTGGGAGAGGAGGCTGGGCAGGAGCAAGGCCCAGTCTGGAAGCTCCACTTCAGCCTCCTCACGGCTCTGCCTGCGTCCCCCGGGACCCTGTGTCTGAGGCTGTGACGGGTGCCTCCTGGATCTGAACTTGGTGTCCCTGGGGGAGTCTGGCCATTGCCTCCCCCCAGCCTCATCAACTCCCGAGTGTCGCTGAGATACGTTGGTCCTGACTTCACTCAGGCGCAGCTCTGACCGCAGGGGCTTAACCATGGTCTTGGGACCTGCAGACCTCCATGAAAATGTCAGACTTCATCCGCTCCAGGTTGCCAGCCTCCTGGGCTCACGTTGGCACTGCCAGGTTGCCTGTGGGTGTTAGAGGGCCTTGGTGAAGGCCTGGCAACAGTGTGCTTCCCAGTGCACAGTTTGTAGAGCCGTGACCACAGGCCAGCCGTACTACTGGTCTACCTTCCTCACGGCAACGGAACCCCAAGCAACAGCTCTCCTCTGCTTTGCTCCCCAGCAAGGAGGCGTGGGTCCTACTCTCTCCTTCCGGCATTCCCTCCACCAGCTGTGTCTGGATGCAAGGCAGGCTGCCTGTGGGGACCTCTGGTCTACCTACAGTAGGCTGAATGGCAGTGAGAAGGGACACCAAGCCACGGCAGGTGCCTGTGGAAGGCCGTCTGCACGGAGAGAGTGCTAGGCGCTCCTGCCGGGGGGGTGGTTCCCTGGATCCTGGGCTTGGAGCTCCTTAGCTTGATTCGCTCTTGTCCCTGCGGCTGGTGTGGCTCGGGCATGTACATGCCTCTTTACTTTCTCCTGGGTCTGGGCTGTGGTCTCTGGCTCCCTCCCACCCCCCACCCCACTACACTTCTCCAGCCTCCATTTCTTCTGCCCTGTGTGGCTGCCTTCACCGGGCCTGACCTGCTGCCTTTAGCCCCTCTCACTGCCACAGGCTCCTGGGGCGGTACCTTGGCCAGCACACTGAAGATGCTGCCTTCTGCCTCGTGGCCCAGGTGCCCGTGGACAGCGTGGGGCTAAGGAGCTGGAGTTGTCTCTACAGGAAGAGCGTGCGTCTGGTAGTGTCACGGCTGTGCCACGTTCTAGCCTACAGGGCAGAGACCGAGTGAGCAGGTTTTAGCGAATTCCCTTGGGAGAGTCTAGAACTTTCCGAGAGGACCTGGGGCGAGGGGAGCGCCCTGCCCCTTGTATGCACTGGAGAGAAGCAAGAGATGGGTGGTGGAACCCCAGGGTTCCCCTTGTGCTGGTGGCTGGAGCCCAGGTGCCTTGGAGAGGTGCCATTCCCTGCACCCACACTTGGGAGACCCTGCCTGGATTGCACCCCCAGAACCTGCTTGCTCACCCCTTCCTCCTGCCGAATCCATTTCCAGCCTTCTGTGGTCTCATCAGCCCTTGAACCCCAGTAGGTGCGCACAAAGGATCCCAGTGCAAGAAGCAAAGCCCCTTACCAGCCGCGCACACCTGCCCGTTCTAGGATGAGCCGAGTCTTCTTGCTCTCGCGCTTGGCGTTAGGGACTGACATTGAGCTGCCATCCCCTGCGCCTTCGGGGATGCCCTAGCTGGGTGCCTAATCCATCTCAGTTCAGATTTTCAGCACCTCCGGGTCCTGGGGCTCAGGTTCTGTGCGGTGGAAGTTTCCAGAAGGCTCATGATGAAGCCGGCGCTGCCCAGAGACCCCTGCTCTCTCTGGGCTGGGAGTTGGCCTCGTGGGGGCCGACCTGCTGGGATGGGTGCTGGTGCCCCCACTGCCCATGTGGGATCCTGGCCCCACCCCCTGGGTGTACCCTCAGCCTCTGACATCGAAGGGAGATCCAAGGTCCTCACTTGAGGCTGGCGTCAAGAGGGAGCAGGATCCAGGACTTGGGGAGATGGCCTCTGACGAGGGCAATGGCCTTGCTGGGTCTGCTGGGGGCCGCGGGGCCTTCCCGTGGGCGTGCGTGTGGGGACATGTGTGTGACGCGGCGTGTGCTTGTAGGAACCCAAAAGCGGTGTCCTCTTGTGACGACCCCAGAAACACAGACTCCAGACCAGACGACCCCAGAAACAGACTCCAGACCAGACGATGCAATAGAGCAGGAGGTAACTTTATTTCATTTGCGCAAATGGGCCCCCTGCTGCTGCAAGCAGCAAGCAAGCGAGAGGAGCCCCCGAGCAGCTATCTCACACAGCTTTTAAGGGGCAAAACCACAAAATTAACATACCATAGGGTGGCATAAGTTTATTGGGTAACTACAAGGGGAGGAGGTCGTCGAGGAGGAGGAGAGAACAGAAACGGGGGCTACGTGCCCTACGTGCCTCACGGTTTCTTTGTTAAGCTTGAACAAGCACAGGGGAGGGGGCTTAGGTGCGTACCAGGATGTTCTGTCGCCCTTATCTCTGGGTAGTAGCCCTTATCTCTGGGTAGTAGCCCTTATCTCTGGCTAGTAGCTATCTGCTTTCTCTGTGAACTTAGTTTACTCCCCATTTCCCAGGACTGTTTTATTAAGGCCATTTTATGGCGGCTCTCGGCCGCTCCTTTCATGCTGTGTGCAGGTGAGGCCTGTGCCCATTCTCTATGAGCCCAACCTTAACGCTGACAGGTGGGAACCTCTTAGTTTATAGAGTCTGTGTTTCTTAAAGCTCTTTTTGTAAAACACTAACCTCAGCGAAGGGGAAAGAAGGAAGAAAACGGGAAAAAAAAATAGCTGAGTTCAGCAGCCAGAGTTTGCTGTATTTTTCATCTTGCATCAGCAAGTTGGGGCCACAAATAATCTGGTCTTGTATGCTCCAGCGAGGCTGCTGCTTAAGCCTCGGCTCTCCTCCGGTGATCTGGCCTCGCTCCCTCCCCTGGGCTCTGGGTGCAGGTGGTCTGGAGGAGGGTGCACGGGGCTGGAGTCGGTGGGAGGAGGAGCTCTGAGGGGACGCGCTGGCCCGTGAGGGGGTGGGTAATTAATTTCTGAATGGTTGCTGGAATCAGGCAAACATTGCCTTTTAGCCAGGGTCCTCAGCCTTGCATCCTTGGTGAGTTCAGGAAAAATGTCATTGATAATGGATGTTGCCTTGATGAATCGCTGCTGAGAGCATGGGGTTCTCATTAGTCTATATAATGAGAGAGACTCCAAGGGGGTGGCACAGCTGCCCAGAGAGCTGCCTGCTGGGAAAAATGTGTATCTACACCGCTGGCTCTGGGATGGAGGCCGGGAAGAGGTGGGGGTGGGGGCGGGCCCTCTGTGCTGTCCTGGGGCAGACACTGCCCTGCGGGTCCAAGGTACTCATCTACACTGCCCACACCCGTCTCCTGTCCCTGTCCTGGAGCCGTCTGGTGAGTTGAGGATGTGGGTGTGGTCACACTGTTTTATTCTCCCTTTATTATTCCTAAAAGGAAACACAATGTGTTTCATGATAGATTCTGATCTTCAGAAGTGCGTTTGCATGGGTGGCCTGGTTTGGTCCCGCAAACACTCTTCTGTGTGGGTGTCACGGCTGCGCAGCCGCAGGAGGGGCTCGGGCATTCCCGAGGTTAGAGCTGTGAGCACCGGGTGTTTTGACCCAGATCCGGTGCCAACTCCCTCTGCGCTTCTGCTGGTTTGAGAGGGGGCGCTGCACGCAGTCTTTCTCCGCAGGAACCTGCTGGCTTCTCCTCTGTAGGTTCCCCAGGCACTTCTTCATGTTAAGAGTGGTGCTTAAGGACGTGTGTTAATTCTTGTAGGCCGCTGGGGCCTCTTTGAGTAAATGGCTATTACCAGAAATAGCAAAGATTCTCTCCCAAGGTCCTAACGGCTGCTAGGCCGGATCGGAGGGAGGGTGAAAGATACACTCACCCAGAGGAGGTTTCAGGGGGCTGCCTTGTCCTGGTGCCCAAATTCACGTAACAGTGACCTGTAAAGAGACGTGTTAGGAGAGTTCCCAGATCGCTTGCTGTTTACAGGAAAATCCTCCATGCTTCTAGATACAGACCCCATCCATCTATCCCTCTCCCCACCCACACATTAATGCATCCCACACATCCATCCATCCATCCGACTGTTCACCCGCCCTTCCCCCCACTTTCTGAGCCATCCATCCACCTACCTACCTGTCTACTCAACCACTCACCCATTGACCAACCCACTCATCCATCCATCTGCCACCCATCCAAACATCTGTCTATCCATCCATCCATCCATCCATCCATCCAACTACTGACCCACCCACTTACCCATCCATCCACCCACACATAAACCCACAAGTCCATCCATCCACCCCGAATCCATCCATCCATCCATCCATCCATTCATCCATCTGCCTACCTGCCCACTCATTCACTTACCTGTCTACTCACCCACCCATAGACCATTCATCTTCCCACCAACCCACCCACTCGTCTGTCCATCCATTCATCTACCCACCACCCATCTGTCCATCAACCCATCCATGTGTCCATCCAGCATCCACTCATGCACCCCACACATTAACTCACCCACTCATCCATCCACCCGTATACCCACGCATCCATCTGCTTATCCACTCCCACCCCCCCATCTATCCATCCACTCATCCATGCATCCATCCACATCCACCCAACCCACACATCCTCCCTTTCTTTCACCCTCCACCCAGTGGCTACAGCGTCCCTGTTGGGTATCAGGCGTTTCTTTGGGCACTGAAGATTCAAACATGAATCAGATGGTTTCTTTTCTGAAAGAACTCATGGTTTAATGGGAGAAACGGATCGGAAGGGACAAGTTATAATGGTGGTGCACGTTAGTGTGGTCACTGGCGTTTGTGAAACATGCTCAGAGCGGGGAGTGAGGCATTCAAGGAAGGGTGCCTGGAACAGGTGTTACCTGGACAGGGCTTGAAAGGGTGCATGGAAAAAGTTTTTAGGAGGACATGGCTGGGGAGGCATTCCTGGGGTGGGGGGTGCAGCCTGGGACCAAGGTGACATGGAACACTGGTTGAGGAGCTATGGATGTAGCTGCGAGGGCTTGGGGTGGGGGAGGGGACGGAGTGGGCATCTGGGCGGCATGAGAGGGGCTACGGGTCTCTGGTGCAGGCTCTCCCTCCGCCCGTTAATGCTTCAGCACACGTGCGCTGGTGTAGGAAGCGCCATGTGGCTCTGGGGCGGGGTGCCACGCGTGTGGGGGTTGGGCTGCATACTGAGGGCTGTGCAGAGTGGAGCGAGGGGCAAACTGGCCATGTCAAAGCCGTGGAAGGATTTGGGTCCTTGGGCAGGAGGTCCTCAGCTGGGGAGCTGTAGGAATAAAGGAATTAAGAGCACAAGAGCCGAGCCAGTGAGACTTGTGTGCCAGGGTCTGGGGAGCAGCACTGGGGAGGTGGGCCGCTGCGGGCTCACCTGCCGCCCGCCACTTACCTGGGGCGTTGTGCACTGTAGCAGGAGGGAGGGCAGCCTGGTGCAGGTCGGGGGAAGGGAGGAAAGAAGCCCAGCCTGGTACCACCAGCAAGAACCGTTATCAGCATTCAGACAAAGTTGGAAAAAAATCTTTCAGCTGGCTAGCTACCTAGCTCAAGGCTAACCACACTCTTAACACAATAATAAGTCAATCCTCACTGAATAATTAAATAGAGAGCCTTCATAAGTATTGACTTAATGTGACAGCAAGTCCATAGTGACTTGGGGTTTGCTTATGTAAACACAATCTCTTGTTTGGCTTACTTAGCAGTTCAACGAAATAGAACAGTCCTTCAATTAAAATCAAATGATGCATACATTTAATTCTTTTGTCCTCTTACTGAGTAATAATAGGTTTGGAACATGGAGGAAGGGGTGGGGGGGATGGAGGCGAGGGTGTGTGACTGCCACCTGTGTATGCAGGACAGGAAGAGGCGTGCATGGCCTGTGACGTCTCTGGAAGAAGGAGCCAACGGCCTTGGCTCCCACCTCTGGGCTCTGGGGGGGGGGGGATCTGGTGGGCTTGGGTTGGGGTCTGCTTCATCCACAGCCTCCAGGCTCTGGCCAGAGCAGGCTTTAGGCCCTCACTGTGGGTCACGTGGTGGCGTGTGGGGTCTAGTTGATGGCTTCGGTTGGTGGGCTTGGGCATCTTGAGGGCTCTCCCAGAGAGTGGGCGGGGCAAGGATGAAGGTGGCACCCAGGGATCCCTTGGGTGTATCCCAGAGGAGAAATAAACTTCCATGCTGGGGCTGCCGGATGCTGGGAGAGGGGGAAGGGAGGGGTGGGCAGCCCCCTGGCTTCGGGTTGGGGGAGGATTTGAACCTGAGTCGCCTGGCCTGGTGCTCCGATGGCCAGCGAGTCGGTCAGTGACAGAGAACTGTGGTCAGAGCAGCCATGCAAGGAGCCCGTGTTGTATCCTGCTGGGACCGTGTGCCCCCTGCATGGGGTCTCACACCAAGGAGCGCGTGGTGGGGTCCCAGCGGTGTGTTGGGCATGGTCCAGACACTGACGCACCCTCACCCCTCTCAGATCTGGCTGAGTCCTTGCAAAGGACGCTGGGAGACAGGCACCATCGTTGCCACTGTAGTGCAAGTGTGGAGAAGGAGACCCGGTGTCACGGCCCGCTGCGGGTCACACAGCCGGGTTCAGGCTCGGTTCTCCTGGCCTGGGTGTCCCAGCTGGGCCAGCTGCGGTGGCGGGGAGGGTTCATGAAGAAGTCAGGACCTCCTGTAGGAGGAAAAGCAAACATTGGTACTTGGAGCAGCTGCCCCGTGGGCCTGGTCTGGTTTCCCAGGGGGACTCCAGGTGTGCACGCTTACTTGCCTTCTCTCTGTCCCTAACCTTCGAGCTCCTGGGAACTGGAGCTGCAGGAGCAGCCCCCCCGCCCCTCCCGGCTTCTCTCTGTCGGCCTCTTTAACCTCTGGACAGAAGGTCACTTGAATGTGCTGATGCTTCCAGAACCAATACCGTTTTCTCTAGCTGAAGGCTTGGCGAGCTCACCGCTCATGCTAACTCGGGACTGCTGAGGCCAAGCGCAATTAAACTTAAAGAAAGAACGGCAGTCCTAAAGCAACTTTATTAAAAGCGCGCACAGTGAAGAGCCCCCTTTTGAAATTGCCGTCTGAGCCTTGTCAGGTCTCGTGGCGTAGTGTTCTTCCCCGGTTTTAACCAGGGGGCATAAACTATCATCTCTTGCTTTTTAATCCCTTAACATGGCTTTGTGTTTGAATTTTCATTTGTCGACACCATCCGCGTCCTTGTCGTCTTTGATACCGATGTCGCCGTCCCTGCTGTTGGGCTGTCTCCCGTGGAGCCGGAGGACGGCGCCAGGGCCGGGTCTGGCTGCCTCTGGGGGTTTGATCCTCACCCATTTATTTGGGGAGCTGGTTTTGTTGGCGTGCTCCTTCAAGCCTGGCTGTTCTTTTTTACTTTTATTTTTTTTTATAAAAGATTGATTTTATTTATTTGAAAGGCAGAGTGACAGAGAGGGAGAGAGAGAGGTCTTCCATCCACTGGTTCACTCCCCAGATGGCTGCAGCAGCTACGGCTGACTCAGGCCAAAGCCTGGAGCCAGGAGCTCCATCTGGGTCTCCCATGTGGGTGCAGGGGCCCAAGCACTTGGGCCGTCCTCAGCTGCTTTCCCAGGTGCGTTAGCAGGGAGCTGGATGGGAGGAAGTGGAGCAGCCGGGACCGGCTTTGCAGGCAGTGGCTTAACCCGCCGTGCCACAATGCTGGCCTCCTGACTCCTCTTTCAGGTTAGCCGTGTGTGTTTATTCCCACAAGAACACTTTATTAAAAAAGAGAACACAGTGGCCCAGGCTGTATGACTTCCTTGTCCCCAGGCCACCCTGGCTGGTAGAGAGAGGCTCTGTGGCTGGCCCAGCCTGGCTCAGGTGTCTCCAGGGCCAGGAGGTGCTACAGCCTTTGTTAGAACTACCTGGCCCGGGGGGATGTCTCTTTGTTCCCCACCAGCCCACCCTAGGAGGCTGTTCTTCTTGGCAGAGAGTAGTAAGTATCCATTGTACAGTAGAAAAGTTACCAGAAGGGAAAGGCCCCAAGCTCTCTGCCCGGGGGAGGCAGGAGAGGGTGCAGGCTTCGCGCAGCCCTGGGGGGACCAGAGGCAGCTGTGTGGGGGAAACCTGTGTGCTCCTTCTCAGGGCCTTGTCTCCCGGAAGCCCCTGGAGCAAGCCTGCAGGGCCCGAGGGGACCTCAGACAGCCACTCCGGAGGCAGTTGGTCCGTGAAAGCGTTTTTTTGTGGATGGGTGTTCCCATAAATCGTGAAGCCTCTCTGAGTGATGCAAGCACTTGGGGACCCTTTCCCCCCTCCTCTAAATATACCAGATCCCCCCTTTTTATGATTTATTTATTATTTGAAAGGCAGAGTTACAGAGAGGCAGAGAGAGAGAGTGAGAGAGAGAGAGTCTTCCATCCGATGGTTCACTCCCCATTTGGCTGTAACAGCCTGAGCTGGACCTATCAGGAGCCAGGAGCTTCTTCCAGGCCTGCCATGTGGGTGCAGGGGCCCAGGGACTTGGGCCGTCTTCTGCTGCTTTCCCAGGCCAGAGCAGAGAGCTGGATCGGAAGTGGAGCAGCCGGGACTTGAACCAGCTCTCATATGGGATTCCGGCGCTGCAGGTGGTAGCTTAGCCTGCTATACTGCAGCGCCGGCCCCAGGTGCCCCTTCCTTTTTACCAGGCCATGTGTGCCCGCTGTAGGGAGCGTCACGGTGCCGCCCAGCCATCCTGAGCTACCGTGGACTCGTTGTGATGTGTGCCTGCTTTGCGGGCTGGTTCAGAAGATTGAGGGCACAGCAGCTGACACGCAGTAGGCCCTTGGTGCTGGCGCCCCCCACTTGCCTCTTCTTCCTCCTTCACTTCTACAACCGGGACAAACTCGTCGGTTTCCATGGCAGTGGCGTAGCAGGTGCAGCCTGAAAAATGGGGATTTTGGGAAGTTGACAAGAACTTGAGACCAAAAAGCCGTGCACTGGCCTGCGTTGCAGAGTGTGGGCGTGCAGCAGGAGTTCACCCCAGCGTTGCCCCAGGTTCCACAAATCTGGGGAAGCACGTGTCTGGGAGTGCAGTTACAGCTTGGGCCAAGGAAACGCTTTATTGTTAACAGGTGCCTGGACGCGCTTGGCACTTTTTTTTTTTTTTAAAGATTCATTTATTTATTTTGAAAAGAGTTACAGAAAGAGTGGGAGAAATAGACAGACAGACAGACAGAGCCAGAGAGAGATCTTCAATCTACTGGCTCAATCTCCGGATGGCTGCAGTGGCCAGGACTGGACCAGGCTGAAGTCAGGAGCCAGGAGCTTCTTCTGCGTCTCCCACGTATGTGCAGGGGCCCGAGGACTTGGGCCATCCTCCTCTGCTTTTCCCAGGTGCATTAGCAGGGAGCTGGATAGGAAGTGGAGTAGTTGGGGCTTAAACCAGCTCCCATATGGGATGCCAGCACTGCAGACAGCAGCTTTACACCCCTGAGCCCCAGTGCAGGTGCCCTGGACACGCTCTTGGCATAGCACTGAGAAGTGTGTATCCAGGTGCAGCCGCGTGTCTGGGGATAGCAGTGGGTACATGTGGATGCGTAACAAGCACATTCTTTTTTTTTTTTTTTTTTGACAGGCAGAGTGGACAGTGAGAGAGAGAGAGACAGAGAGAAAGGTCTTCCTTTGCCGTTGGTTCACCCTCCAATGGCCACCGCGGCCGGTGCACTGTGGCCGGCGCACCGCGCTGATCCGATGGCAGGAGCCAGGAGCCAGGTGCTTTTCCTGGTCTCCCATGGGGTGCAGGGCCCAAGCACTTGGGCCATCCTCTACTGCACTCCCTGGCCACAGCAGAGAGCTGGCCTGGAAGAGGGGCAACCGGGACAGAATCCGGCGCCCCGACTGGGACTAGAACCCGGTGTGCTGGCGCTGCAAGGCGGAGGATTAGCCTAGTGAGCCGCGGCGCCGGCTACAAGCACGTTCTTTACTGTGTAACTGAACTTTCCTGGGCTGTGGCCTCAAGCAGCACTTTTCTTCTGTGGCGGGGCTGTAACGTGGAGGTATCTGAAGCTGAGACCCCGGGGGGGGGGGGTGTCTGCGTGGTTCCCATAGGCCCAGCTCGGAAACCTGTACAGACGGCCGCATGCTCAAACTTCAGCCTGCGGGGCTTCGGAAAGCACTGGCTGTGGGCCCTGGCCCCGGAATCGCACATCTTGTTTGTCTAGGTTGGCAAGGGTGAGGGGCAGGAGAACTCACTTTGCTAACAAGTTCCTAGCTGGTGCTGTTGGCCTGTGCCGCGGCTGCTCTGTGAGAACGGCTGGCCCAGAGGACCCCCCCCTACTCCCCAATCTGGAGATCTGTGCTCGTGGGGGCGGATCTTTGCACCCCCCAGCCTTGCTGCTCTTCCTTCAGGGGCACACAGTGGCCAGACCTAACAAATGCAAACACAGGATGCCCAGTGAAATGTGCATTGCAGAGAAACGGGAAGAAGCGGTGCATGGAAATACATCCCAGATCCCGCGTGGGTCCTACGGGCCACTAAAGCAAAACAACAAAAACCACTCGGTTCATTTGCAATTCAAATGATGTGGACGCTCCGGGTTGACCCTGGCGGCCTTTTCATCACACTGGGAGCCCAGTGTCTCTGTCTGTCTCCTTCTGCCAGGTCCCTGTGATTAGATGGGCTGTAGCTGGTGCTGATGCAGCCCACAGAGGATGTGTGCAGATCCACCTGCTGCCCGAGCTCGCCTGGCAGCCTCTGCTCCGCCCTGCCGAGCTGGCCTTGGCGTGTGGTCCTTGTGGTCCTCTTGTTTCTCTCTCTCTCTCTCTCTCAGTCTCGTCTTGGCTTTCCCTGCTGCTGTGTGCCGAGCTGGGCCCCCGCACTCCTCCTCCCTTTGCTCTGGAGAGCTTTCTCTCCCAGGCCCTGGCACCACTCGCTGGGCCTGCTGGGACAGAAATAGGCCGGACCTGGGAGGAAGAATGTGCTGCTCCCCCCGCAGTGTGGGCTGGGAGGGTTTGTGGGTGCCGCAGGCTGCCTTCCGGGCTGTCTCTCCCCGACTGCTGCCGGGACCCCGTCCCACCTTGGCAGAGTAAGCAGGTACTCTTGCCTTTGCTGTCAGACACCTGTTTGCCGTGTCTACCTGCCAGCGGCAGGCATGGTGCTGGCGCCCAGACGGCTACTTACAGAGGAGGACGATGCCGCCTGTCTGCATCGGGCACCTGCTGGAGCCAGGCTCTCTCTTTCCCCCTGTGTCTTGTTGGCTTGTGGCCATAACCATGGGAGGGGGAGACAGGTACACAGGACTCTCCCCATGTGTTAGCACCAGCGACATGCAGGCCAGCCCAGTGTCGCAGCTGCCGGGGAGGGACAGAGTGTGGCCACGTGGCAGCCCGTCCAGCCGTGGGGTGTGTCCTGCCCCCTCCTCACTGAGGAGCCTCCCTGGCCAGCCCCCCCCCCCAGGCTCTGAACCCTTCTACCTCTTCTCACTTCCGCTCCTTTACAGTCTCAGCTCCCACTTTGGCAGCCATTCTCATCACGTGCCCTCAGGTCTGCCCAGCGGGTGGGGTGTGCTTGCCTGGGAAGTGAACTGTGACTTCCCACTCGTGCCCTGGACACCGCCCAGCCTGGGAGGCAGAGAGGCCCTGGGGTTTCCTTTCTGACCTTGCATCGCCATGCGTGCTGTTCCCGCCTTTAGTCCGTCAATCACATATTGACGCAGGGGCACTGGGCATATCTGGAGCCAAGACGGATGGCCGTCTCCCACCTCGGCCCCGTCCCGTCCAAAGGGGCCGTGGAGGCTAGAGACAAAGCAATCGGTAGATCAGAGCACTTGGAAGGTGTGCTGGCTGGAGAGAGCGGACAGAGCGGGAGCAGGTGGGTCCCCATGCCATCAAGTGCTCGGTTGTCTGGTCCAGACGGTGTCGCTGGAATACTGCAGCATGGACATCCGCATGGCGAGCTGAAGAAGGGCTTTGTGGGTGGACCCTGGGGAGGTGGGCCCTGTGTGTGGCCACGTGGTGTTCCAAGGGACTGCTCTGTTTCCGCTGAGAGGTGGCACCTGGACGCCTCTTTGGCCGACTTGCAGCTGGCAGCCTCTTGTGCTGCATCTGCAGGAGCTCTGTTCCGGTTTCTCGTTGGCACCTGCAGCAGGGAGACCCCTGGCCAAAGCAGGCAGCGGCATCCCTGGGGGAACCGTGTTCACTTCCTGGGGCAGCTGTGATGAAGAACCAGAGCACTGAAACTTCTGCTCGCTGGGTTCTGGAAGCAGAATGCTGAGGTCGGGGCTGTATCCTCAGAGGCAGGACCTGCCCCGCGCCCTGTCTGAGCTTAGAGGCAGGACCTGCCCCGCGCCCTGTCTGAGCTCAGAGGCAGGACCTGCCCCGCGCCCTGTCTGAGCTCAGAGGCAGGACCTGCCCTGCGCCCTGTCTGAGCTCGGGGGTTGTCGGCCCCCACGGCTCTCCTTGGCCTGCAGTTGCATCACTCCAGTCTCTGCTCCATCCGCACGAGGCCGCCTTCTCCCTGTCTACCTGTATCTCTTCTGATAGGAACCCCAGTCATTGGCTTAGGGCCCACCTGATTCACTAGGACCTCATCTTTAACTTTTTAAAAAAGATTTATTTATTTGAAAGAGAGTGAGTGAGAACAAGCGAGTGAGCCACCATCTGCTGGGTCACTCACCAGATGGCCAGAACAGCCAGGGCTGGGCCAGGCTGAAGTCAGGAACCAGGAGCTTCATCCAGGTCTCCCACGTGGGTGCAGGGGCCCATGCACTTGGGCCATCCTCCACTGCTTTCCCAGCCACATTAGCAGGGAGCTGGATCGGAAGTGGAGCAGCCGGAATGTGAACTGGTGCCCATATGGGATGCCAGCACTGCAGGTGATGGCTAAACCTGTCCTGCCATGGTGCTGGCCTCAATCTTTAACTTGATTACATCTGCAAAGCCCCGGGTTCCAAGTAAGGTCACAGTCTAAGGTCAGTCACGGGCAGCGGGGATGAAGACTTCCATGTGGGTTTTGGTGGGAGGGGGCACAGTTCAACCCGTGACAGAGTTTGTTTTAATTTGCCTGCAAATCCCAGCTACCTATTAACATCTCTGTCCCCCTCAGCAGAGCCCACCCCGCTCCTGTCCCAGCACCTTCTCTCACTGGCTGAGTCGCAGGGCGGGACAGACTGTTTGGGTATTTCAGACAGAGTCATGGTCTGCAGGCCTGGTGGGAAACCCTGCTTCTCCCTGTGTGGGACACATCCTCGCCTGTCCACTGGAGATGGACTGGGGTTCAGGAAATGCAGAGGGAGCGAGGTTTCATCACCCGTCTTACAAGATGGGTGTCTGGTGAGCAGGCATGCCAGGGGCATTACAGCAGCTCACAGCCTCGTGTGCAGGCCCCTCCCCCGGTTCCTCATTGGCTGAGTACCACGGTGTGTGTGTGTGTGTGTGTGTGTGTGTGTGTGTGTGGACAGTCTTCCCCCCGAGTTACAAAGTTACCTTCCTCCTTCCTTCTCTGCTCTTTAATTTCCCCTTGTGATTGGCTGCTCCCTGACATCCTGTTTGCCTAGTAGGTTTTGCTACATCTGCAAGTCAGCTGACAGTACTTTTTCCATCCTGTGTTGAAAATGGGCCGCCGGAGCGTGGGACCAGGGCAGGTACAGAGGTGCGGAGTGACGGCTGGTTCTGCAGGCTGCGGCCACCGCCTGCTGCACAGCCACACTTTGCCTGGTCGCTGGAGCTGGGGGTTTGAGTCCTGGCTCCCTGCCCAGTGGCTCTGTCAAGCTCTCCGGGGCTCAGCTTCCTCATCCGTAAAATGGGGTGGTAACACCTCCTTGTCAGATCTCACAGAGGTTTTGTGAGGGTTCAGTGTTAAAGGATGGATGTGAAAGTACCTTCATCCAAGTTGCTGTGACGGAATAGTCGTGCTGGGCCCCTGAGTCCCTGCCCACAGGAGGGTGGCTGTGAACAGAGCTTGCTCTGGCTTTGAGTTGGGTCCCTTCCTCACACACACGTTCCTGCCCCGTGACTCCCTCTGGTGTGGGGTCCTCACCCAGAGCTCAGCCCGTGCTGCAGCCATGACCTTGAACTTCCAGGACTGTGAGCAGAACACACCTCTTATTTCGAGTCTGGGTTCTCTCTCCTTGCTCAGGCTGTCTCAGTCTCTCCCTGTCTCTCGTCTACTCCCTCTCCATCTCCTTTCTCAAAGGGGACAAAGTTCTGGTGGGGAACTTGGGCTTGACACTGGGAGGTGCAGGAGGGGTCGAGTCCCACTGTGCGCTCATTTGCACGACACCCTTGGATAAGGCACAGACACCTGAGGACCGCGTGGCAGTGGATTCACCTGTAGGAGGTGATGATTGCTGTTGGACATCCGTGGCCACACCGCGCCATGTCCAGGTCTGGTGCTGGGGACTGGGACAGACCCCCAGGCAGACAGCATCTGCCTTCAGACAGACAGCTCCTGGCTGGGCGAGGAGCTGTGCACAGGTGGTTAGGGTGTGGCGTCCGAGGTGCCGGTGGGGAGGAGTGGGTGACGGCATGTCCCAGTTTTCTGGGGAATCAGTGGCTGATCCTGCCTGGTGGCCCTGGGGTGGGTGATGGAGGGGAGGCATGGGTGTCTGGCTCGGACATGGCACAGTAGAGAGACCATCAGGAATGGCCACGGGGGTCTCTCACCCCATACAGACTCTGTTACCTCCCTGACATCTGGCTCCTTTCAGTCTTGGACGGATCCCGTGTGGTGGCGGGGACTGGGATTATTGGGCTGGTTTTGCAGATGGGAAGACTGATGTATGGATAAGATCATCCAGGAGTGTTCTCGGGAGAACGTGGAGCCCAGCCCTCATGCCTCCTGCACCTCCCACACCCGCTCCTCTTCCAGAACAAAGCCGTTCCGAGTGCACTGCTTCTTGCCTTCCCGAGCCCTTGGGCTGGTAGCTGTGGGCTTTTTCTTAAGCCACACCTTGTGCCTGGTTCTTGGGGAGCCCCCAGCTCTGACTTCCCTTCCCTCTTTCAGTCTCCCTCCATCCCGGGGAGCTGCCGGAGGAGCTGGTCTGGCAGAGGAGGTGGGAAGCCCACCAGACTAAGCCCCTGTTTCTCCATTGGATCTCTCCTGCACAGGTCCCGGCTGGCCGACTTCCACGCCAACTGTCGAGCCTCCTACCGGACTGTCACCAGCTGCCCCGGGGACAATTACCAAGCGTGTCTGGGCTCCTACGCGGGCATGATCGGTGAGCCCTCCATACGTACCTCGAGTGTGGCTTTCTCTGAGGCAGATCCAGGGCTGTGAGGGGGGCTGGGGGTGGGGTCAGGCAGAGGCCAACCCCGCATGGAGGAGGAAGCAGCCCTGGCTCTTTATCCTGGGGCAAGAAAGCCCCTGGGCTTTATAACGCTTTTGCAGTAGGAACAGAAGGTAGCATTTACTGGCCAGCGCCGCGGCTCACTAGGCTAATCCTCTGCCTGCGGCGCTGGCACTCCGGGTTCTAGTCCCTGTCAGGGCGCCGGATTCTGTCCCGGTTGCCCCTCTTCCAGGCCAGCTCTCTGCTGTGGCCCAGGAGTGCAGTGGAGGATGGCCCAAGTGCTTGGGCCCTGCACCCCATGGGAGACCAGGAGAAGCACCTGGTTCCTGGCTTCGGATCAGCGCGGTGCGCCGGCCGCGGCGGCCACTGGAGGGTGAACCAACGGCAAAACGAAGACCTTTCTCTCTCACTGTCCACTCTGCCTGTCAAAAAAAAAAAAAAAAAAAAAAAAAAGGTAGCATTTATTGCAGGCCCTGCCCTGAGCAGGTTACGAACTGTCTGATTGGTTCTCCCGAGAGTGGATGTTGGCGTCTCCATTTCACAGATGAGGAAACTGAGGCTTAGGAAAGTCGCGTTAACTTGCCCAGGCTCCCCCAGCTGGTACCCATGGGCCCTGGGCTCTCAGTCAGGATTGGGAGCCGGTATGTGTGTGTGTGTCTTTAGGGGGTCCGGGGCCCAGAGGGAAGGCCCCACTGCTTCCCTGTCCTCCCCCTCCCCCACCAGGCTTCGACATGACCCCCAACTACGTGGACTCCAGCCCCACCGGCATCGTGGTGTCCCCCTGGTGCAGCTGTCGTGGCAGCGGGAACATGGAGGAGGAGTGCGAGAGGTTCCTGAGGGACTTCACCGAGAACCCGTGCCTCCGTAAGTCAGGGGGTGTACTGGGCGGGGCCCTGGGCTGCGCCCCAGCCCTTGCCTCCTCTGGCTGTGCGTACGGCTGGTGGTGGACACGGGGCTTTCACCACCACCCTTTCTCCACCACGACTCTGGGCTTTGAGCTCTTGGAGAGACGCACAGCAGAGCCCTGTCCCTTCTTCCTCTCCCCTTCCTTGCCATCCGTCCGTCTGTCCATCCATCCATCCATCCTTCTTTCCTGCCTCTTTGTATGGTGCTGGGGACACAGGTGACAGTGCCTGTCATTGAGAAGCCGGCTTCGGATGGAGGGGGACTGATGGTGGCTGTGATCATGGGACGGGCTGGATGTCCCCAGGCCTGAAGGCCTCTCAGAAGGTGTAGCCATTGGTGGGCGGGTGACCCGGCATCGGTTGGTTGGACAGGCAGAGGCCCAGGCTCCCCAGAAGCCCATGGAGGCCCAGCCGTGCCACATGGCATTGAGGACGGCTGGAGAGAGGCATTGTGTGCACGGGGGTCCTCAAGGGGGCATTACCGATCTGAAGGTGATGGGACCGGCTGACCGATCGGCATCTTGGAAGCCCCCCTGCTCGTGCGTGGAGGTGGTGGGGTTAGGGCTGGGGCTCCCACCACCCCGCACGGAGCCCCATCAGCAGGCTGCAGCAGTTGTGTGACCACAGCCGTTGTGAACCAGGCTGGGGGAGGGAGGGAGCTTCGGCAGGTGGGCGGGTGGGGAGGCATCGCGGCTGAGCCTCCCCAGGCAGAGGGGCCGGGATAGCGCAGTGTTGGAAGGAGTTATCCGCGGTGCAGAGGGTGTGTGGGTCGTCGAGTGGAGCGCGGGGTCGCTCCAGGCTCCTGGTTAGAGGGTGCAGCCTGAGACACAGAGTTCCATCCAAGGGGTTAATCCTCTTGGGTTAGTCCTCTTTCCTCTCTGTCTCAGCCTGCTTGCTTCGCCCCGTGGGTGTCTGAAATGGGGCGACAGCCAGGCTAGGTGTGGGGGCGCTGCCCTCTGCCCCGGGGAAGGCGAGGGTCAGAGTGGGGGCAGGGCGGCAGTGAGAGCGGAGGGTCCCCATTTCCCGGCATCCACCTGTCACCCCAGGGAACGCCATCCAGGCCTTCGGCAACGGCACAGACGTGAACATGTCCCTGAAGGGCCCCTCGTTCCTGGCCACGCAGGCCCCTCGGGTCGAGAAGACGCCTTCCCTGCCGGATGACCTGAGTGACAGCACCGGCCTGGGGACGAGTGTCGTCACCACCTGCACTTCTGTCCAGGTGAGGCCCTGCGGGGGAAGGAGGCCTTCGCGAGGTGCGGGTCTGGGGAGTGGCAGGAAGCCAGCAGCGGAGTATTGGTCTTGCAAGTATTTTTGTTAACGATGTGTGATTTGAGAGGCAGAGCAAGGAGTGTGTGTGTGTGGGGGGGGATGTGCCTCCATCCCCTGGTTCACTTCCCAAGTGGCTGCCAGGGCCAGGTCTGGAACCCGGAACTCCATTCGGGTCTCCCAGCTGGGTGGCAGGCACACAAGCCCGCCTTCCAGTGCTTTCCCAGGCGCGCTCACAGGCTGATGGATCAGAAGCAGAGCAGCTGGGAGTCAAACTGCGGAGGCTCGTCGTGGGCTGCCCACTCGGCTTCTCTCTCCCGCCCAGGCCATTCGCTGCCCTGGGCTCTGCCTGGTTCTAGGCAGGCTGCACACGGGCATGCATGTGCACACACATGAACACACGGGTCCAGGAGAGACAAGGGGTTTGGAAGGGAGCCCCACCAGGGAGGGCAGAGGAGACGGTGCAGGCAAGGATGTGGCACCTGGACGGCCAAGCAGGTTGATGGGCTCTGAGGCCCAGCCGGGCACAGGTGCAGGAGCAGCAACACTGGTTGGTGTCAGGCTGTGGGGGCACCAGTGTGAACAAGGTGGCAGGTTCCTGAGGTCCACAGTGGGCATTCACGGTGCCCAGGGTGAGGACTTGAGCCAGGCCCAGCATGGAGGAGCATCCATTGGGCTGCTCCCTCCGCTGGGCCGCCTCCCCTGATGGCGGGCTAAGGTGCCCGGTCACCCTTGGGCATACTCTAGTGGCTGCTGGCAGTGGACTTGGGGTCCCATGCCACACACAGTTGCCAGCTGAATTTCATGCATGAGTGATGGGCGGCCTGGGTGGTCACCTGGTAGGGGACCACACTGTGCCATTGCCACCCCTCCCCCGCCATGCTTCTCTGGGCCCTGCCTGGCGCCCCCCCCCCCCCCCCGGCTTCCTCCAGAGCCCTTTGGGGCCAGCTCACCCGAGACACTGACTCAGCAGACAGTTGCCAGGGCTTCGCCGTGACTCATGGGGGCCGTGCAGAAAGGTGCACAGCGTGCCTTCCTGCCCCCCCGCAGCCCCTTGGGAGTCTGAGGACTCAGAGTCTGCTGCTGGAGGCCCAGCCTGGGATTCTGCAGACTCTTCAGCCTGCCTTGAACTTGGTCGGGTTGCAGGGAGATGGTGGAGGTGAAAGTGCTTTGGTTGCTGATCAGGGCTGCACCCACGCTGGGGCTCCCGCAGGCCTGACCCCAGGGCTGGTCCACCTGCAGCCTAGTGGCCAAGTCACTCTGGGCAGGACTGCTGGGGCCAGCGACCCCAGGAAGGCAGGGAGAGGAAGCATGTGGCCCTAGCTTCCTTGTCAGAAGCAGAAGAGGAAGGGCCCTGATTTCGCTTGGGTTTCGGTCTTGTTACGGAGCTCCTGTAGCTCACTGCATGCCGGGTGCTGGGAGTGGGGAGCAGCAGCCTGTGCCCCTGCCCTGGGCCTGGCTGGAGGCTGCCTGGGGGTGTGCATCCCCCCGCCCACACGCCTTTCCTGTCCCTCAGTTCTGGCTGATTGATGGGAATGCTGGCCCTTGCCCTCCACCCCCCCCCCCCAGGGACCAAGAGAGCCCTGCTATAGAAGAGGGTCTCTAAGGGGGGGTGGGAACAGGAAGCTAAGAACAGGAGAGCCTGGGCACCCCAGATGCATCCTGGAGAGGGGTGAGGATCGGACCAGGGTGGCGGCAGGGAGTGGAGGGGGAGGAGGAGGTGGGAGTTAGCAGGGCTGGTATGTTCACGGGGCACAGGTGAGGTCAGGGGTACTGAGGCCGAGGGACACAGCAGGGCACCCAGGAGACAGCCAGCCGCTCTGGCCAGCAGGACAACACCGGGTTTAGTTATCGGCATGGAGGCCAGGCCTGGGGGTCAGGAGTGAGGCGGGCAGGGGAGGAAGGAGTCGGTGTGCTTTCCTTCTGGTTCCTGGGGCCTTGTGTTGGCCGCCTCCTCCCTCCTGGCCGGGCCCCTCCCCCATGCCACCTGCACAGGCCGCCTCTTCCACGCAGCACAGCCACGGGTCAGCTCTTCCCAGAGGCCTCTGCGCGTTCTAGGGGTCTGCTGAGGAGTCCCCTGGGTCCTGCACCCCGGCAGAGGGGCTCTGCCCTTGTGGCACCGTCATCCACAGACCCTGCACCTGCCACAGTGGGTTGAGGGGCTGGTCATGGGGCTGAGACAGGGACTCCATCCAGTGGGAAATTTGGGGGCTCATGCCTGGGGTCAGCCCAGAGCCCACCTCTTACTGAGGAGTGGGTGGGAGACCCCTGGGGGCAGGGTGCCGACTCACTTGCAGGAGGGGTGGGGAGAACTTGTGGGGGCCAGGAAGGGGGTGGTTGAACCCGGGCGTGGTTTGCAGGAGGTGGTGGGGTTTTCTTTCCTCTGTACCCGCCCAGGTGTTCTGTGTGCCCAGGACTGGGGCAGTGGCCTGGGGTTGGCCATTGCTGCAGGCTCCCTTGCGTGCGCTTTCTTCCATCTCTGTCACCGGTTGCCAAGAAGCGGGGGGGGGGGGTGGGGGGGTGGAAGCTGAGCTTCCTCACCGCCCAGGCTGCCCGCTTCCGCCCGGGTTTTCCAGTCTCTTCTGTGTGCACAGAACCCGGCTCCATGAGCAGCGAGCCCTTGGGTGGGTGTGGGGCTGAGCCATGCACCTGCTCATCCTCACAGCCGTCACGCGCCTCGGGGAGCCGAGCGTCTCCATCCCCGTGTCAGGCTCTTCTTCCTCTTCTGCGTGTGGCCGCCTGGGATCGAGGGGCGAATGCTGAGGGCGGGACCCTTTGGTCAGGAAAGTGAAGGACTGGCTTGGGTCTGTGTGGACAAGCACCTGCCGCCGTGAAGTCGCCGCTCTGAGGAGCGGGGTTCAGGGCAGCCCATTTGGAATCTGCGCCGGGGGCTGGGCTGGCCTTGGATTCAGCAGGTCACAGAACTGGGACAGGAAAGGGGTCTTTTCCTCCCTGCAAAGGGCTTGTGGCCCCTGGCAGAGGCTGCTCACTGGGGGCCAGCCCAGGGAGGTGTCCTCATCGCCTTCTGATGAGAGCCACGTGGTCCTCCTCTGCCTCCCCTCCCCCACAACCCTGTCCCCTCCCCTCCCCTCCTTTCTGCCCGATGCTTCCTTTTCTCTACTTCTCTCTTTAGAAAAGTGTTTTTCTTCATTTTTCATTTTGATTGAAAGGCAGATACACACACACACACAGATCTTCCATCTGCTGGTTCACTTCCCGCCTGCTGCCTCCCAGGGTGTGCATCAGCAGGAAGCTGGATTAGAAGAGGAGCCAGGACTCTAACCAGGCACTCTGATACGGGATGCTGGCGTCCCAAGTGCCAAACCCTGCCCCTCTCTCTTCCTGTCTCCTCATCCTCCTGTGTGATGTTTGCCAACACCCCCTCCCTGCCCTCTCCAAGAGGGACCTGTCAAGTCCCGCCCACTATCAGGAGCAGCCTCTGCCCTCCTCCCCCCTGGCTGGGCAGGAGAGGTTGGTGCTGGGCTCTGGGGCTTTGCCACCTCTCCGTGGGCTGACCTTGGGGTCCCTGAGCTTCCCTGGGAGCTGGGCCCGCCCCTGCCTTCCCCCGCATTGTGTTTTGTTGTTTTCAATTCCGTGCATGGTTCTGATACAGAAAACAAATTAAAAGGGAGCGGTTTTGGTTGTACTGGGTTGGGAAGGACCTTGTGTGCCGTGGTGACGGGGCAAGCAGGGGGTGATGGCAGCCTGGTGGTGGCATGGGATGGGGAGGAGGGGACGGCATTCAGTCCTGGGCTCTCTTAGGGCCCCCTGTAGAGTGGAGCCGTGGGGTTGGCTGGAGACACTGTGCCGTGGCCTTGAACAAGACGTTCCTGGCTGGCTGTTGGCCCTGTTCCTGCTGTCCTGCCCTCTGGAGTCACCACCCCAGGCAGTGGTGCTCCCATGGCTGGGGTCTCTGTATCACAGCCGGGCCCCCGTTTGGCTGGCTGGGTGTCCTGGGTGGTGGATTGTCCTCCGTGTCCGCGGGAGAGAGCAGTGCTCTAGGCACCGTTTTCTGGGCTTCCCGCTTGCTCCTGGTGGCCTGAGCTTCCCCACCCGTGCCTGGGGACACGCTACAGGACGTCAGGACAGAAGCACCAGGTCCCCAGCTGTTCCCACGGATCCCTCCCAGAACGGTCCTGCATCCAGGTGGTCGAGCCAGAGTTGTCCTCTGGCCAGACTTCCTCACCGTGTGCATGGGGCTGCCAGGGGCTGCATGTCTGCTGGAGGGGAGAAACAGCTCACCCTGGCACAGTCGTCAGAAGTCCACCTGACATGCACCAGTGGCAGGCATCACTAATCGATCACAGCTCTCCTCCCGCCAAGTGCAGACGAAGGCTCAGTCTTCCTGCGGCTGTAGCAAGTGCGCAGGAGCTGGCGCTCAGACACCACCTGCATGCATGCATGCACGCATGCATTCACTCGGGTTTGCATGCATCTAGCGCAGCATTTGCTGAGGTACTGTTGGGAACCACCACACGCTGCCCCCTGTAGGGGCAAGAGGACACACCTGCCTTTGAGGCGCTCACGGGGTGCAGGCTTGTGCCGACAGCCGAGAGCTGCCAGTCGGACAGCAGAGCTTAGGGCTCTGTTCCCTGGGAGCCTGGGGAGTCATGGCGGAATTGCGGGGGAGGGGGTGTCACAAAGGGGCCCTCTGTGCTGGTGGGATTGAGCCAGTGCTCCCTGCTGTGTTCCCTGTGCCTGATGCCACCTCCGCCAGTCACCACCACAGCCTGGCCTCACCCGTGCCTTCTCTCCCGCAGGAGCAGGGGCTGAAGGCCAACAGCTCCAAAGAGTTGAACATGTGCTTCACGGAGGTGAGTGAGGGGCGCAGTGGGCGTGGGTGTGGGACAGGGCCCCAGGGGGCTGTGTCCCGGGTGAGTCTCCCACCCAGAGCCCCGGGGGCCCGCTGAGTGCCTGGCCCTGCCTGGATGGAGCGGGCGCTTGGTGCCGGGCAGGGGTGAGGGAAGCCACAGGCTGCCGCAGGTCCCACACATGCTGGCCCCTTTGGTGAGAGATGAGTGGCAGCTCCCATACCTTCCTTGCTTTTATTTTTTTTAAAACATTTATTTATTTGAAAGGCAGAGAGAGAGAGGAGGAGAGAGAGGTCTCCATCCGTTGGTTCACTCCCCAAATGGCTGCAACGGCTGGAGCTGAGCTCCATCCGAAGCCGGGAGCCAGGAGCTTGGAGCTTCTTCCGGGTCTCCATAGTGCAGCTCCAGCCTTCCGTATTCTTCATGTTGAGCCCTTGCTTGGCGCTGGTTCCCGGGTATTAGAAGGGACGGGGCTGGAGGAAGGAGAGAGACGCTCGCATGAGAGCTTCAGACATTGAGGAACCGGGGACGTGGGCTCCCCTCCCTTCCCCTCCTGCATCTCCTCCCCTCCCTCCCTCCCCTCCCCTCCCCTCTCTGCCTCTCCTCCCCTCCCTCCCCTCCCTCTCCTTTCTGCTCTCTGCCTCTCCTACCCTCCCACCCTCCCCTCCCCTTCCTTCCCCTCCTGCATCTCCTCCCCTCCCCCCTCCCCTCCCCTCCCCTCTCTGCCTCTCCTCCCCTCCCTCCCCTCCCTCTCCTTTCTGCTCTCTGCCTCTCCTACCCTCCCACCCTCCCCTCCCCTTCCTTCCCCTCCTGCATCTCCTCCCCTCTCTACCTCCCCTCCCCTCCCCCTCTTCTGTGGGGCCCTGAGACCCTCCTCTTGAAGTCTTCTCACTGGGATGCAGGTCCCTGCTCCCAGTGCAGGGCAGGGGCCTTGTTACACAGGCCCCCCCCCCCCCCAAGTCCCCTCTGAGGCTGCCTGGCCAGCTCCGTGGATGCCAGCCGGGGGCGGGGGGATCAGAGTGCAGACAGGGTGGGGGCTTGAGGGGTGCCCGCGTTCTGGTCTTTGATCCCAGCCCTGCTTTTTTTCTCTTTCTTTCTTAATCCCCTCTTCACTCTCCGTGTCGCTGGCTCCCTCGTGCCGCGGACGCCGCGGACTCAGCTGACGACAGACATCATCCCAGGAAGCAACAAGGTGACCAAACCCAACTCAGGCCCCCGCCGAGCCAGGCCAGCGGCTGCCTTGACGGCGCTCCCCCTCCTCCTGCTCACCTGGGCCTTGTAGGCCCCCCACCCCGGGGAACTGTGTTCGCAAGGCTCCTGGAAGCGCCACCGCCAAGGACTCCCGCCTGACACAGCAGACACACACAGACACACACGAGACAACCACACACACCTTGCAAAAAAACAAATCAAGACAAAAGCGAATCTTCTCCCACCTTGTCTCTGAGCCTGTCTCCTCCCAGGTTTCTTCTCTGGAGACGTTTTTCTAAGCCAGACAGACAAGCAGGTGGGCAGCCTCCATCCTCAGCTGGAGTTTTCTTCTTTGGACCCTTTTGAAGCAAGAGACCAAGACCCTGCTGCCAAGGGGGCGTGTGACTGTGCCTGCTGCAGGCTGAGGCAGGGCAGCCCCTGCTGGACACCTGCCGGGGGCTGGCGGGGGCAGCGGGCACCGGGAACCTGTGGGCGCCGTCTGCCCCTGCTCTTAGCTGCGGGAGTATTGACTGCTTCTGTGCCCTCAGCGGGCCGGTGGGTCGGTGTCTGGCATGGGGAGTACCCCTGCAGAAGGGGTGATGTACCCTGAGCTCCCAGGGAGGCACGGATGGCGGAGAGCCCAGCCCAGCGCAGCCCGCCTGGGGCACCCGCTCCAGGGTGGAGGTGGGGCGCTTCTGCCTCCTTGGTGGCAAAGAGTTTCAGGGTCAGAGAGAAACGAGGCTTTGTTGGCGCCGGGTGGGGGGGCATGTCCCTCAGTGGAGAGGGGCAGCAGGAACCGGCGGGTGGGCGTGCGTCTCTCGGGCTGTTGTCTGCACGCCCCTCTCGTGCCCGTGCCCCCCTCCATCTCTGAGACCTAAGTCAGCTGTACATACGGTCTTTCCAAACGTGTGTATATGCACATCACATCTGTGTGTCCTGTGGTTCCCCGTTCTTTCCTTTTTTTAAGAAATGGAACTATCGAAATAATAGCCCTTCCACTCCTGCCCCCCCCCAGATGAGCGAAAATGTATTATTGTAAAGTTTATTTTTTTTAATAACGTTGTCTACAATGGGAACAGACGGCTCCCGGCCCCACCCCTCCCTCTGTGCGCCTGGCTGCTGTCAGCCCGGCCGGGGCTGGGGCTGGGGCCCCTGGTCCGCATTCATGCTTAATTAAGCAAAAGGCTCCAATAAATGTCCTGGAAAGCAAGTTTGGCAGCCCCCCGCTTTGTTCTGGGACCACCAGCTCTCCCACGCCTGGCAAGATCTGCAGGAGGGTGTGTAGACGGAGCACCCCCAGGGCAGGGTGGGGGTGGGGCTTGAGGCTGGGCTGCGCCCCCTGTGGACGGTGGACGCGCTCGGACAGCTGTTTGAGAGGCTGTGTTGAGTGTCTCACTCATCTGATAATCAAAGCTCCCAGCACCTGATTTCTCCATCCTACCCCGCCAGGTAACCTGCATGTGCTGGTTTACCCCGCCCCCACTTACAGCCAACGTGATGGTCCAGCCCAAGACCTCCCCCCACCACCCCGCGGTGTGGGGAACGCGCTGCGGGGGGAGGGCGGGGGCTTGCTCTGTACTGGGCCGGCCGGCTGTCTGGGTAAAGAAACCGAGGAAAATCGACCCAGGGCTGAGCCCGGAAGCCTTAACAGGAGCCTGGGGAGGGAGGGCGAAGTGGGGAGCAGGTGCGTTTTATTTGCTGAGAGTGGCTCCTGGTAGCAGCAGCCTGCGTGGCCGGCTTGTCCACGTGTGTGACTGGGAAGAGGCAGCCGCAGGGGCATCGGGAGCTTGTTAGAAATACCAGGCATTTAGGGGGCAACAGCTGCCTCTCCAGACGGACTCACGCTCAGGTGGAGGATCACGTGGAAAGAGGGCGGGCGCCGGGCAGGCACACCCAGCTCCATCAAAGCCGGCTCCTTCCAACCACCCACCGCCTAGAGCCCGGGGCCCAGGGTCAGAGGTCAGAGGCAAAGGGGAGAGAACAGAGAAGCCCAATGAAATCCGGCTCCAGCCTGCACAGCTGCTGAATCGATTTTTATAACCCAGCCTCACTGTTTCACAACACTTTTTATTTTCTGTACTGATTGTCCAGTTGAAGATGTAGTATAGAAAGGTTTTTAGTCAAACCAACAGGATCTTTTTCTTTTTTTTTTTTTTAAGATTTATTTATTTGAAAGGTAGAGTTAGCAAGAGGAAGAGACAGAGCAAGGGAGGTCTTCCATCCATTGGTTCACTCCCCAGGTGGCTGCAATGGCCGGAGCTGTGCTAGTCCACAGCCAGGAGCCAGGAGCTTCTTCCAGGTGTCCTTCGCGGGTTCAGGGGCCCAAGGACTTGGCCATCTTCCACTGCTCTCCCAGACCATAGCAGAGAGCTGGATCGGAAGTGGAGTAGCTGGGGCTCGAACTCGCGCCCATGTAGGATTCCAGCACTGCAGGCAGCGGCTTTACCTGCTATGCCACATGTGACACTGGCCTCAGGATCATTTTTTAAAACATTTTAAAAAATATTTCTTTGAAAGAAAGAGCAAGAGAGTGAGTGAGCGAGCTTCCATCCGCTGGTTCGCTACAACTGGTCGGACTGAGCCAGGCTGAAGCCAGCAGCCAGGAGCTCCATCCTGGGTGCCAGGGACCCAAGTGCTTGGCCCATCACGTGCCGCCTCCCAGGGTGTGCATCAGCAGGCAGCTAGAATTGGAAGCGGAGCTGAGACTCAAAGCCAGGCGCTGCACCGGGGTACGCAGGCGGCCAAACACAAAGACAAGGAGGGAGGAAGGGAGGAAGGGAGGAGTTTCTAAATGTACTGACAGTCGGGCGGTCTGAGCAGTCTGCAGGGGGCTGGGCAGCAGCTTGGAGCGGTGTATGTGGGGCTGGGGGCTGCGGGGACAGGCACTTTCCATCTCTGTGTTCTAAGGGGGGGGGTCCTGGAGAGAGGCCCCTGTAGGGGGTGCTTAAGGGACCTCCCTGAAGTTCTAACTGCAGTTTGAAAGTTCTCCCAGCCAGACTTGTATCCTCTTGGGGGAAGTTGATCGACTAACAGATCAAAAGGGAGATGCCTAGAAAGGGACCAGCCCATGGAGCTCAACCTCCGTGGCCTGGCCCTGCATCCCCAGGGCCGAGGTCTGGTTCCGGGGGCCTGGTGGACAGCTGACAGGAGCCACCCTGCCTGGTGTCACTGCCCGTCCCTCTGCCTGCCTGTCTGACCCTGGTGAGAACTGCTCAGCCCTGGGCCACCTCCCTCAGTGGTCCCCCCCTCCCATGGCATTCTTCCTGTGATCATCTGCAGTTGAATTTCCACAAAGCCTCTCTTGGAATTTAAAATGCCCCGGTACCAGCTAAATGGAGGGAAAGGAAGAGGCCCCCTGGGAAGTGGCTGGGGCGGGGCCTTCCTGCCCATGGTGGAGGGGGCCTCACGGGAAGCCACAGATGTCCCTCTGTTCAGGGTCCAGGCTGCATCCACTCCATGGGGAGTTCTGTGTGTGGCTCCCAGAGCTGCGCCCTTGGATTGGGGCCAGGCCAAGAGCAGTCTCCCTGTGGGTGTGCCTAGAGACGCAGCTGAACCCAGAAGAGCAAAGCTGCCTGTGTGGTTGCTGGGAGAAGGCTTGGGGGGAAACAGGTTGTGGCCCCTGTCATGGTCTAGGCTGTGTGAGGGGACTGTGGCACAGAGAGAGAGAGAGAGGTCTTCCACCTGCTGGTTCATTCTCCAGATGGCTGCAATGGCCAGAGCTGCGCCAGTCTGAAGCCAGGAGCCAGGAGCTTCTTCCCGGTCTCCCACATGGGTGCAGGAGCCCAAACACTTGGGCCATCTTCTGCTGCTTTCCCAGGCCATAGCAGGGAGCTGGATCGGAAGTGGGGCAGCCAGGACTTGAACCAGTGCCCATATGGGATGCCGGCACCATAGGCAGCAGCTTTACCTGCTGCACCATAGCCCTGAATGACGTGCTTTTGGGCCCCAGACGCTGGGCCAGGCACTTAACAGGTGTTCTGGCATTCTGTTCTGTTAAGAGTCCTCTGGCGAGTTGTGACGCATCTGCCCATTTTACAGGTGTGGAAACTGAGGCCAAGAGAAGTTTCATGTTTCGTCTGGGGCTGGGGGGAGGGGTGGAGGAGGCTGAGAGACACCATTTCCTACTTCCCTGATGGGCAGAAGTCCAAAATCTCAACTCAACCCAGGGTGGCAAACTCTCGGCGGGGAAGCACATGGTCCCCACCACCGTGTCCTCAGCGTCGTTTCAGACGCGTTTGCTCTTGTACGTGTGGTTCCCACTCCCGGGCATGCATGCTGCAGCCGGGAAGACCTGCACAGGTGTGTGTGACCTGCACACGTGGGAGCACACGCACACACACACACACACACACACGTCTCTCCTGGTGGCCTTTGCTAGGATGGCACCAGACTGGAAGCCACTCAGACTGCAAGGACATGGGAAGGAAGCTGTTGGCTAGGCCTCTGTTTCTTGGGGGTGGTGGGGGTGGAGCGGGGCATGCCCATTGTGCTGGAGAGGGGAAGTGTGGGGCAGGCATTCTTGGGGGCGCTGAGGCTCCAGGGAGCCGGTCAGCAGAGACAGCCCTGTGAAAGCCACGGTGAGGTGCGGTGTCGCGGCCCTCATGCCGGAGCCCCGCTCCCCATCCCCCCAACCCCGCCGAGACCCTGGGATGCTTGCCCATGGGCTGGCTGGTCTCGCCCCAGCCCTGCAGGGGAGATGCTGTCCCCAGCAAGCCGAGGTGTTATGTTGGATGTCATTTGCCTCCACTTGTGGGCAGGAAAGTGGTTTAAAGTACGTTTTACAATACAGAACACCACGACACCCCAACCTCCCCAGGGAACCCTAGGGGTCCCCTTCACCCATCCCAAGACCCCCCCCCTCCCCCAAACCATGCTCAAGGGAGATGGACAGGAGTGCTTCCCACAGCCCCTGGCCCTTCTTTCCCACGGAGGAGGCAGGCCGGGCACAGGGACAGCCTCCATGACCGCTCCGCTACACAGTGGAGATTGCTGGCTGCAGGTCAGACCCCTGTCCCTCCGTCCTTGTGCCCTGGGCCGCGGGGGAGTCCGGGGAGGGGGGCCACCGCCTCTGTGGCCCCTGTCCTCCCTGACGCTGATCTAGGCACACAGGCCCTTTCTAGTCTTGGGGAACTGACGACACTGCGGGGCACCGAGGCTGGGGAAACGTGGCTGTTGCGTGTCCCGGACAGCAGCCTTGAGCTGTGCCCGGTGAGGGTGAATGATGTCAGCGTGCAGCCGAGGTTTCTGCCTGGGGCCCCGGGAGGAGGCTGGCTCAGGCGCTCTCCACCCAGGCCAGGGGGCCAGACGGACCGTGGGAGGGTCTGCCTCTCCTGCCTGCATTTCCCTGGTTGGGTTGTGTGTGTCGGTGTTTTGTGTGTGTGGGCTGCAACTGTCTGCTCCCTTCCTGCCGCTCCCTGGAGTCCCCAGGGACCCGGGCGAGGCTGCCTGGGAAGCACTCCCGGGTTTGGTATGTGGTGAGGCACAGCCTCGGGTGGAGACATTGGCAAAGCAGCTCCTCCCCACACTCCGAAGACTCTGCCAGACTCTGCCTGGCAGGGGTCCTGGTCTAGCAGGAGGGAGTCCTGGGCGGTGCCCCGGGACCTCCCTCCAGCAGGGATCGGGGGCCAGGATGGGGAGCCCCCCCCCACAAAAGCAGGCAGTCTCCTTTGAGTAAATAGTGGCGGCAGCATCACTGGCCCCAGGGCCAGCAGGAGCCCCGGGCTGTCTTGTAGCCTCCTCCTTGAGCAGATGTTTCTCCTCTCTTCATTCTTCTCAGGGGAGGTTTGCCGGTGGCCACGCCCCCTTCCCGGCCCCCACCCCCACCCTTGGCTGTTCTCCCGGGTCCCTGAGCCGGAGTGGGAGCACTCTGGGGTGAGCCGCCCGGGCTCTGCTCACCCTCACCGCTGCCCCACCTTGTCTTCTTCCTTCTCTGCCAGCCACCGTATGGGGTCCTTCCGGGGTGGCTGATGCAGGGTGGAGCAGGGAGACCCACGTGGTTAGGAAAGTTCTCATGGTTCCTGGGGCTCAGCGGGGTGGCGTGGGGGAGAGGCATGCAGGGGGCTGCTGCTGCTGTTTTCGTGGGGACCCTTCTTTCTGCCCTGTCTGTTCCTCCTCCATCTCCTAGGCCCCCATCATCACCCTCATGCTCGCCGGTGTGAGCCCCCTGCTCCCTGAGGTCCCCACCAGGGAGCAGGTACATGGCACCCAGTGGCGCCATCTTTTTTCTTATTTATTTATTTATTATTATCTTTTAGATTTTATTTATTTATTTGGAAGAGAGAGAGAGAGAGAGATCATCCATCCTCTGGTTCACTCCCCAAATGCCTACAACAGCCAGGGCTGGGCTGGGCTGACATTAGGGGCCAGAAACTCCACCTGGGGTTCCCACGAGGGTACAGGGGTTCAAGCACTTGGGCTCTCTTCTGCTATTTTCCCAGGCACCTTAGCAGGGAGGCGGACCGGAAGTGGAGCAGCCAGGACTCGCACTATAGCTCATATGGGATGCTGGAATTATAGGCAGTAGCTATATGGCACCTGCCCCACTGGCACCATTTCACGTGACATAGTGGTGAGGGCGCAGTGAGCTCTGCCTTCCAGGAACTGTGGTTCGCAGAACACAAGACACAAACGGGCCGCTAACCGAGTGGCAAACATTGCAGAGCGCAGTGTTCAGAACACTTTGGAAGGAAGAGCCACCCAGTGCCACCCCCAGGGCCACTCCCCCGGAATCCTGGGAGATAGGCCTTCTGAAAACGGGAATATGGTTGAAAAACCACTGGCAAGACTGATTGAGGAAGAGAACGTGGTAACTCAGGGCCAGACGAGCAAGGAAACTGAGAGCCAATAGGTTCTTTTTTTTTTAAGGTTTATTATTTGAAAGGCAGAGTTACAGAGAGGCTGAGGGAGAGAGAGAGGGAGAGAGAGAGGGAGAGAGAGAGGTCTTCCATCTGCTGGTTCACTCCCCAGATGGCCCCAGCGAATGGGGCTGCACTGATCCAAAGCCAGGAGCCAGGAGCTCCTTCCGGGTCTCCCACGTGGGTGCAGGGGCCCAAGGTCTTGGGCCATCTTCCACTGCTTTCCCAGGCCATAGCAGAGAGCTGGATCGGAAGAGGAACAGCAGGACTAGAACCAGTGCCCATATGGGATGCTGGCACTGCAGGCAGCGGCTTTACCCTCTATGTCACAGCACCGGCCCCTGCCAATAGTTTTTTTTTTTAATTTTTTTTTTTTATTTTTCACAGGCAGAGTGGACAGTGAGAGAGAGAGACAGAAAGTTACCGTTGGTTCACCCTCCAATGGCTGCTGCGGCCGGCGCACCACGCTGATCCGAAGCCAGGAGCCAGGTGCTTCTCCTTGTCTCCCATGGGGTACAGGGCCCAAGCACTTGGGCCATCCTCCACTGCACTCCCGGGCCACAGCAGAGAGCTGGCCTGGAAGAGGGGCAACCGAGACAGAATCTCGTGCCCTGACTGGGACTAGAACCCGGGGTGCCGGCGCCGCAGGTGGATGATTAGCCTATCGAGCCGCGGCGCCGGCCGCCAATAGGTTTTTAAAAAGAGTAAAACCGTAATCCTAAGAAATATTAGGAAACACCAATAACTTGGAAAAATTAGGTCAAGGTACCCTTTCCTGGGAGAGTGCAACCTGGGCCAGGAATAGACGGGAAACTCGAGCAGAGCAGTGACAAGCGAAGAGACTGAAAGCCCAGCCGGTTCCTCCCTTGGAAGACCAGGCCTTTGCCGCTTTGCAGGTGAGTTCTGCAGAGGTCTCTGGAGAAGCAACCCCACCCTTAGAGAGAACAGGGAGGAAAAAGGACTAGGGAGTTTACTTGTTCCTTTTAAACTAGACAAGGACCGGAGGGAAAAACACAGAGGAACATAATACAAATACGGCATTAGCCAGCGGAACCCCGTGGTGTGGGAGAACCAACTGCCACAGTCACGCTGCAGCCCACACGAAGCCTGCCTGGCGAGGCACCACCTCCAAGCACCAAAGAACAAAAACACCCTTGGGGCCGGCGCTGTGGCGTAGTGGGTAAAGCCGCCTCCTGCAGTGCTGGCATCCTATATGGGCACCAGTTCGAGTCCCGGCTGTTCCACTTCTGATCCAGCTCTCTGCTATGACCCAGGAAAGCAGTAGGAGATGGTCTAGGTGCTTGGGACCCTGCACCCATGTGGGAAACCCAGAAGAAGCTCCTGGCTCGGATTGGCACAGTTCCAGCTGTTGCCACCATTTGGGGAGTGAACCAGTGCACGGAACACCTCTCTCTCTGCCTCTCTCTAACTCTGTCTTTCAAATAAATAAATAAATCCACCCAGGAGTTGCAGAAAAAGCACTAGGTGAAGTTCATAGTCTATTCATAGCTGTTGTAAAAATGATGACAAAGATGGCCGGCGCTGCGGCTCACTAGGCTAATCCTCTGCCTGCGGCACTGGCACACCGGGTTCTAGTCCCGGTCGGGGCCCCAGATTCTGTCCTGGTTGCCCCTCTTCCAGGCCAGCTCTCATGCTATGGCCCAGGAGTACAGTGGAGGATGGCCCAAGTGCTTGGGCCCTGCACCCCATGGGAGACCAGGAGAAGCACCTGGCTCCCAGCTTCGGATCAGTGTGGTGCGCCGGCCGCAGTGACCATTGGAGGGTGAACCAATGGTAAAGGAAGACCTTTCTCTCTGTCTCTCTCACTGTCCACTCTGCCTGTCAAAAAAAATGATGACAAGGATCAAGTCCAGTGTCTATTTATATCATCATCATCACCACTACCACCACCACCACCACCATCACCGTCACCGTCACCATCATTATTGTATGTTTCTCAGGGAAGTAGCGGTAGGAGGGGCTTTCCCTAGTCTGGAAAGGCCGCTGACTCCAAACCTGGAGCAAATCGCACTGAATGGAGGAACACGGCTTCCCTCCTTGCTTTAAGAAGAAGCTAATGGGGCTGGGGGTGTGGTATGGCCGGCATCCCATATGGGGGCCAGCTCGTGTCCTGGCTGCTCCTCCGCTGATCCAACTCCCTGCTAACGGCCTGGGAAAAACAGCAGATGCTGGCTCAAGGGATTGGGCCCCTGCATCCACATGGGAGACCCAGAGGAAGCTCCTGGTTTTGGCCTGGCCCAACCCTGGCTGTTGCGGCCATCTGGGGAGTGATCCAGCAGATGGAAGACCCGCCCTCCTCTCTTCCTCTTTCTCTGTAGCTCTTTTGGATAAATAAGTACATGTTTTTTAAAAAGGAAAAAGAAAGAAGCTAATGTGTACGTGCAGCTCTGCCCAGCCCCAACTCTCATGCTTGTTAGGGAGAGGCACACAGAGAGAAGTCTTCCACCTGCTGGTTCACTCCCCTGATGGCCGCAACGGCAAGGGCTGGACCAGGCTGAAGCCAGGAGCCAGGAACTCCATCTGGGTCTCCCACGTGGGTGCAGAGGTCCAAGCACTTGGGCCATCTTCTGCTGCTTTCCTACGAGCATTAGCAGGGAGTTGGATTGGAAGTGGAGTAGCTGGGACTCGAACCAGTGCCCCTATGGGATGCTGGCGTTGCAAACAGAGGCTTAGCCTTGCTGGTCTGGCAGTGTTCTGTGGAGCAAAGCCCTTTTGGCTGACGATAACAGAAACTCACATGAGTTCTGCAAATCACGAAGAGCTGACCATGGATACTGCAGGGACACAGGTGTGAGACTGTCTTCTGAGGAGCAGGGACTTAGCCCAGTGGCTCAGATGTCTGTATCCCACACTGGGGTATCGGGGTACCTGGGTACCTGGCTCCAGCTCTCAATTCTAGCTTCCAGCCAGTGCAAGACCCCAGAATGAGGCGATAGGGTCTCTACTCTCACCCGGGAGACCTGGGTTGAGTTCCTGGCTCCTGGCTCTGGCCCTGCCCCGTCCTGGCCATTGAGAGCATGAGGAGTGAGGCAGTGGGTGGAGCCCTCTGTGTGTGTGCCTGTCCAAAACACAGCGATGTCTTCCCAGTCTGCAAGCTAGTCTGCTGGTGCCTTGCCCAGGGCACGAAGCTGTGTACTGAATGGCACTCATTCGACGCGGGTGGGGCGAACGTATGTGTCACTGTTTTCTCCCGGCGTCGTGGTGAGCAGCGCAGGGAGGCCAGGGTGCCCCTGGCTGTCATCGGGACTGATCGGTAGAGAGGCAGGAGACAAGCGGCTGAGGGGTGTGGGCAGGAGCCCCGGGCAGTGTGTGAGGCCCGGGGAACATGAACGATTCACAGCATTTCTAAGAGATTTTGTTTTTTGGCTGATGTTAAGGTGTAGCTTTCCCGCCCCTTTCTCTGCCTCCTTAGCAAGACCTTCAACCAAGAGCCACTTTTTTTTTAAGTCTCTGCGTCTGTGGGTGTTAGATACATTTTCATTTGCCCCTTCTATGTTCCCCTAACAAAACCGGACTCCCAGAGCCTCACTTTCATCATAAAGACACAAGATTCCTGCAGAAACTTACAGGATCTCCCAGACCACACAGGAGGGTGTGCCCCACCCCCCTCCCACCTTGCTGTGCACTCTGCCTCACTCCCACACACTCACCGTCTCCTGCTCTCACCCACCTCTCTGGATCCATGAAACACTGGCAAGGAGTGGCGTAAAGGGTAAAGCTGCCACCTGCACTGCCGGCATCCCATATGGGCGCCGGTTCGAGTCCCTGCTGCTCCACTTCCGATTCAGCTCTCTGCTATGGCCTGGGAAAACAGAAGATGGCCCAAGTCCTTGGGCCCCTGCACCCGCATGGGAGACCTGGAAGAAGCTCCTGGCTCCTGGCTTTGGATTGGTGCAGCAACCATTTGGGGAGTGAACCAGCAGATGGAAGATCCCTCTCTCCCTCTCTCTCTGCCTTTCTGTAACTCTGCCTTTCAAATAAATAAATCTTAAAAAAAAAAAAAAAAAAACTGGCAAGGAGAGCTTTGCTGGCCTCGGCCTGAGTCAGGGGTCCACTGGGTGAGGGGCAGTGAGGCAGGGTTCGTGGCACAGACCTTCAGGGAGCCATTTTTTGGGGGTAGTCAGTTGGCGCTCAGAAAAGGAAGGTATAGGCTGGCCAGCTGCCCCACAGGCACGGTGCACCTGCCTTCACACAAAGCTTAGCAACTTCTTCAGGGCCAGAGTCTGTCTGGAGAGAGGGCGAGATGGGACTGGACCAGAGAGGGCCCATGACGGCGCCGCGGAGACACTGCGGCTGCGCAGAAGCCCCGGCCGCCTGGCCGCCACGTGACCACACCAGAGTGGGCCCAGGATGGCGCCGCGGAGACACTGCGGCTGCGCAGAAGCTCCGGCCGCCTGGCCGCCACGTGACCGCTAAGGACGCGAACCCAGGAAGAGGATGCGCCAGGGCTGGGCGCTCTGCAGGCTGAGCCCAGCAGTTTTATTTTTCACCTGCTCGGCAGGTGGGGGCAAGTCATCGCTGAGTCCTCATGTGCTGCGTTCCCCAGCACTTGTGAAAAATGACCTCGGGCGTGAAATATTGTCTACTAAAGAATTAACTTAATAGATAATTTGGATTCAATTATTGGCTCAATACTAAAATTTGCTGGGCAAAGCGCAGGCAATATTTTATGACTGTCACGTGATGCACCGGTTGTGAGATTAGTTATTAATGAGTCAGGAGAGAGACGCTTGAAAACCGTCCGTGGTGGTGGTGGGGAGTACATCAGGCCGGCTTGCAGCGGGCAGGCGTTGGCGGGGAGGGGCCGGCGGTGGACACTGGTTCCCGAGTGTGACTCCAATTTTTGCCGCGTGACCCTCTTGCCTTGGTTCCTGCGCTGCCTCTCCCGGGGCTGTGTGCGACTTGGGGCTGGTGTCACGTGGGCGTGCTCTCGGAGCAATTACAGACCGAAGGTTGCAGCCATTCATCATAGTGAGGCGGGGCCGCCTGTCTCTGACCTCTCCCCCCCGCCCTGGGCCATCGCCCGTCGCTGACCACACGGGGTGAGCACCTGATGGTTTGCAGGTGGGATGCAGCCAGTCCTTGCCACCCAGAGCCTGCCTGCTCCTTGAAGGCGGACTTTGGGGTCCCCTGGCCGCTCGCGGGGCCTCAAGATGATACTGTCCTTGCATTAGTGCCTTTACTGATGTGTTACTACTGTGGCCAGCTGCTAAACTCGACGTCAGGGACACGTGCTGCTCTTTGCTGCGGCTGCTCACCTGGCTCCCACCCCGTGCACTTTCTGCGGCTGCTTCCTGGGCTGGGGAGGGGGTAGGGGCAAGGAGGAAGACACGCCCCCTGCCCACCTGGAGCCTTGCGCAGACGTCTGTGTCCCTACTCTACCAGTGAGGAAGCCGAGGTTCAAACACATCTTGGAGCCTGCAGAGCGGGAGCTGCCATTTCCAGGCAGTGCTTCTCTGGCCAGCCTCCCACCCCACCCCCACCACTTACACGGGGCCTTCCTCTCGGGCTTGGCTTCTAGGGACGCTGAGTGGAGCTGATTTCACAGGATGCATAAGGGAAGGGCGAGTGTAGGCCGACGGTAAGCGTTCCCACTCGGGTGATCGCCGTCTGGGTCAAGAGACTCAACTGTAGCAGCCCGAGAAGTCCCCGGGGGCCCCGCCCCAAGAGCGCAGCACAGTGGGTTGCCATCTGAATGGCAACACTGTGGGTCTGTTTTGTCGCGGTAAGCTTCCTAGGAATCCGGCTAGACAGCGTGTGTTTTCCGTTGCTGAGGTCATGGCATTCATCCCATTGTGTGCATCAACAATTCATTCTCTCTCATTTTGCCTGTGTGAGTATGCAGCGTGTCCTCAGCCAGTCCGATGTCCTCGCTGGGCACGTGGCTTGTTCCAGGCGCGCCTCTTACACATAGCGACCCCACCGATGTGCTTGTAGGTGCCCTTTGGGCGCATGTTTAAGAGTGGAATAGCTAGGTTATAGGGCGCACAGACACAGCTCTGCTTAGTTTTTAAGATTTATTTATTTATTTGAAAGGCAGAGAGAGAGAGAGAGAGAGAGAGAGAGATCAGTTTTCCATCCACTGGTTTACTCCCCAAATGACCACAATGGTCATATCTGGACCTGTCTGAAGCCAGGAGCCAGGAGCTTCTTCCAGGTCTCCCACGTGGGTGCAGGGCCCAAGCACTTGGGGCATCTTCTACTGCTTTCCCAGGCCACAGCAGAGAGCTGGATGGGAAGTGGAGCAGCTGGGACTCGAACCGGTGCCCATATGGGATGCTGGCACTGCAGGTGTCGGCTTTATCCACTATGCCACAGCACCTGCCCTAACAGGTCTGTTTAGTTGGAATAGCCACTGCTAAGTGGTTTTTCCACTGTTTGTACCAAGTACTCTCCTACCAACAGGAATGCGTGTCCCAGCTGCTCCACATTAAATGTTGTCTGTTTTGTAAATCATTTTTGCAATTATTCGTGGTGTACAGCTAGGTCTCATCATGTTTTTTACATGTATTTTATTTATTTGAAAGGCAGAGGGTCAGAGAGAGAGGGAAGGAGGGAGTGAGGGAGGGAGGGAGAGAGAGAGAGAGAGAGAGAGAGAGAGAGAGAGAGGAGCCATCCACTTGTTCACTCCCCGAATGTCTGAGATGTCCAGGTCAGCAGGGACTGGTGCAGTTGAGAGCTGAAGGCTTTGCCTTTTTTTACATCAGTAAATCCGATTGCTTTCCATTTTAGTTATAACAGCAAAATACACTCAGTAGAGAACACTTGAAAAATACAAGGTGGCATAAAGATATAATGAAAACAATCCCAATTCTACCACCTGGAGACAACCATTATTAGCATTTTAAAGAATAAGAATAAAGTCCCTTTCTTCCTTTTTATGGAATCCCTTCCCTACTGGTTCCCGCAGTGTGTTCTGATTTGTTTTTAAATTTGAGATCATATTTTGAGACTTGTCCTTTGCCACTGATATTCAGCTTCTGGAAGCGCACAGGGCCCATTTGATAGGCCTCAGTCGACGTTAGGGTAATTTTCTCTTAGGATACTACAATAAGCAACGTTGCTTATCAGTCTTTTTTTTTTTTTTTTTTTTTTTGACAGGCAGAGTGGACAGTGAGAGAGAGAGACAGAGAGAAAGGTCTTCCTTTGCTGTTGGTTCACCCTCCAATGGCCGCCATGGATGGTGCGCTGCGGCCGGTGCACCACGCTGCTTATCAGTCTTTTTTAAAAATATTTATTTATTTATTTGAAAGTCAGAGCTACACAGAGAGAGAAGAGGGGCAGAGAGAAAACGAGAGCGAGAGGGCGCTGGTTCACTCCCCAGTTGGCCACATTGTGCCTATCTGAAGCCAGGGGCCAGGAGCCAGGAGCTTCCTCTGGGTCTCCCACCCGGGTGCAGGGGCACAAGGACTTGGGCCATTTTCTACTGCTTTCCCAGGCCACAGCAGAGAGCTGGATCGAAAGTGGAGCTGCCGGGTCTCGAACCGGCACCCATATGGGATGCTGGCGCTTCAGGCTATGGCGTTAACCCGCTGCACGCTGACCCCACAATCTATATTCTTGGCTTATTTCTCATTGGGGTATTTTTTTTTTAAAGATTTTATTTATTTATTTGAGAGTTAGAGCTATAGACAGAGAGAGAGAAAGAGGCAGAGAGAGAGAGAGAGAGAGAGAGAGAGAGAGTCTTCCTTCCATTGGTTCACTCCCCAGATGGCCACAATGGCCAAATCCGGACCTGTCCAAAGCCAGGAGTCAGGAGCTTCTTCCGGGTCTCCCCATGTGGGTACAGGGGCCCAAGCACTTGGGCCATCTTCTACTGCTTTCCCAGGCCATAGCGGAGAGCTGGATCGGAAGGGGGGAGCTGGGACCAGGACCGGCACACATATGGGATGCTGGCGTCACAGGCGGAGGATTAACCTACTGTGCTACGGAGCCGGCCCCCATTAGTGTATTTTTTAATTGCCAAGTTGGAACTCTCCCCTAAATCTAAAAGGATTGTTTCATTATTTCTATCTTTATTTTATCTTATCCGAGGTACCATTTGCTTGTTTGTTTACAATGTGATTTTGGCGTGTGGAGACTTTAATTTTGTGTGTAGAAAATCATTTCAGTCCTTGTCGTTGAAGCTTTGGGTCTTATGCTTAGTCTCTGCCCTCGTAAGTTACATTAGCTGCTCATCTATATTTTTTCTACTTATTCTATGATTTCGTAGGATTTGTGAATTATAAAATCTTCTATCTGGAGTTCGTTTTGATGGGAAAAAATTTCAATTATTCACCTAATAATTAACCAATTGTTCCAAATAATCTTTTCCTACTGTTTAGTAGTGCCATATGTATTTAAAATAAAGCCAGAGCTATGCATGTCCTTCCGTCTGCACTTGGATTTGTGAGTTATGTGCTACTCTTTGCACTGCAGTTACAGTCTGCTTTGATACCTGTCGCAGAGAGCTCCTCTTATTTATTATTTTCCATAATGTTTTGGGGGAGATTATTAGGCCTTTCTTTTTACAGATGAACACCAGAATCACTTAGTTAAGCTGTAAGAAAAAAAATTTTGGAATTAAAAACAAATGCTTTATTTGAAAGGGAGACAGGGAAATATTTATCTATCTATGCATCTATCTATCTACATCTGTATCTATCTACCTACCTACCTACATCTGTATATATCTGCCTATCCTTTTTTTTTTTTTCTGACAGGCAGAGTTAGTGAGAGAGAGAGAGAGACAGAGAGAAAGGTCTTCCTTCCGTTGGTTCACCCCCAAAATGGCCGCTATGGCCGGCGCAGCGCGCTGATCTGAAGCCAGGAGCCAGGTGCTTCTCCTGGTCTCCCATGCGGGTGCAGGGCCCAAGCACTTGGGCCATCCTCCACTGCACTCCCTGGCCACAGCAGAGAGCTGCCCTGGAAGAGGGGCAACCGGGACAGAATCTGGCGCCCCGACCGGGACTAGAACCCGGTGTGCCGGCGCCATAGGTGGAGGATTAGCCCAGTGAGCTGCGGTGCTGGCCCTATCTGTCTGTCTATGATAACTTGGAGGAGAGATAAGCAGAGAATGAGGGCAGCCGTCCACTGGTTCACCCTACAGATACCCACAATGCCCAGGGCTGAGCCAGGCGGCAGCTGGGCTCCCAGACCTCAGGCCTGGTGTCCCACTGAGTGGCGGGAACCCAGCTACTGAGCCATCATCACCACTTCGCAGAGTCCGCCTCAGCAGGAGTACGGAGCTGGGAGCTGAACCCAGTCCCTCCAAGTAGGTTGTAGGTGTCTCCACTGTCTCACTCCAGACCACACACCTGATTCCTCCCTTGGAATTTTAATTAGTGTTGCACAAAGTTTATAAACTAACAGATACAGGAGTGATTTCTTTACGATGCTTGCCTTTCCCATGCCCAGCTCTCGCTCCGTGAATCTTCTTCCCATGTGGTGTGATGGTTTTGTTTGTACACCTGGCTCACCTGGAAGGAGGGGAAGGAGATCCAGACTTCAGGGCGGCAGGGAAGCTGGATGGCGGCTCGTCAACACCTGCCCTGGCCTTTGACCCCACACCCCTCTCCTAGGACCCCCCTACGGGCCCTCCTTCCTGGGGTGCCCCGGCTGCTGCTGCGAGGTGCAGGGCTGCCCACTCGGGCGGTCACGGCCGGTCTCTGTATCCAGGTCTGTTTCGCTGCTCATGTCTTCTTTGTGGTCCTCTTCATTCCTGGTTATTTATCTGGCTTTGAACTTCTGCTTGTGCTCAGGCCTGGGCTTCCCTGGGGTCAGCGGAGCAGGACCTGTCCCAGTGCAGAAGGGCGGTAGTGCAGGTGCGAGGCTCAGCTGAGTCCACGTCCCATGGGAGCTGGCAGTGTACAGTCTGATGGCCCACGGTGCTGCCCAGCTGGGATCTCCCGCCTCCTGGGGCTCTGGGAAGTCACATAAGTTAAATTAAAAACAAAAAAAATCCAGTTTATTCTCTGGCCAGTGTCTGTTATCTGAACTTTTGGGCTACCTCATTGGCTTCTCTTTCTTTTCTTTTTTTTTTTTTTTAAGATTTTTTTTTTTTTTGACAGGCAGAGTGGACAGTGAGAGAGAGAGAGACAGAGAGAAAGGTCTTCCTTTTCCGTTGGTTCATCCTCCAATGGCCGCCGCGGCCAGCGCACTGCGGCCGGCGCACCGCGCTAATCCGAAGCCAGGAGCCAGGTGCTTCTCCTGGTCTCCCATGGGGTGCAGGGCCCAAGCACCTGGGCCATCCTCCACTGCACTCCCTGGCCACAATAGAGAGCTGGCCTGGAAGAGGGGCAACCCGGACAGAATCCAGCACCCGGACCGGGACTAGAACCCGGTGTGCTGGCGCCGCAAGGCAGAGGATTAGCCTAGTGAGCCGCGGTGCCGGCTTAGATTTATTTATTTATTTGAAACTCAGAGTTACACAGAGAGAGAGGCAGAGAGAGAGAGAGAGAGAGGTCTTCCATCCACTGGTTCACTCCCCAGATGGCCGCAGTGGCTGGAGCTGTGCTGATCTGAAGCCAGGAGCCAGGAGCTTCTTCCAGGTCTCCCACATGGGTGCAGGGGCCCAAACACTTGGGCCATCTTCCGCTGCTTTCCCAGGCCATAGCAGAGAGCTAGATCGGAAGTGGAGCAGCCGGATCTCAAACCGGCATCCATATGGGATGCCGGCAATGCAGGCGGCGACTTCTCTACCTTGAGAGAATGCTGGAGCTGTAGCTGACAGCATGTTTGTGCACCTGGCTTGGGAAGGCTGCATCTCAACAGCCAGCAGCTCCGGGCCTGGGTGCCGTCTGGTTCTCATGCCTCATCTCAACCACTAAGTTCCGCAGCTGTTTCTCTCGGAGCAAAGAGGTCTCCTTGGAGCCGAGGGCTTGCCCTGGGGTGGAGGCGCACTCGGTTGGCTATGGTATGTGGGGGGCTCATTCTGGTCCTGGAGGTGCTGTTCAGACAGAGGACGGTGCCAGCAGGCACCCAGGGCTCAGAGCTTCCTGGAATTCCAGACGGCTGAGACTGAAACTGTCGATTGGATTGGATGCCAATAGCCTTCATCCCTGGCCCTCCACGCCCTGAACCTCCCCCTTATCCTGATCTGGGGCGAGGAGGGATTTCACCTGGGCCAGTGCTGTGGCCGCTCTCCACGGCCAGCTGGGGGCGCAGCTTCTCCCCTTGATTCAGGCCCTTGGAACCGGATCTGCCTTCGGTATGTGGTCGGGATGCCTCTCCCTGCTGGGAAGTCACTCCCTTCAGGGCTTCCTGGGCAGGAGTAGGGGGAAGTACACTGGGTCAGTTTCTCTGAGTTTCCTTGTCATTCCAAGGGCATCTTTGAGAAGCGTGGGAGAAGGGAGGGGAGGAGAGAGGCAGGGGGAGGAACTCACTGCTATTTCTTTTCTATAATGTAAGTTTCTGGTTTTGGTCTGAACTTCTTTTAAATTCTCAACTTTTTATTTGTTTAAGGGAGAGAGAGAGAGATGAATTTGCTGGCTCACTTCCCAAATGCTTGCAACAACTGGGGCTGCACCAGGCCAGAGTCAGGAGCCGGGAGCGCCATCCAGGTCTCCCGCATTGATGGCAGGAACCTGAGTACCTGAGCCGGCACTGCTGTCTCCCAAGGGTGCACACAGCAGGAAGCAGAGTCAGGACTGAACCCAGGCGCTCTGATACGGAAGGCGGGCAGCCCGAGGTGGCGTGTTAATTACTAAGCCGAACACCTGCCCCCTGGTGCATGGACTTCACTGCCTGCTCTGTCCACCCCTCTCCGCCTTCGGGCAGGTGTCCCAGCTGTGGCAAGCGCCCCCTGGTCCTGGCCCCTCCCCCTTTCCTCTCCTCTCTTCTTTTCTCTCCCTGGAGTCGGGCTCCATGTCAGAGTCACACAGGGTTGTCTAATTATAACAGATTAGTCCATTAGGATTTATGCCTTTCTATTTATTGGCTGGAACTATCCGTTTCACAGCTGTGGCTCCCACATCTAACCAGCTAGCAGGTGATTTAAATATAGAAAGCAATTTAACCTAGTTGGAGACCGAGGCATCTCGCTTAATGCAGCGCATAAATTTCGGGGCTCTTTGCTCTCGGCCCTCCAAAGGGCAGCCAGCAGCCTCCTGTCCCGGAAAGATTTGGCTTTGGAGGGAATTGACACCCAAGAAGGGATCCTGGGAATTGGCTCGAAGAAAGGAATCTTTTCAAAGGAGGCCAGGGGTTGTTTGCAGGTCAGTTGAGCTATTCTGTTTCTTTTAAGGAAAACTGGCTCCTCCACCGAACTCTGTGGAGTCTGATCATTTCAGAAGGGCATCGCCTTCACCTCCAGGTACTGCTGTTTGGGTAACGTGGACCCACGGTCAGGGCCGCCCGCCTGCTAAGGGCTGTCAGCGTAACAGACACCGTGTCTCGCTCTTGCTGCTGCTGACCTCTGGATCACCACCCAGCTCCCAACAGACCTCATGAAAAGTGTGATTTGCAGGGGAGGGGGAGGGACATGCGACTTGTCATCCCAAATATCAGCCCCAAACACAACCCTCCAACCCAACTCCCAGTCCCAAACCTACCCCACAGACTGAACCCCAGGGATAACACAGTATACAACTTGATCCTTTGATATGTAGATTGGGGAAGCACCACCCTAGCCAAGCTCAGGTAGCCATCACTCTCTCACACCTGTGCTGTTAGTGGAGGGCGAGGAGGGGGATGTGGGTGTGGGTGGGTGTGTTGGGGGGACGGACAATCTCCATGTATCTTCTTGGAGCATTTCAAGTGTGCAATACAGTATTGTTAGTTACAGCCAGGTTGCTCTGCCTCTGCCCCCTAATTGCCACCTGGTTCCTTTGCACCGACGCCTCCCCTTCTCTCTCTCTCCCTGCCCCCCCCCCCCAACACGTACCCCTCTCAGCCTCTGCTTGTCATGTATCAGTATCATGATCATGTGACAGTTGTCCTCTTGCGGGCGGCTTAGGTCATGCAGCATAATCTCTTCGAGGTTCACGCACGCTGTCACAAAAGCAGGCCTGCTTTCTTTAGAAAGGCCGCGTACTAGTCCATTGAGCATCACCGTGTTTTCTGTATCCATTCTGTCTCCTGACAGTCGCATTGTTCCCGTTTCTCGGCTGCTGTGATGGGTGCAGCGATCCACTCAGGACCCATTTCCTTCCCTTTTGGGCACACACCTGGGTGTGGGATTTCTGGGTCACACGGTCATTCTGTCTTTACTTGTCTGAGAATCAGCGTAACTGTGTTCTAGAGTGGCTGGACCACTTTGCGTTCCCACCCGCAGTGCCTACGGGATCCCTGCTTTCCACAGCCTTGTTCCCGCACGGCGTCTTTTGATGACAGCCGTTGTTAACTGGTGTAAGGTGTTCATCTCAGCGTGGCTCTGACCCGCGTTTCTCTGAGGATGTGGGATACTGAGCAGTTTTTCATGTACCCGTTGCCCACTTGCACGTCTCCTTCTGAGAGAAGTCCACGCAGGTCCTTTGCCCTGGTTTTAAATTGGGTGTGAAGTTGCGTGAGATGCACCCAGCCCTTTTCGCCAAGGATCCACCTGCCCAGGAGGCGATGTGCGAGGTCAGTAGGACAGGAAAGCTCCCTGGGGATACTCACGCTCATATCCCCACTCTCCGGCCCCGAGGGGCCGAGATATAGAGGGAGAGTTGGAGAGAGCTAGAGAGAGAGAGAGAAAGAGTGAGTGAGAGAGAGGCTATTCATTGGTTCACTTCCCAAATGCCTGTAACAGCTGGGGCTGGGCCAAAGCCAGGATCCCAGAACTCAGTTGAGGTCTCTCCCATGGGTGACAGGGACGCAAGTCCTTGAGCCATTGCCTGCTGCCTCCCCGGGTGCTCACTAGCAGGAAGCTGGAATTGGGACTAGAGCTGGAACCCCAGCTGACATGCCCCGATGTGGGGTGTGGTGCCCCAGTGGCATCTTACCTGTTGTGCTCAGTGCACCTGCTCTGGTGGTCAGCAGTTGCTGGGAACTGGTCGCGTGCTGGGTGCTGGGAAGGGCAGAGGCTGAAGTGTGCTCAGTAAGCTTCCATGTGGATGTCGCTAAGCCACGGCGAGTGACGAGAGCACTCAGAGGGGTGGGGCTTTGGAGACGCCCTTGCCTGGGCCAAGACCAAACCAAGAAGAGCCAAGCAAAGAAACAACCAGCTGGGAACAAGTCCTGGTAGAGGGAAAAGCGTGAACAAAAGTGCAGATGCATAAAGCATGTGTGTGTCTGTGTGCATGCAGGCATGTGTATGTGTGTGTGAGTGTGCATGTGAGTCTGTGTGCATGCATGTCTCTGTGTGCCCGCATGTGTGTGTGAATGTGTGTGCACTTGTGTGTGTATGAGTGTGTGCATGAGTGTGCATGTGAGTCTGTGTGCACGCGTGTCTGTGTGTGCCCGCATGTGTGTGTGAATGTGTGTGTATGAGTGTGTGTGCATGTGTGAGTGTGCATGTGAGTCCGTGTGCACGTGTCTGTGTGTGTGCCCGCATGTGTGTGTGTGCGCTCGTGACCGTACCCAGTGGGGAGCATGGCATTAACCCTCTGGTGTCTGAGCTGGTCTCCCATCCGCCAGCGTCTATTTCATGCTGCTTGTTTTATACTTACGATCTTTTCCTGACGCTTCTGTTTGACAGTGGCAGAGTCTGCCTCATTTCTGAGGGGAGCCCTGAACGTAACAGGTGTTGAACGAATGTGCAGGAGACGAGGAAGTAGAAGAATGAGGGCTGCGAGTCCCTTGCACAAAACCGTGACCTACGATCCGCAGACAGCACCCAGGAAGGCAGTGCGTCCTGCCCGTGACTGCCAGGTCTCAGGTTGAGAGTGGGGTGTTTGATGAGTGAATCAACTCAAAATCCTGGGAAACTTGTGGCACCTCCAGGAAGGAATGAGCTATGAGGTCTCAGGCTCCAGGTTTATCCCTGGTTTTCCCTATCACTTGGGTCTTGGGTGTGGTTTCAAGGCTCCCCAGCTGCCCCACATTACAGAAAAAAGGCAGGTGGCAGAGGCAGGGTGGGGCCGGTTTCTCAGGGCCTCTTCCACCGTGTGGACAGGCTGGCCTAACCGGCATGGCCCTGGGGAATGCGAGGTCGCTAACACAGGGGTCCTGGAAAAAGGCACACACAGCTCTGACGCATCTTACTGGAATCTGAAACACGTGAGTGTGCACCTGCTCGCCGATCCTCTGTGATCTGCTGGTTAGGGTCCCCCGATCCTTCTCACACCCGCAGTGCCTTGTGAGCCGTCATCTCAGAGTTCTGCTTCGGGGTTCTCTAAAGTAAAATGAAAGCTTCAAGGCTTATATTATATAAATGTAAGACTTTATATTCTATCTGTCATCCTTCTGTCCCCCACCCCGCCACCCCAGCCTCCCAGTGTCCTCCCAGAGTTCCCGCAAACCCTTCTGTGTATTTGCAATCCCACATGGCTCTGATTTCCGTGGCTCACGGAGGCACATGGCCATGGGGGAGGGTTCCTCACGGTCTCACTTGGCCGGGGGTGACCGTGGTCATCATCACTCCTGTGACACCGGATTGCGCGTGACTCAATCAGACAAGGTGAAGCGTGGGATGACAGCGCCGCACTGGCTTCATGCCGTTCCTATAATGATGCCATCGATCCCAACTTATAGCAGAAGCACCTGAAGCCGTCCCAGGGGGGCACCTGGCAGAGCTGGGGTGCAGCCCCCTGCAGTCTGATCTGGCACCCACACTCCTAGCCTTTGGGAAACACTGTCGACCTCCCATCACTCACATCCCGACCACACAAAAGCTGCGCTGTGCATTTTTCCCCCTCTCTGTTCTGCTCTCAACCCCCTGCCCCACCAGCATCCCCCGAGGGCGAGGGCAAGACTTCTGTCCCTTTATAAGACAGAGCACCAAGGGTGGTGGGGCAGGGGGCCGGGTGGCTGCTGAGATGAATCCTTCCCTTCCACGCGCTACACCTGGTGCTGGGAGGAGGCTGCCCGGCCAGGACCTGCATTTCTCGGTGCCTTGTCACCCATGCGTGACCGTGAGGGTGAACTCTGGCCGGTGGATCATGCGCAGAAGCAACATGGACAGCTTCCATGCCTGGCTCCCTGCACCCTCTCAGACGACCCCTTCCTTGCTGTCTCTTTCCGGCCGGATGCTGCTTCGCCTGTTCAGGCTGCTGTAACAGAATGCCATCAACCGCGGAATTGATTGCCGCAGCTGTGCAAGCCCAGGAGGCCAAGTTCAAGGTGCCCACGGTTCGGTGTCTGGTGACGGCTTCCTTCCTGTATCACAGGTGGCAGTTTTCCATGGAGTCTGGGCACAGTGGAAGGACGGGGAGGGCTTTCTTTTATCAGGGCACTAACCCCATTGCCTTCGTGACCTCATTACCCACTCCTGAGGGGGCTCCACCTCCTAATGTCATCGCCCCAGGGAGTCAGGCCTCAGCAGGTAAATTTCAGGGTGACCCATACAGTGCATATCCCCTCCCCTTCTCTGCCTGAGTCCCTAAAAGACTTTGCAGCCCCGAGTCGGCCCCTCTGCCTGCCCACTGGACCTCAGGAGGAGCCTGCAGGGATGAGGTTCGCCTGTCACAGCAGCTAGCGCAGCCTCGATGGGACACACACGGGAGCCACCTTGAACTTGCCGGCAAGAGGCGGCAACCCGCAAACTCCCTATCAGTATCTCAGGGGCGCCCCGCATTTCTGGTGTACTACAAGGGATTCTAACGTGGGCGGTGTCAGACGCCGCCTCTCTGGTTCGTAGAAACAGAACTGCAAGTTCAAGTCTATTTGTAGCCGCGAGAGACAGCGAGAGCCAGGGAGAGCTCAGCTCCTACGGCAGCCCCACCACCTTCCGGCTCCAGCAGATTAATGAATTAATTCCTCCGCTCTCGGTTTCTTATCTGGAAAGAGGCATCATAATCCCTCCCTTGCAGGGTCAGGAGGAAGTGAGAGTGACGGTGCTCTCTGCACGCAGCGGGCATGCACTCAGAGCACCCGTTGGCTTGGAGGGGCAGAGCTCACAGGACTTCCCCACCTGTGGGACACAGCCCAGGGGGCACGGGGCCAGAGCTGGAAGAGCGAAGCACATGGGCTGACCCTGGGAGCAGTCCTTGGGCAGACGGAGGCACCCCAGAGGAGAGACAGGAGGAGGGGCGGCAACGGGGCCCCGGAAGAGAAGGGAAAGTGATGGCTGCTGGGGCGGCTGGGACACGGCTGTTCTGCACTTCCGGGCCCCTTTGCCATTGCTTGGGGGACTGGAGTGTTGAGTGTTGGAGAGCCTGGAGGAGGCTGGAGGTGCTGGAGGTTGACTGTGTCCTGCACCCAAGACCAAGGGCAGGTCACTGGCGCCACGGCGGTGCCAGCGACCCCGGCAGTGCGTGTCTGATCGCCGTCAGCATCTCTGAGCTCTGATGGGGCAACAAACTTCATCACCCAGCAGCACCCAGCGGGCAGCCGGCTTCTTTAGCACCCAGGGGAGGAGGCTGGCCCTGCGTCTCCGGCCTGTGGTGGGTGAGGCACGAAGAACAGTGGGATGAGCGGCCCCGGCATCCTTCATCCTTCATCCCCCACTTCTGGGCTCCTCTCCAGCTCTGCCGCCGTCGCCGCTGGGTCCTTGATGAGAGAGGCTGCGTCCGGGTTGGGGACCCTGGAGCTCTTGTCACCTGCAGCCACAGGCCAGGCCCCGCTGCTCCGGGAGCTGGGGGTTTGTGCACCTGTCCTGGCTGCCGACCGCCTTGCCAAGGGGCTTCTTGTTGGTGACCCAGGCCTGTGTCTCCCTCCCGCTGGGTCCCAGGTCCTCTGGCTGCTGCTTCGCTGCCTTAGATCCCTTTGTGTTCAGTGTTTTGCAGGTTAATTAATCCTATTATTATCATCACTGTGCCCTGTAATTAGGCACAGTGTGCAATTATAGCATCCATCCTGCCTTACTGATGTGTAACTCGCCAGTCAGAGACAATGATGAATTGTTAGCCCCCTGGACTGGGTTACACACAGACAGGATGTGTCCCTGGTCCCGAGCCCTCTGGGATCCCTGCTTGGGGCGGGCTTGGTGTGTTGTTGGGGGGCATCTGATGGCCATGAGGGAGGTCTCTGGGCAAAGCCAGGGGTCAAGAGGATCCTCAGCCAGACGGGGGCGGGGGTGTGCACCTGCCTCTGGCCCCAGACTTCCCCTTGAGGGGCAGCCCCCACTCTGCTCTGGAGTCCATGATACTCTCCCACTGCCATTGCACTCTGATCTATTTGTTTGGAAGATAGTAGATAGATAGAGAGAGAGAGGTCTTCCATCCACTCATGGACTCCCCAAATGGCTTCAGTGGCCGGAGCTGAGCCAGGCTGAAGCCAGGAGCCAGGAGCTCCAGCTGGGTCTTCTACATGGGTGGCAGGAGTCCAAGCGCTTGGGCCATCCTCTGCTGCTTTCCCAGGGGCATGAGCAGGGAGCTGGATCAGAAGTGGGGCAGCCGGGACTCGAACCAGTGCTCTGATTTGGGGTGCGGGTACTGCAGGTGACAGCTTAGCTCACGGCACCACAAGGCCTGTCCCCATCGGTGGGCTTTCTGAGAGGGATGACCCCTGCCCCCTTCTCTGGGGAGGTCCGCTGTATCCCCGGAACATCACCCACGCTGTCTCCTGTAACCAGCCCAACAATCTCTCAAGTAGCGACTTTTCCCACTTTCCAGATGAGAAAGTAAAGGTTGGGAGTGGCTTAGTGACTCGTGCAGGGGATTGTGGGTCTGGAGTGTGACCACCCTCCCACCCTCCCCCACCCTGCGCTGCTGGCCTGACTTCAAAGCCAACACCTCCTCAGCCTCAAGAAACGAACCTTATCTCATGAAGAATGCAGGGAGAGGAGTGCTGGAGGCAGGCTTGCCACCGACAAGGAGAATAGGAGAATCGCTAGGAAGCTTCCTCGAGTTTGCTGGCGAGGAACGGGGAGGCGGGGGCAAGGTGCCCCGGGACTCCCGAATCCCGGTGCTTAAGCGGCTGCAGCTTCCGTCTGTGTGTGTGTGTGTGTGTGTGTGTGTGTGTGTGTGTCTGTTCCCAGTCTCCCCAGGCTGCCAAGCAGGAGGTACCAGGTGTAGTAAGCCAGCCTGGGTGTTTGCTCACCACTATGCCTCCCGTGGTAGGGCTGGTGTGCCTGGAGGTGGTGACACAGGGCGGGGGGTGGGGGCGGAGGACGTCCCCTCCCCCTCCAGGCCTCTTCCCTCTCCCCGCCCCCCCTTTTCCTTTGATTCTCAGATATTGCAGCCCCGTCCTGGCTTCTCAGTGCACGGACATGAGCGTGGCCCAGAGTTTGTCCCTGAGCAGCTCTGATCGGATGTCCAAGCCTGCACAGAATTCTTAAAAGCCATTGACCCGCGCCCCAAATGGAGCTTCCCTCTGTCTGATCGGGGGCATCACAGCGTCTAATTTAGAGACCCTGAGGCTGCTCCTGAACTCCCCTCCCTCACTTCCTGGGGAAGGGAGGGAACCTGGCATGGTGGCAGTGCCCTGGCCTCGTCCAGCTGGCTTCTGCATGCCAGCTGTGTGAGCCCTGGAGGAAGCGACCCTGGACCTGAAAGGTCCCCTGCGGTGTCCCCGCTGTTGTCCATCTGTGGGATGCAAGTCCTCTGTAGTTCAAACCAAATGTCTGAGGCCGGGCCAGCGTGAGGCTGGGAGCTGGGAACACCCTCTGGATCTCCCGCACGGGCTTGCATCAGCCCGAGGCTGGAATCCAGAGCAGAGCCGGAGCCGGGTCTCGAACCCAGGCAGTCTGGCACAGGACATGGGTGTCCGAGGCAGACTTGACTTCTTGTTGCTGGCCGGGACTTTGCAGAGGTGTTGGTGAGGGATCCGGTTGAATACACCTTGGTTTGGGTTCCTCCAGAGTTCTCCTGGAGTCAGGATGGGCAACGTCTTTCTCATTGCCTTGTCCCTGGGGAGTCCAGCCGGGACCTCCTGGCTGAGCTGAGGCGGCCGGTTTTCTCCTCTGGGAAGTGACCCCGGCCCCTCCTCTTCCTCTCCATCCACTCTCCGCCACACACAAGGGGCAGGGTCTGGAAGGGAACTCAACCTTCCCCCTGCCTGGAAGTGAGAAGGAGCTTGGTCTCTTGTCTCTCCTGGATTCCTCTGCTTTTTTATTTATTTATTTCCAGCACTCTGGACGCGGGCGCCTTTACCGCACACTTCGGGTTTGAGCCAACAGGAAGTCTTGGATTGGCTGCTCGCCTTGTTCCTGTGTTGACCTTTGGGGCCCTTCAGACTGGCTCCTGGGTTGCTTTGACACTCCGCAGCCCCCTCTCCTGGCTCTCTGGCCCTGCTTGGTGTTGGGGGGAGGGGCATGGCTGCTTCCTCCTGAGAGCCAGCCATTTCCCCAAGGAAGCCTGGCAGGAATGAAGCCCCGGGTGCTCTGTCTGCTCGTGGGTGCTGGCTGGCCAAGTGTTTTGTGGAAAATGCGGAAGTGAGACTGCTCCGAGAATCACACGCGTGCTCCTTGTCGTGTCACCTGGTGGCTGTTGTGTTGTGAATCCCTGGGAAGCCCCTGGACTGTAACTCCCGGAGACGCCCAAGGGCGAGGGCAAGAGCCTGGCCTGACTGGCTGGCTGGACGGCTCCTCGCATTGGAGCCTCCCTCTGCACACTGCTGCCTGGTGGGAAAGCCTGGGCCTCCTGGGACAGCTCCGGTAGGCTCTGCAGGCCTCGCTCACGGGCGAGCGCAGTCCTCGTGTGGTCAGGTCAGCGTCGCACACAGAGCTGTGCATAGCGGACGCTCCTGCTTCTTCCTCCCTGCAGGAGCCCGTGGGCTGGGGTGTGACCCTGGACTTGCCCCTCTCAGTTGCTGTCAGGTCAAGGATTTCCGTAAATAGTTTTCAAGTGGATCTTGGAGCTGTCCAGTTGGATTCCCCCAGCATCTCCGGCGCAACCCTCCGGTGGCCAGGACGCACCGTCTGCAAGCCTCAGGGAGTCCTCGGAAGACCTTGGCCAAGGTCAGCTCCCGTTTCCTCTCCCCTTCTTTGGGAGGAATAAGCAGACGGCACGCAGGGTTCGGTTCTGGCAGAACTGGCTGATGCTTCGCTGGCTATAAAGGAGGTCTCTTCATCCCCAGTCTTATCTAAAAATCTCCTTGATGTCTGTGCCTTCCCCAACCCCCACCTCTGAAGATCAATAATATTGCAGAAGTACGAGATCCAAGTTTGCCAAGTGGTGGGCGAGCAGGGACGGGAGTTGGGGTGGGTGCCGGAAAGAGAAGCCCATCTCTGGGAGATGCTTCCAGACGCAAGAGAGCCTGCTCTGTGACCCCCCCTTCTCTTTCTCTTTCCCTCTCTCCCTCCTCCCATACCCTTTCCTCCTTCCCACCCCCTCTCTCCCATAAACAAAGCCACAGCCTCAATAACATCTTGTACGACACATTATAGAACGCTCCTAATAAATCCCCCAACAGCCCTGGCCATAACCAGCCTGAAAGCAGGGCAATCATGACACACAAGTGTCAGGTGAGAACAACAGATTGGGCCATGCACACCGGGATTTATTCGCCTTTGCAAGTGTGCTATAAAGGTCCACATAATTTCACAAATAAACACGGACGTGGCTTGGTAAATGGCTCCTGGATTTAGAGCTCCCGGGAATACATCAGCACCAACGGTGCAATTTCAGCCGCAGCCGCGGGGCAGATCAGCCTGGAGCGGGTCCCTTCTCTTCTGTGTGAGACACCCCTGGCCAGGGCAGCGGTAGGGCTGGGCTGCGCTGGGGTCCAGGGCCTCTGGGAGTCTCAGGATGGTCCCACAGGGGACATCAAGAAGGAAGGCCGGTGCTGAGCTCTGGGTGGGGTTGTTAGGAGGGGCGCTGGGCTTGTGGTGGTAGCACCGGGATGGTTAACCACCCGCTTGCTCAGAGAGCAGTTATCCTGAGCTCAGCTTTGCGAACGCTGCCGGGTGGCGGTGGCTGCAATGCCGGACAGGCTGTAGGGGCGGAGGGAGAGGAGCTGGGGCGGCTTCGGAGAGAGCAGGATTGGATAAAGAGCAGTGGGTTTTTCAACTCTGGGATGTACGCGAAGAGGCTTCCGAGAGAGAGAGAGAGAGAGAGAGAGAGAGAGAGAGAGAGAGAGAATTGGATGACCAGCAGTGTGTTTTCAACTCTGGATGGCCTTGAACTGCTTTGGAGAATATTAATTCCTGGCCGCACCTCAGACCACTGAACCGGAGCACCCAGGCGCGGGGCAGGAGTGGGGCGCAGGCGCGGGGCAGCTGGTGAGGGCTCCCAGGCGGCCGTGCTGTGCCCGTGGGTGTAACGCATGGCTGTGGAGGATCTCCCCGCCCCGCCCCTGCTGCGTTCTGTCTTCTCTTGTTGTCGCCATCGGCTCGAGCCAAGCATATTGGCTCCATCCGTCACGACGCTGTTGGCAACCTGGCTGACCCTCTCCCCATCTGGTGCTCCTCTGCTGTGGACACAGACAAAATTAAAAATGATGACCTGGATTCTCAAACCAAAGGTGTTGTGCAAATGGGAGAAGCCGGCTGAACACGTGCCTGGGTGCAACCAGGTGCCTCGGCCCCTTCTCCATGCACGCAGGCCGGGGTGGAAACGTACCGTTTTTTCTTGTTGGTCAGCCCTGGGGCTGCCTGGCAGGACAGAGGGACTCTACACTGAAGCCCTGTGTCCTCTTGTGCCCTTGAACTAATGTTTTCCTGCATGGGACAGACATTTGGATTGTGACTGCTGGTGGGCTTCCGGTCCAGGTTGATGGGGCGAGACTTCCGGAGGAGGGAGTTTGGTCTTCATGGAGACCTGCCAGGGTGGGCCAAGACCGCAGTTCTCTGAACTCAGGCACCTGTTGTCGGCAGCTCGGATTCTGCCCTCTGCCCGCTGTCAGCAGAGGTGTCTGAGTCACCCAGTGCCCCGTCGGCTCATCAGGCAAGGCACACCTCGTGTGGCTCTGGCTTCCGCACTCCCCTTGTTCTCTCATGAGGATGGAAGCTGCACAGAGCTTTTGCGTCAGAGCTTGGGTTCCAGCCCCGCTTTGCTTAGTGGTTCTCTTAACTCTTCCCACCCCAGCTTTCCTTCTCCACAGCGTGGAACCGCGGGCCCAGGAAGTGGCCAGGTTCACACCCAGAGGGCCCCGTAGGTCCACATAGACGGCGCCTGCGCCTGTGTGTGACCCGGCTCCCCAGCCACCTGCTTTCCCTCCGTCTGGCTGCTGTGACAGTCCCCTGAGTGTCTGTAAAGGTGGCGCTCAAGGCGCCATGCTCGGAACTCGGCTCCCTGCTGCTGTGACACCCATCGCGCACCTGCCTCCTCCTGTCTCTGGAGACTGCGCTAGCCTCACTCTGGAGGCCGGGAGGAGAGGGTGTGGGCTTCCCGTGGCACTGCTGTGGGTTAGGTGGACCTGCAGCCCCAGCTAAGTGGCCCTCTCCATGCAACTTTCCTCTCCAGCTCACCCAGCCCTTCCTTCCTGCAGCCTGTTCGGGCCGGAGGGAGTGGTGCGCGTGGTTTCCCTCGTGGTTTTCTCTCACCCTTCCCATGCATTTTATAACAGTGCTCTCAGCCAGCGCTCCTCAGTTACCCAGCCAAGTGCACCATCTGTCTCCCGGCCGGGACCCTGCCTGCCGCAGCTTTGGGTGGTGCGGTGTCCAATTACCGCAGCTCTGGGCGGTGCAGTGTCCAACTCTGGAACGCACTGTTCGGTGTCGTCCTCCACTTGTCAGGGTTAGGATTTTTTTTTTCTTTTTTAAGAGTTCTTTTTTTTTTTTAACTTTTATTTAATGAATATAAATTTCCAAAGTACGATTTATGGATTACAATGGCTTCCCCCACATACCGTCCCTCCTACCCACAACCCTCCCCTTTCCCACTCCCCCCCCCCTTTTTTTTTTGACAGGTAGAGTGGACAGTGAGAGAGACAGAGAGAAAGGTCTTCCTTTGCCGTTGGTTCACCCTCCAATGGCCGCTGCGGCTGGTGCACCGCGCTGATCCGATGGCAGGAGCCAGGTGCTTATCCTGGTCTCCCATGGGATGCAGGGCCCAAGTACTCGGGCCATCCTCCACTGCACTCCCTGGCCACAGCAGAGAGCTGGCCAGGAAGAGGGGCAACCGGGACAGAATTCGGCGCCCCGACTGGGACTAGAACCCGGTGTGCCAGCGCCGCAAGGTGGAGGATTAGCCTAGTGAGCCACCGTGCTGGCTAGGGTTAGGATCTTAAGGGACAATGCGGCCACCATCGGGCTGGCTTAGGTGGTCCTGGGCTTGGCCTCTCATCTCCTGGTGAGCAGTGGGTGCAGCCTGGTGGTAAAGGGGGCGTCCTGTCCAGGATGGTGGCCACTTGGCATCCACGGGTGGCTTTCGACCCCTGAGATATGCCTGATCTGACTGACCTGTACCGCAGGTGCAAAACACAGTCCAAACTTTCACGCTCTCCCCATGCTGGAGTGACACTGCACTGTACATATCCCATGTGGCGATGTTTGCAACCCCGATTCGGTTCACACATTCCTTCTTTTTACTGTCTTAGGACGGTTACAGGAAAATGTCAAATCACAATCGAAGCAGGCATTTGGGGGCTGTCCCTGGCCACCACTGGGGGAACCTCCCTAGAGGGAGCTTGCAAGAAGCTCCAGTGGCGGCTGCAGGGTGAAGGGGTTGAACAGCTGAGCCCTAAGCGCCGCCGGGCATCCAGCCCTGCTCCCGCCCCGAACAATGGGCTCCTGTGAGCCCGCAGCTCCTGGCAGCCGGACGTCCTTGGAGGGGGTGCCCTGTGACCTCCAGAAAGGGCACACAGGGGCCCATTCTTCCGGGCTGGCACTGTGACTCTGGAGAAATGTGGCCTCCTGGCGTGCCAGCCTTTGCCCCTGCCCGGGGGGCTGGCTCTGTTCTGTCTGCTGCCCTCAAGGGGTGGGGGTGGGGAGAGGGCCCTCGTGGCAGCCCCATGGGGGTCAGCCTTGTTATTTCTTGAAACGACCCTGACATCACCACTTTTCTCTCCATGGAACGGAGCGAGGGTGCTCACCGGGGTCCCACAGCTAGGGAGTGCAGAGCCTGAATTTTGACCCCGGAGTGCCTTGCTCCCAGACTCCCATGCTGGGTTCCCGGGTACCCAGTGGCCCCGAAACCTGCATTTTCCAGCCCCTGGGGTCCCTGGGACAGGATCGCCACAGCCTGTTTTCCCCCACGAGGGCAGGGGCGAGGCCCCTCTCGGGAGCCTGGCCTCGGCAAATGTGCAGAACTGATGGAATTAGTGGACTCCATGCTACCTGTTCTGTTGCTACAGACATCAGTGTAGGAGTTGGCCCATGCCGAAGTGTCTGTGGGCAACTCTTGGGCCACCCTGCCCCGCCTGCTTCCCCCAACCCCACGAGCCCGGAAGACGAGGGAGGCCATGACGACAGGGCAAGAGCTTGTCACAGACGGCCCCTCTCCCTGCTCTGGGGCTGGACGCCGATGGGAAGCGACATCTTCTCTTGCGTCTTGACCTCCCCAGGGGGAGGAGGACTCACAGCCCGGAAGCTGATAGGAGAGGACAGGCCTGCTTTTACTGGAACAAACACAGGGACCCAGGCCAGCCAGGCACGGTCGTCCTGTGCTGACAAAGACGGCCAAGGTCAGCCAGGCTTGATGTGACCAGCCGGGGCCCGCAGGGGCCTCTCCCATCCCCCACGCCCAGAACCCTTTGCTCTGAGTCCTGGGTCCTAGCCACGGCTACCAAGTCCCAAAGCTCTTGCCCCAGGCTTTGTGTTTTGGAGCCGTGGGAGCAGCCCCAGGTGGTGTCAGGTGGCAGGTGAACCACGTGGCAAATGCCAAAGGGGCCATCAGGGCAGGGGAAGCAGGGAGCCACGGTAGGCAGAGAACTGGGAGCAAGCCTGGGGGCGGGGCTGGGGATGGCTGGGCTGAAGCAGAGGCACTTGGGATGGTTTTAAAACTAAACAGCCAGTCTAAATCATCAGACCAGAGCCGACACACATTGTGGGACCTGAATGGTGTCACCATGGGGTCTTCCTGGGGTCTGATCCCCATCCCGGCTCCCACATCCCCCACTGCCGCTGCTGGCTCGCACATCACTCCCGAATCCTGGAGCAGTGGCGTTCTGTGTACGCAGCCTGATTTTCTGGGGCAGCCGAGGTGGGTGGGGGCACTGCCCCAAGTTCGAGGAGAACAGAATTAACTGAGATCTTTATTTTATTTTTTAATTTATTTGACAGGTAGAGTTACAGACAGTGAGAGAGAGAGAGAGAGAGAGAGAGAGAGAGAGAGAGAGAGAAAGGTCTTCCCTCCGTTGGTTCACTCTCCAAATGGCTGCAACAGACGGAGCTGTGCTGATCCGAAGCCAGGAGCCAGGCGCTTTCTCCCGGTCTCCCATGTGGGTGCAGGGCCCAAGCACTTGGGCCATCCTCCACTGCACTCCCAGGCCACAGCAGAGAGCTGGCCTGGAAGAGGGGCAACCGGGACTAGAACTGGCGCCCATATGGGATGCCGGCGCCGCAGGCAGAGGATCAGCCTAGTGCACCATGGCGCCGGCCCTTAAATGAGATTTTTATTTTGGTGCACAAAAGGTTGAATGCAGGAAGTCTTTTTTTTTTTCATAATTCACATTTTCTGTGCAGTTTTTAAAGACCTCACATGCATGAATTTCACACTTTTTTGCACCTCAATAAGCTTATCTCTTACTTTTCATAAAGACTTATTTATTCAAAAGACAGAGTGACAGGGAGAGAGGGACACACAGAGAGAGAGAGAGAGAGAGAGAGAGAATCTTCCATCTGCTGGGTCACTCTCCAAATGGCAGCAGTGGCTGGGGTGGAGCCAGGCTGAAGCCAGGATTTGGGAACATCCGGGCCCTGGTGGACCCCCCACCCCTACCCCCCGGCCCTGCCGCCTGCCTTCTGCACCTGCTTGGCTTTGCCCTGGGTTCCTTTTCCAGGGAAGCCACACAATCGTGGGTTCTCTCCCCTCCCTCAGCTTCCCTGGAGCCCTTAGCCGGGTGCCTCTCTTCCTCCTTCCTCCCTTTCCTTTGGGGTCCTCCCCCCTTCCCTCTGTGTTTGTGTTTAGGGTAGAAGGGTCTCTTCCATTGCTGGCATCCATGAGCCAAGGGTTCTCGAAGATTCTCTCTGGTGATTCAGACACAGAAGAGGTGGTGGCTGTGCAGGTGGAGTGATTTCAGGGATACCAAGGTCCTGAGGGTCCCCTAAACCAATCTAACATCTTATAAAGAGATGTTGTTACAAAGCTAACAAATTAAAATTAGTGTGTATTTATGGTGCACACCACAATGTTTTGATTTAGGTATGTGCTGATAAATGATCAAATCTAGCTAACTAAACCTCTGTATTACCTCATATATTTCTTATTATTTTTTAACGATTTATTTATTTATTTGAGAGGTAGAGTTATAGACAGAGGGAGAGACAGAGAGAGGTCTTCCATCCACTGGGTCACTCCCCAGATGGCCACAATGGCCAGAGCTGAGCTGATCTGGAGCCAGGAACCAGGAGCTTCTTCCAGGTCTCCCACAAGGGTGCAGGGGCCCAAGAACTTGGGCCATCTTCTACTGCTTTCCCAGGCCATAGCCATAGCAGGAGCTGGACTGGAAGAGGAGCAGCCAAGACATGAACCAGCAGTGCCCATATGGAATGCCGGCACAGCAGGCTGAGGCTTAGCCTACTATGCTGCAGCACCGGCCCCAATTATTATCATTGTTGTTATTATTTTTGTGAGAACATTTAAAATCCAACCTCTCAGCAGTTTTCAAGGCTACAGTGCCTGGTTATGAGCTGTAGTCAGCTAGCTCTCAGAACTTGTTCTGCCAATCTAACTAGGGCTTTGCACCCTCTGGGCAACATCCTCCCCTGGCCTGCACCCCCTGCCCTGCCCCCAGCCAGCCCCCAGGGACTGCCATGTACTCTCTGCCTCTGTAGATGTGGCTTAGGCTCCGCCTGTCTCCTGTGGAGTGGCTCATGTCCTGCAAGCTCACATATGATGCGTCGATGACACAATTCCTGTCTTGACCAGTCCTTTGTGTATTTACACACCCTGCATTTTCTTTATCCATCTGTCGGTTGATGGCCACTCAGGCTGATTCTGTATCTTTTTTTTTTTTTGACAGGCAGAGTGGACAGTGAGATAGAGACAGAGAGAAAGGTCTTCCTTTGCTGTTGGTTCACCCTCCAATGGCCGCTGTGGCTGGCACACTGTGGCCTGGGCACTGCGCTGATCCGATGGCAGGAGCCAGGAGCCAGGTACTTATCCTGGTCTCCCATGCGGGTGCAGGGCCCAAGCACCTGGGCCATCCTCCACTGCACTCCCTGGCCACAGCAGAGAGCTGGCCTGGAAGAGGGGCAACCGGGACAGAATCCGGCGCCCTGACTGGGACTAGAACCCGGTGTGCTGGTGCCGCAGGCTGAGGATTAGCCTAGTGAGCCGCGGCGCCGGCGATTCTGTATCTTGGCTCTTGTGATTCATGCCGCAGTGAACATGGCAGGGCGTGGATCTCTTAGAGGTACCGATTTCAGTTCTTTTGGGTCCAAACCCAGTAGAGTCAAGATGACAGGATCATCTATTTTCAGGGTTTTTTTTTGGAGGGGGCACCTCCCTGCTGTTTTCATAATGACTACTAATTCACATTCCCACCAGCAGTATACAGAGGTTCCCCGTTTTCCCTGCCCTCGCTATCACGAATCTTTTGTCGTTCTAACAGGTGTGGGGTGGCAGGTCCTTGTGGCTTTAATTTGTATTTCCCTGACAGTCAGTGATACTGCACATCTTTTCCCATACCTGCTGTCCGTCTGATTTTGAGATATGCTTACTTAGATCTCTTATCCATTTTTAAAAGCACGTTATCTGTTTTCTTGCTATTGAGTTGTCTGTGTTCCACATACACCTGTAATATATATATAATATATATAATATCTATCTACCTTTGCTATTAACTCCTTACCAGATGCTTGCCAGGTTAACTCCATTATCACGGTTTCTAGATCTTTCCTCCCATTTTGTCGGCTGTCTCTTCACTCTGTTGGCTGCTTCCTTTGCTGGGCAGAAACGTTTTAGTCGGATATAATATCATTTGTCGATTTTTGCTTTTGTTGCCTGTGCTTTGCATGTCACATCCAAAAAAAAAACTTTGCCAGGGGAGATGTCAGGGGTCTTTTCCCTGCATGTTTTTGTCTAGGAGTTTTACATTTCCAGGTCTTGTGGGAAAAGCCTGAACCTGTTTTCAGTCTATTTTCGTAAACATTGGTGAGATAATTTCATTCTTCTGTGGATAACCAGATTTCCCAACACCACATATTGAAGAAAGTCCATTCCCCATCCTGTGTGCATAGAATCTCTGTCAAAGATCAGTGTGCAGGAACTGTGAGAGTTTATGTCTTTTTTTTAAGATTTATTTTATTTATTTGAAAGGCAGAGAGGCAGAGAAAGAGAGAGAGAAAGAGAAAGAGAGAGAGAGAGAGAGAGAGAGAGAGAGGTCTTCCATCTGTGGTTCACTCCCCAGATGGCCACAGTGGCTGGAGCTGCACCGATCTGGAGCCAGGAGCTTCTTCCAGGTCTCCCAGGTGGGTGCAGGGTCCCAAGGACTTGGTCCATCTTCTGCTGCTTTCCCAGGCCACAGCAGAGAGCTGGATGGGAAGTGGAGCCACTGGAACTAGAACCGGCACAAGTGGGGCTCTTTTCTTGGTTTCTTTTGCTCTGCTTGTTTTTGAAGAGGCTGTTGTTGGTCAGGACTGATTTCTGTCCATTGTGTGTGCATCCTTAGACTTTACTGAAGTTGCTGGTTGTTTCTGGCAGGTGTTTGGCAGAGTCTTTTTTTTTTTTTTTTTTTGACAGGCAGAGTGGACAGTGAGAGAGAGACAGAGAGAAAGGTCTTCCTTTGCCGTTGGTTCACCCTCCAATGGCCGCTGTGGCTGGCATGCTGTGGCCAGCACATCACGCTGATCCGATGGCAGGAGCCATGTGCTTCTCCTGGTCTCCCATGTGGGTGCAGGGCCCAAGCACCTGGGCCATCCTCCACTGCACTCCCTAGCCACAGCAGAGAGCTGGCCTGGAAGAGGGGCAACCGGGACAGAATCCAGCGCCCCGACCAGGACTAAAACCCGGTGTGCCGGCGCCGCAGGCGGAGGATTAGCCTATTGAGCCGTGGTGCCGGCAAGGCAGTCTTCTATACACAAGATTGCACCATCCGTGGACAGAGACAATTGGACTTCCTCCTTTCTGAACTGATTGCTGCTGTTTCCCGCTTTCATTGCCTAGCTGCTGTGCTGAGACTTCGCTCGCTGTGTTGCCCCGAAGCGACAAGAGTGGGATCCCCCTTTGCTCCTAAGGAAAGGAAAGTGCTTTCGGGAAGGGTTGGCTCCTCAAGTGCTCTCGGGAAGGAAATACTGACTGATCGGATGGGTGCTGTTGACTCTGGGGCGTTGCAGGGGCACGACAGCTCTGGGTAGCGGCGAGAGGCCATCTCTGGGGTCACGCTCTCCCCTCTGCCTGCCTCGGTCCAGGGACTCTAGCTCTTTGGCCTGGGCCACTTTCCTTAAACAGCAGCAGGGGATTCATGGACATGAACTTGAGCAATGTGTGGCCCTGGGGCAGGGTGTGGGCTACCCCAGGTCTCCTAAATCTGCCAGGCAAGATTGATTTCCACACTAGCGATACCGTAGGCTTGCCCAGGGCTGCAGAGGAGCAGGGTGAGGGGCCATATTCCCCCACAGGGGTCTAAAAGGTGAGGAACTCCAGAAACTGCCTCCATCCCGTGAGGGAGCCTGGGACTTCAGCTCAATGCCTGGGATCCCAAGAGGGTGAGCAAAGGAGGAAGCCTAAGGTCGGAGTCGTTGGGAGGATGTCTAGGTTACGCTCTCTCCCAGGCAAGCTCTGCTCCAAGACTCTCAACACAAGTAGTCCGTTTAGGAGATGGTCACAGGTAGCATTGAGAAGGGCAGAGGACGCGAGGCGGGAAGGGAAGAGAAACAACAGAAGGGACGCTGATAAGCAGGTGATGTCTGTGGGCAGCTGGTGCTCATCCTGCTGGGGAGCCCTGGGAGACAGGACACGACACGACAAGGGGAAACTGAGTCCAAGTCCAAGTCTAGGTCCAAGTCCCCCAACACCGCTCTGTCCTTGGCGGACAGCTTCCTCTGAGTGTGCCGATTCCCCGGTGCTCCCTGTGAGGTCAGCAGGTGCAGGGGCATCCTCTCAGCCTGTACTGGAGTGGCAGGAGCTTGAGGGGACACAGAGCACCTGCCACAATCCACCCCTCGCCGGGCTCAGATCCTCCCCTGCTCCAGGTAAGCTGCATCCTCACTGCTTCTTCCCAGTGATGATTGATTCTCCTTTCTTAGAGAAAAGGGAATGGGGGGAGAGCTGGGGAGACAAGCCAGTTCCTGCGGCTGTGGCTGCTTCTGAGGTTACAGTTGATATCCATCATCTTGCTCTTCCCGCACCCATTCTCCACTCCCCTCCTGCTCGGCCAGCTTTTCTGCTGTGTGCTGCTTGCCTGGTTGGACAGACCAAGCCGTAATTCCCCAGGGGCTGAGCCCTGGCCACTGCTACTTTGTCAGGGCATAGGTTGAGACAGTTGCCCACTCATGGTTCTCTCTGGGCACAGGAGAGGCCCAGTGCATTGTCTGTGTTCCCAGCAGGCTTGTCTGCCCCACGATATAGCAGAAATCCCTATTGATTGTGATTGTCAGGGTGAAGGTCTCTTGCTACTTTAATAACCTTTCTTTGCTAGCTGGTTCGCTGGCACGAGGAGTCCCAGATGGCCAGAGAGCAGCCCTCGTGTTTGGACTAGAGAAACCCTTTCTTTGTTCCTGAAGCCAGGTTCACCAGATCCCGATGGTGCGGGGACAGGTGCGCCAATTCCACAAGGGGTTTATTTGGAGTGATGCCAGCCTTGGTTGTGAGACCTCTGCATTTTAGTTACTGGGGACACAGCATCACGCAGTACCCACTGATTCAGACAGTGTGGTCATTCTTGACAAGTGTCGTTATCCGTGACCCTCACCGGGTCATTCCAAAACTTTATCATGTCAGCAGCTTCTGTGTGATGGCCATGCGCAGGCTCTTCTCCCACTGAGACGTGGGTCTCTGGGGGATGTTAACAGTCAATCACACACCCTGTGAGCCCTGGGAGAGTGGTTCTGTGTGGGGCACCGTGGGTCAAAGCCCGCCAGTCTTGCAGCTTGCAGGCTGCTGTCCACCCTGGCCCAGCCATTCACCACTATGTGAGGATGTGAGCGTGTGAGTATCCATGCACAGGCCCCTTCTCCTACCTCGTCAGTGCAGCCATCAGCTGAAGTGCTCAGTGCCCTCTGGACAGGGAGGATTTTGCCGCACTGCTGACATCCAGGGTCCCCCTGCCCCAGGCTGTGGGCAGGCAGTAGACCAAGTGTGTGCCCAGCGAGCGTATGGAGTTGACTTATCCATGAGCTCAGCCCAGGACTTTCCCACTTCAAAGGTTGGAGGCAGGGAACAAGTGTGAGTGAGGGAACCACACCGTCACGACGAAGCAGTGACATGAATCCGGGCCACCTGTTGGTGTCCTCAGGACCTGCGTGGTCCCCGTCCTGTTCATGCCAAGCCCCTTTGTTGATAGAATTCTTCCGTGTCCACACACCTCACGATAGAACAGGACAAGCAGCCCTGGTCTCATTGGTCCTTGATGTCCCACGGTCAGGTGCTCAGCCCCTACCAGGGCCCAGTAGCACACGGGGAGCTGCTTTCTCTATGAGGTTTTGACCACCGCACTGCAGATGGAATAGCCTTGCTGTGGAACCCTAGGGCTGTGTTCCATGACTCCACCCATCATTACTGTCCCTCTAGATACCAATGGCATTATGGAATCTTCCATTGCCCATGGTGCTGAATTTGGGGCCTCTCTCTCTTCCTCTCTCTTTTTAAAAAAGATTTTATTTATTTGAGAGGTAGTTACAGACAGGGAGAGGGAGAGACAGAGAGAGAGGTCTTCCATCTGCTGGTTCACTCTCCAAATGGCCACAATGGCTGAAGCTGCACCGATCTGAAGCCAGGAGCCAGGGGCTTCTTCCAGTCTCCCCGACAGGTGCAGGGGCCCAAGGACTTGGACCATCTTCCACTGCTTTCCCAGGCTATAGCAGAGAGCCGGATCGGAAGTGGAGCTGCCGGGACTAGAACCAGTGCCCATATGGGATGCCGGCACTGCAGGTGGAGGCTTAGTCCACTGCACCACAGCACCGGCCCCAAAGCCACTCTCTTAAAGGCAGGATGTTCAAGATCCAGTGGTTTTTTTTTTTTTTTTTTTTTTTTCCCTTTACTTCGAAGGAAAGCCCTGAACATGCCTCGGCCACCGGGCTTTAAAGCCTTCCGATGTGGCAGCTTCTCTCCCCTGCACCTGTGCCGCGCAGACCTTACCAGGGTACATCAGGCTATGGTGATGATGCCGTCGGGGTGCAGAGCAGTCTCCTCTTCTGTGTGTTGAACATGCGGGCGTGAGTGTAGACGTGTGTGTCTGTGGGGGGCGGGGGGCGAGGTGGGTGATGACGTGGCCGGGGAGGCTTCCACTTGGGCTGTCCTGTGCTGACGACCTCACGGCACAGGCCAGGGAGCCGGCGTGAGCATTCTAACTGCCCGATGTGTCCACGGAGATTATACCAATCTCAGGAATCTGGGAAATGACCATAGAGCTACACATTTCTGGATAGTCTCTTTCTCACACCAGTTGCTCTGATCAGTGGCCAAACAAACTTCTAGGGAAGGGGTGGGGCTCTTGCTACTGTCCCTGTATTTCATGGCATTTTTGCAGGGTCGGTCAGAATTCCAGGGGCCTGGTCTCTTCCTCCGCTGGTGCTCCCTGGAGCCAAGGATGGTCTGTTGTGCAAAGTCGTTATTAGCTGCCGTAGTGCCTCCCATCACGCCTTCTGCTCACCCTGCCCGGTCAATTTTGGTTCTGTAAGCCAAGTGAGACCTTTGTTGGCCAAGAACATTGATTTCACATCTGGGAATGCTGACGATCATTAGTTACTCTAAGAGGTCCCTGCAGGCCAGGGCTCCTGGTCACCAGTCCAGCCTCCCTGCTGTTATGTCCTTGTCTCTATTCTGCTGCTGACTTGGTCTCGGTTGTTCCAGAATGTCAGCCCTGCTTACAGTCAGGACCACAGCAGCCTCTGCCGCTGTCTGCCCAGTGTCGGTCCCACCTACCGATCCTAATGTCCGAGCACTGTGTGGCGTCCCCTGGGGCCTCCTGTGCACCCGGCAGTTAGCATGTCCTCTGGTCTCCAACAAGGGTACATCTTGGAGCTCCCAAGGCAATCCTGGCGTTTCCATCTCATTTACTGTGGGGCTTTATTATTCCAGGCTTCAAGGAGTTGTCCAACAGCAGGTAAGATCGGCCCCCGAGTGTCCTCGCCAGGACACGGAATCTTCAGTCCTAAGACGGTGCTCCGTGTCAGGGAGCTGTCCAGCACTCTGAATATCCATTCTCAGGTAGAGTCTTCGAGTGCTTGCTGGCTTTGCTGCTGTGTGTGTTTGTACGTGTGTGTGTATGTGTGTGTGCGTGTGTGTGTACATGTATGTATGCGTGCATGTGTATGTATGTATATGTGTATGTGTGTATGTATGTGTGTGTGTATGTGTGTGTATGTATATATGTATGTGTGTGCATGTGTATATGTGTATGTGTGTGTATATATGTGTGTGCATGTATGTGTGTGTATATGTGTATGTGTGTGTGCGCACGTGTGTACATGTATGTATGTGTGCATGTGTATGTATGTATATGTGTATGTGTGTATGTATATATGTATGTGTGTGCATGTGTATATGTGTATGTGTGTGTATATGTGTGTGTGTATGTGTATGTGTGTATGTGTATATGTATATGTGTGTGTGTGTGTGTGTTTTCTGGAAAGCCCCATGTCCTCCCATACAAAGGGACATCCTTCCCCAGGCAAGCCAACTGGGTCTTCAAGGTCCTCAAGTGCATCAACCCAAAAATCCTTATCCCAGGTCTCGGGGTCCTGCCCAGTCCTTGCTGGGGCCTTGCCCTTGGTGTTGAAGGCTGCCTGGACTGCGGATGCAGTTACCAAACAGTGGGCCAGCTCCGCAACTGTCACAACATGGTCCCCACAGTTGTCAGGTCGGGGCTAGTGTTTATCAGACGATGTGTTGTTAAGGAATCGTTTCCTTTTAAAAATTTTTATTTATTTATTTTATTTAATTGAAAGGCAGAGTGATGGGGAGATAGGGATAGATAGACAGACAGGCTGGGCCAGGCCAAAAGCAAGAGTCAGGAGCTCCATCAGGGTCTCCCACATGGGTGGGAGAGGCCCAAGCACTTGGGCCATCTTCCGCTGCTTTCCCAGACTCCTTAGGGAGCTGGTTCGGAAGTAGAGCAGCCAGGACTGGAATTCGGGCTCCGACAGGGGATGCTGATGCTGCAGGCGGTGGCTTAACCAGCTGTGCCACAGCTCCAGCCCCATGGAATAGTTTTCTAAAAAAATAAAAATTTTGTGGACTGCTGAATTACTAGGAAAATAAAATAAAAAAGACATCCATGACACAAGTCCAATTTTCGAAATTAGCAGATCTAACAGATGTGAAATGATGGTGTCAAGTTGCTGTAAAAATTTCCATCTGCTTACTCTTGGTTTCTGCTCTTGTCAGAAGTGGGCATCCCAGCGGGCCCTGGGGGCTGATCCTGGCACCCCGGCCACCTTGCATAAATCAGTGCACCGCGCTCCGCCTGGACCCCGCCCCCACGCATTTCAGCACCGGTGGGAGTTCCCGCCTCTGTGATTCCGGGGCATGCATGGTGGCATTGCGCCCCTCCCACTCATCACCAGCAGTGGGATTCTGCTTCCCGTCCGTCCGCTGGGCCTACGACCCTGTGCCAGACCTCATGCGGGGGGATCTGCCTCCGACCCATTTTCCGCCACTTAACGTCTTAGATGAACTCCTCCCGGAAGCAGGACTGAGCAAAAGGCACGAGTGCATGGAGTTGACTTGGGAGGTGAGCACAGGAAACATTACAGGGGTTGGGGAGGTGAGACAAGGAAGGGAAGGACGCGGAAAGGGGTACAGGGATGTGCAAGTCACTGCTGGGGGGACCCGTGCGCCCTTCTGCTGGGAAACTTGGGAGCAGGGGAAGACATTCCTCAGAGCCGTCTTCCCCAAGGCCTGCTGGCTGGCGGCTTCTCCTGGCCACACTGACCTTCAGAACTCCCGGACTTCCCTGTGGACCTGCAGACTGCAAGAAAGCTCGCAGCACCCCCGGGGCCTGGGTTTAGGACTTCTCCGTGGATACCAAGAGCTGCAGATGCTCTCGTCCATTATATAAGATGGTGCCCTGTTTGCATCTCCCCAAATACTTTAAATCATCTCTAGATAGAAAATATCTGGTCCAATGCAAATGCTATGTCTTGTAAACAAAAGGGTCCATTTTAAACACCTTCTTGACCTACTGGAAAGAGCAGCAGAGACAGAGATATACAGAGAGAGATAAAGAGAGAGAGAGCTTCCATCTGCGAGTTCATTCCCCAGATACCCGCAACAGCCAGAGTTGGACCCGGGAGAAGCCAGGAGCCAGGAACCCCATCCAGGTCTCCCACGCGGTAGCAGGGACCCAAGCACTTGAGCCATTGTCTGCTGCCTCCCAAGATGCATCAGTGGGAGGCTGTATTGGAAGAGGAGGAGCTGGCACTTGAACCAGGCACTCTGATGTGGGGTGCAGGTGTCACTGCGCCTGCGTCGAGTGCCCGGTTAGCAGCTGTCTACACTGCATCGAATACGGAGTCACAGCAGGCAGTCTGTGTCTGTTCAGTGCAGATGCAATTTATTTACTTTTTGAGTATTTTGATCTGCATTTGGCTGCATCTGTGGGTGCTGAGCCTGCATATCTGGAGGGCTGACTGGCCGCGCCGCTACCAGACACCACTGGTGTGTCCCAAAATAGGGCCAGCAGCAGGGTGCTGACGGCACCAACGGAGGAGGCAGAGGCACGAGGTGAGGCCCGGGGCCTGTGCAGCCTGCCTGTGTCAGGGCCTGAGAGCTGCCAGCAAGCTGCAGGGAAGAGCAGGCTGAGAAAACAAATGTATGTGTTGAGCAGAGACTCTTCAAGTGGGAGCGGTGCGGCTGCTAGTGCGGAGGGAGGTGTGGACGATGCTTGACAGCTGGGACTGGGCGGGGCTGTCTGTCTCCTGAAGGGGGAGGGGCAGAGTGACCTGCGGGGAGTGAGCTAGATCCAGGGACTCCTGGTTCTCCCAAGAGGTGTCCAGCCCTCCCTGCAGAGGTGGCTCTGAGGCACGGGGTGCACGGCTCAGCTCCCCGCGTACGGCAAGCGCGGCCGCGGTACTGGCCGCCGTCTTCCTGATCAGGTTTTGTCTGAAGTGCTGTCTCTGCTGCTTGAGACGCGCCGAGCTTATCCGTGGCGCTCTCCTTTGTCCAGGCTGAGGGTCAGGCCTCGGGGTGTGTGATGAGCACGCTCCTTTTATAGCCTGTGCTGGAGCCACTGGCACACAGGGAAGGCGCCTAGTCTCTTTGAAAGGAACAATGTCATTTGAAAAAAAAAAAAGATTTATTTAGTTATTTGAAAGCCAGAGTTACATAGAGAGGGAGAGGCAGAGACATGGAGAGGTCTCCCATCTGCTGGTTCACTCCTTCAATGGCCGCAATAGCCAGGGCTGGGCCAGTCTGAAGCCAGGAGCCAGGAGCTTAATCCAGGTCTCCCATGTGGGTGCAGGAGCCCAAGCACTTGGGCCATCTTCTGCTGCTTTCCCAGGTGCATTAGCAGGGAGCTGGATTGGAAATGGAGAAGCCAGGACTCAAACTGGTATCCGTATAGGATGCTTAATCTGCTTTGCCATAACGTTGGTCCCAATTAATGTTTTAAACCACTGCTTCTTCCACCCTCTATCTGTAAGCCCAGAGCAGGCAGCCACGTCCATCAGTGGGCATCATGTACCAAAGGGAAGTGCACAGGAGGCCTGGACACCTCCATCCACCCACTTCCAAGTCAGAGGGCATGCGGGGGGTCCCTCATCTGCCTCCACCCCTTGCCTTTCACAAGCGGGATCTGCACACCAGACTTCTATCTGCTGGCCTCTGCCTGCCTAGCTAGCACCTTGGACAGGGACACGCGAGGCTATTTCTCTCCGGGGGACGATTTACCCCTTGCTCTGTGCATGTCAGCACAGCTCTTAAATTTCGAGGACAGTCGGATGAAATTGGATGTAGCCAATTTGCATCTCCAAATCGGTTTTGTACACACGGGTGCGTGCACGCTGGTCTCTGGGGACGAGGGTGGGGATTGGTGTCTGACAGCTCGGCGGGGGCACTGCTTTGTCTTTGGGCAGTGGGTCACCTCTCACCTCAGTTTCTTTTTATGGAAATGGGAGTGGGCAGGGGCCCTCTGAGGTCTGCTCTTGCTTTAGAGTTCCATGGTTTTATATCTGTGGGGGAAGAGGGCGGTAAGAAAACCAATGGTCCATGTTCAGCTGTGTGGCTGAACCACAGCCCAAGTGGGGAGAGTGAAAGCACTCTGAACAGCCTTGACCTTGGACCCAGGCACAGTGCTCGGATGTCACGGTCATTTTCTTTGAGCTGCAACATAATACCTGGGGCAGGGTAATTTATGAAGAAAAGCAGACGGGTTTGGCTCATGGCTCGGATCAAGGGGTCACATCCGGTGACGGCTTCTGGCTGGTGGAGTCCTGGGAAGGAGCAGGGCATCACATGGTGACAGGTGTGTGTGTGTGTGTGTGTGTCCACCACAATCTCTCCCTTTCCTGGTAAGGCCACCAGGACTCACTCATATCCGAGCCACAGTGTCCCCCTCGGGGAGACCGAGGGAGCTGCCCCTGCAGGCTCAGCGTGGCTGGGGCTGGCTGCGGGTGACACAGGAGGTTGCTTGTCCCTGGGCCCCTATTACCTTCTCTGGGAAGTGAGGCTCCTAGGGCCAGGGAGTCCCTGGGATGCACTAGGCGCTCTTGCCTCTTAGCGTCTGCTCCTTTCCTTCCTGGGAGTGTCCTGGATCTGAGGAGGCAGCTTTGGGCAAGAGCCCTCCACGGCTGGAATCTTCTCACCTCTCCGTGCGTGTTCCCGCTGGCACCTAAACAGCTCAAGGACTCCTGTCTTGCACTTGTCCTGTCTTTCTGTCTCTCTTGCATCATTAATTTTTACTTCTCTGCTCTCTACTGGAGTGCTCCCATCAGAATGCTAACATGCTATAATATCTCTAGGCTCGAAAAAAAAAAAGAGAGAGACTGCCTCCCCAGACCCCCACATCGCTCTTCTGCTGCTGTTCAATTTCTCTGCTTGCTTTGACAGCGGACTCGTGGAGACGTGCTGTTTCGGCTTCCTCGCCTGTAATTCTCCAGGATCCTGCTCAGCCCACACCTGCTTTCCCTACTCACCTCCTGCGCCCCCCAACAGCTCCTGGCAAAGTCGCCTGGTGGTCAGTGGTCAGTGTAGAATGCTCAGGTTGACCAGTTAGCCGCCGCTGTCCCTCTCAAGCCCAACCCTCCCTTTGGCTCACCGCAGATCTTTAACCCGCATCTCTGCTGTGTTTTTCTTGTCGTCTTGGCCTCTTCGTGTCGCAGCTCCCCAGGGCTCTATCCTCAGACCTCTGTAGGCCCAGCTCCGACTTCTGAACCCTGATTACAGACCCACGTGCCCAGCTGGCCCGAGGTCACCGTGGCTGTCTGTCTGCATTTGACTTTAGTTCATCCTCGGCTGAGAAGCCGGCAACTCGGATTTCCCTGTCTTAGTCGTGCACAATTAATTTTCCCAGGAGTTTAGATAAAAAAAAATCTTGATGTCTGTCTGTGTCCAACTCATCTACAACACAAAATTGCTCTGCCTTTCCGTCAGTCCTGCCTGTGAGCCCTTCTGCCACCTGCCCCACAGCAGTCTGGGGGCAGGTCAGTGCTGGCTCCGGTTGCCACGGCCCACTAACGCGTTTCCTTGCTTCCAACCTTCCTCCTTGTTGTTTAGAGTGATGGAGGTGGTGTAGAAGGTTAATTGCGAAATGTTAAGAGGCACCATGCACCACCATTCAGGGCGTCCTCGTCTCTCTCGCAAGAGGGCTCCCAGGTCTCTGTCCCAGCCCCACTGCGCTCTGAAAGGCTCTGCACGGCCCCTGTGCAGGCCCTTTGCACCTTCGCCTCCCTCTGCCCGGACTGCTCTTCTCTGAAGACAATCACGGCTTTTCCTGTCTTGCTTCTTTCCTTGCTTCTGTGGAGGCACAAGTGGTTCCTCCCCCGAGAGCCTGCAAGCCCACCCACATCATCGCCTCTGCCATTCTCTGTGCTCAACTTTTTCTTCTTCGTTTTTAAATTAACAGCCTTATTGAGGTGTCATTGACACAGAATAAGCTACATATGTTTGTGGGTTTTGACACAAGTATGCATCAGCAAAGCGATTCTCACAATCAAGATAATGAACCCATCCATCACTCCCAAATGGATTTAAGAAAAATATTTATCTATTTATTTAAGAGATGGATAGACACAGAGAAAGAGGCAGGGAGACAGAGAGGAGAGGGAGAGTGAGAGCTGCCATCTGCTGTTTAACTCCCCAGATGCCTGCAATGGGAGAAGAGCCAGGCCCTGAACACAATGACTCTGATGTGAGACACAGGCATCTTAACTTCTATGCCAAATGCCAAGCCCTGAATTCCAAAGATTTGCTGTGCTTCTTTGTACCTGTCTTCCCTGCACACCACCCACCCCCGCCCCCCCTGCCCCACATAAGCAATTACTCCTGCGGGCCTGTGTTGTGGCAGAGCAGGTTAAAGCCGCAGCCTGCGACGCTGGTGCCTCTTATGAGATGAGCACCAGTTCGAGTCCCGGCTGCACCACTTCCAGCTCAGTTTCCTGCTAATGCTCCACGGAAGGCAGCAGAAGATGAACCAAGAGTTTGGGTCCCTGAACCCACACGGAAGACCCAAATGGAGCTCCAGGCTCCTTGTCGTAGCCTGGTCCAGCCCTGGCCGCTGTGGACTCTCCCTCCCTCCATCCCTCCCTCTCCCTCTCTCTCTCCCTCTCCCTCCCTCTCTCTCTCCCCCTCTCCCTTCCTCCCCCCCCTCTCTCTCTCCCTCTCTTCCTCCTTCCCTCTCTCTCCCTCCCTCTCTCTTCCTTCTTCCCACCCCCTCTCTTTCTCTCACCCTCTATCTCTCTTCCTCCCTCCCTCTCTCTCCTCCTCCCTTTCTCTCTCTTCCTCTCTCCCTCCCCCTCTCTCTAACTCTGCCTCTCAAATAAATAAATAAATAAATCTTAAAAAAATTCTCTCTGCCACCACAAATGCGTTCACATTTTCTTGCCTTTTATACAAGTGGAATCACACAGTATAGATTCTTTTTTTCTTTTCTGGCTTCTGTTATTCAACGGGTTTGGAGACCTATCCACGTGGTAGCAGTATAGGTGATTCATTCCTTTTTAATTGCTAGATAGTTGCTATATGGGGTATTTGTAGTTTCTGTTACTACAATGAAGATGCTAAACGTTGATGCACAGACTGTTGTGTAAATGTGTGCGTATCTTTTCTGCTGGGTGAGTACCGGGAGAGGTTAATTCAGGAACCCATTCAGGGTCCCCTGGGACAGGATAACATGGCAGGCATCTGTTTAATTCTCAAGAAGCCACCGCCAAGGCTCACCAGGCTAATCCTCTGCCTGCGGCACCAGCACCCCTTGTTCTAGTCTTGGTCGGGGTGCCGGATTCTGTCCCGGTTGCCCCTCTTCCAGTCCAGCTCTCTGCTGTGGCCAGGGAGTGCAGTGGAGGATGGCCCAAGTGCTTGGGTCCCTGTACCAGCATGGGAGACCAGGAAGAAGCACCTGGCTCCTGGCTTTGGATCGGTGCCGTGTGCCGGCCATGGGGGCCATTTTGGGGGTGAACCAATGGAAGGAAGACCTTTCTCTCTCTCTCTCTCTCACTGTCTAACTCTGCCTGAAAAAAAAAAAAGCCACCACACTGGATTCTGGAGCGCTGGTCCCCCCAGCACCCAGCAGTGTATGTGAGTCCCCCTTCTTTTGCCTCGTTGCCAACACGTCCAGCGATTTAAGAGGATCGGTGGTGGTACTGCACTGTGCGTGTTCTACATTTTTATCTGCTATTTATTTATTTAATCTGAGAGGCAGACAAGACAGAGTTAGAGAGTGCGTGCCCAACTGCTGGTTCCTTCCTCAAATGCCCACATGAGCCAGGGTGCCAGCAGCTGGGAGCCAGGAATTCAACCCAGGTCTCCCAGGTGTGTGGCAGGGAGCCAATTTCTCCAGCTGTCACCTCTGCCTCCCAGGGTCTGCAGCACCGGGGAGCTGGAGCCGGGGGCAGAGGCAGACATTGAAGCCAGGCACGGCCGTGTGGGGCCTGGGTGCCTCCACTGCTGGACCAAAGCCCGCCCCTTGTTGTGATCAGAGCTACGGATTTCCCCGGTTACTAATTCAGGTGCTCGTGTGTGACCCACGGATCTCACTTGGTTGATCCCGAACTACTTGGCAAATGCTCCCAACCATGGTGGCTTCTGCGGCTCAGGAGTTGGGCGTGGTTCAGCCGGCGCCCTGCCTCGGGAAGCACCCTGTTCTGAGCTTGTCCCGCGGCCGGCAGCCCTGATCCCTTGCAGCTGTGCGGCTGGGCCGGGCTGCTTGCGGCTGCACCACCCGGAGACTGCTCCGAGCTCCTGGAGGGGCTTGCTGTGCGTATCTCGCCTCAAAACCCACCGTGGTGCTCCTACAGGAGAGCAGCAGGGAAGGACTTCCCTCTGCAGCCTGCAGGATGGAGTCGGTGGCGGGAGGTCCCCACGGAGTGATGTCCGCGCACCTTTGCCGTGGTCTGGCTGCCGGAAGCAAGTCACGGCTTCCACCTGTCCCCAGGGAGCGGTGATTCCAAGGGGACGACTGGCTGGAGCTCACCTTAGGGTGCGCACACCAATCTGTGGCTTCCTTGGGCTGTCGATTTTCTTGTTACTGCATTTTGAGAGTTCTTTTCTTTCCTTTTCCTTTTCCCTTTTCTTTTCTTTTCTTTTCTTTTCTTTTCTTTTCTTTTCTTTTCTTTTCATGAGGGGACCTTCGAAAAGCACATGGAAAATTTCTAGTATTAAAAAAGATGGATGATTTTCAAAATATTTTTTTTTGCCTCCGAGTAAGCTTGCCTATTAATTCCATTTCCACGAGCGTCTTGCAGTTCCCTTGTGTGGTCCAGCTACAGGTTCTTTAGCGGCTGTGTGATTGCCCCAGTCTGAGGCGCGTCCTTTTGTTCTCTTGACAGTGTTTTTTCGAAGATCAGGAGTGTTGCCTTTTGGTGTACAATTTGTTCCTTCACAGATTATGCGTTTGCTGTAGGATCTAAGAAACCTTTGTCCGACTCAGTGTTACAGAGGGTTTCTCCTGTATTTTCTTCTATAAGTTTTGTAGTCTTAGATTTTACATTGAGGTCTATGATCCATTTTAAAATACTTTCAGTATATGATGCCAGGTTTGGATCAGAGCTCATTTTTGCATATACACATACATTTGATGGGTTTATTATAATGTTATATAAGTTATACTGTTATATCATGTATGATGTTATATATAAATTATAATTTATTATAATGTCGGTATCAAGGTAATGGTGGCCTCAGAGAATGAGCTGGCAAATATTCTTCAACTTTCTAGGAGGGTTATTATTGGCTGTTATTTCATTGTTAAAATGTTGAAGATTGTGCCATCTAGAAATGGAATTTTCTTTGGGGGGAAAAGTTTCTTTAAGGTGTATTAGCTTCTTCACGTTATCAATTTCTTCCTGATTGAGCTTTGATAGTTGTGCATTTTTTTTAATTTATTTTATTTATTTGAAAGAGTTACAGAGAGAGGTAGAGACAGAGAGAGAGGTCTTCCATCCGCTGGTTCACTCCCCAGATGGCTGTGACACAGCCGGAGCTGTGCCGATCCGAAGCCAGGAGCCAGGAGCCAGGAGCTTCTTCCGGGTCTCCCACGTGGGTGCAGGGGCCCAAGGACTCGGGCCATCTTCTTTTTATTTTATTTTATTTTATTTTAATTAAAAAATTTTATTTGACAGAGTTAGATAGTGAGAGATAGACAGAGAGAAAGGTCTTCTTTCCGTTGGTTCACCCCCCAAATGGCTGCTACGGCCGGCGCGCTGTGCCGATCCGAAGCCAGGAGCCAGGTGCTTCCTCCTGGTCTCCAACGCAGGTGCGGGGCCCAAGCACCTGGGCCATCCTCCACTGCACTCCCAGGCCACAGCAGAGAGCTGGCCTGGAAGAGGGGCAACCGGGACAGAATCCGGCGCCCCGACCGGGACTAGAACCCGGAGTGCCGGCGCCGCAGGTGGAGGATTAGCCTAGTGAGTTGGGGCACCGGCCCCTCAGGCCATCTTCTACTGCTATCCCAGGCCATAGCAGAGAGCTGGATTGGAAGAAGAACAGCCGGGACTTGAACTGGTGCCCATATTGGATGCTGGCGCTTCAGACCAGGTTGTTAACCCGCTGTGCCACAGCCCCAATAGTTGTGTCAGCCCCAATAGTTGTGTATTTCAAAGACTATGTCCATATCATTTAAATTGCCTAGTTTATTGGCATAAAATTTTTCATAATTTCTTCTTCTTTACGGTCTGTAGAGTATGTAGTGTTGTAACCTCTCATTGTTTTTACTTTTTTAAACATTGATTTATTTATTTGGAAGGCAGAGATACAAACAGAGAGAGAGAGACAGAAAGAGAGAAAGATCTCCTATCTGCTGGTTCACTCCCCAAGTGGCCGCAACGGCCAGAGCTGAGCCAATCGGAAGCCGGGAGCTTCATCCGAGTCTCCCACGTGGGTGCAGGGGCCCAAGCACTCTGACCATCCTCCACTGCTTTCCTAGACACGTAACAGGGAGCTGGATCAGAAGTGGAGCAACTGGGACTTGAACCGGCGCCCGTATGGGATGCTGACCCCACAGGTGGTGGCTTTGCCGTCTATGCCACTGTGCCAGGTGGCCTGTGCCCGACCACTCTCACTCCAAATGCTGGTGTTCTGTGGCTTCTCTTCGTTCTCCTGAGACTCTCAAAGAGCTCTCTTTCAGTTCCCCTGAGATTGCTGCCCGGTTTCCTGTTTTCTCCTTCACTGATTCTTCACTCTGATCTTTTGTTTCTTCTATTTATTTTGGGTTGACTTTGCTTTTCCACGTTCAGTTTCCTAAGGTGGACACCAAAGATTGGAGTCCTTTCTTCTCCTCAAATGTGGTCACTGCTGAAAATTTCCCTGCGAGCCTGAAATGTTCGCTACGTCGCGTTTTCATTTTCATTGTGTTGAGAATAATTTCTATATTGCATTTTGGTTTCTCCTCTGATTTGTGAGTTGCTTTGAAGAGTGTTAGCAAATATCTGCACGCTTTCTGTTATTGACTGTTAGGGTTTGGATAGGATTTGGCCTCCCCAAACTCATCAACCCCAAAGTCCTAAATGGGTAGTTGATGGATTAATGGGAGCGACTGGATTGAATTAGGTTGCTGGGGTGGGGCCCCATGATGGAATTTCTGGTAGCTTTGCGGAGGGTGGAAAAGGGAGACCACACAAAGGGCGAGGAAGAGCAGGTGGCCTGTGCCCCTCTCTGCTCCCTGGCCCACCCCGTGACTGCGTCTCACCACCTCTGGCCTCCCCACACACCTGAACCCACGCCTGCCCAGGTTGAGCCTGAAATCAACCTTCCTCCATCCTGACAGGCTCCTGTCACGCCTTTCAGTGGTGGCGTGCGTGAGCTGGCCGATGCGCTCCCGTCTCGTCTCCTCCTGTGTCGTTGGACAATGCTCCCGTCTCGTCTCCTCCTGTGTCGTTGGACAATGTGCTTTGTCTGACTCGAATGCTTTAGAAGTGACTTCCGTGTCTGGACTAGAACACGGGCCATCCTAGTTGATGCTCCGTGTGCACCTGAGAGTATCGTGCTTCCTGCGTTCACTGGGTGGGGTTCTCCAGAACCATCGGTGATGTCAGATTGGCCACTCCTGTTACACCTTCTATAGCCTTACTGGTTTCCCGTCTGTTGTTTCTGGCAGCTTTTGAGGAAGAAACACTGAAATTCTTGACCAAAATTGTGAATTTATCTATTTCTCCTTGCAGTTCCATCCATTTTTGCTTCCTATATCTCGAAGCTTTTCTAGGGGCATTATTTTTTTCTGGATTGCTGTGTCTCCTTCACGAATTGATCCCTGTGTCATATGAAATGACCCAATTCACCTCTAGTTATTTTTTCTGTATTAAATTTCATCTGATGTTAGTATTCACCCTGGCTTTCTTATGATTAGCATTTAGTATGATATATCTTTTTCCATTCTTTCACTTTCAACACATTGGTGATTTTATATTTAAAGTATGGGTGTTTTTTTTCTTTAAAGATTTATTTATTTGAAAGGTAGTGTAACAGGAGAAAAAGAGAGAGAAGAGAGAAAGGGAGAGGAAGAGGGAAAGGGAGAGGGGGAGAGAGAGAGAGAGAGAGAGAGAGAGAGAGAGAGAATTCACTTCCCCAGTGGCTGCAATGGCCAGAGCTGGCCCAGGCCACAGCCAGGAGCCTTGAACTCCATCCAGGTCTCCCACATGGGTGACAGGGGCCCAAGCACTTGAGGCATCTTCCACTGCCTTCCCAGGTGCATTAGCAGGGAGCTGGATCAGAAGTGGAGCAGCTGGGACTCCACCTGGCACTATGATGTGGAATGCTGGGACAATGCTGTGCCACAACGCTGGTCCCTAAAGTGTGTTTCTTCACACAGGTGGGTCTTGCTTTTTTCCCCAGACTGTCTCCATCTTTCAAGTGGGATATTTAGACCATCACGTTGAATGTGAGTATTGTGTGGTTTTTAATCTATTGCCTTGCTTGCTGTTTGCTCTTTGTCCTAACCACTCTTTGCTCTCATCTTGGTCCATCATAAGACCCTTTGGGTTAATTCATTATTTTATTATTCCACTGTAAGCTGATTATCCGTGACTTTCTGTTTTGTCATGTTAGTGGTTGCCTTAGGGTTTACAGTTCACATATTTAACTTCTCAGTCTACCTTTAAGCCATAGACATGATTCCTTTGTAGTAACCCTACAGTGTGGGGCCGGTGCTGTGGTGTAGTGGGTAAGGCTACCGCCTGCAGTGCCAGCATCTCATGTGGGCGTGGGTTCGAGAGAGAGGTCTTCCATCTGCTGATGCACTCCCTAAATGGCCTCAGTAGCTGGGGCTGGGCCAGGCCAAAGCCTGGAGTCAGGAGCTTCCTCTGGGTCTCCCACGTGGGTGCAGGAGCCCAAACACTTGGGCCATCTTCTGTTGCTGTCCCAGGAGCCTTACCAGGGAGCTGGATCGGAAGTGGAGCAGCTGGGACTCGAACCAGCGCCCAAGTGGGATGCCGGCACTGCAGGTGGAGGCTTAACCTTCTATGCCACAGTGCCGGCCCCTGGGTAATTATCTTGAAAAGACATTTCCTGGCCGGCGCCGCGGCTCACTAGGCTAATCCTCCACCTTGCGGCGCTGGCACACCGGGTTCTAGTCCCAGTCGGGGCGCCGGATTCTGTCCTGGTTGCCCCTCTTCCAGGCCAGCTCTCTGTTGTGGCCAGAGAGTGCAGTGGAGGATGGCCCAAGTGCTTGGGCCCTGCACCCCATGGGAGACCAGGATAAGTACCTGGCTCCTGCCATCGGATCGGCACGGTGCGCCGGCCACGGCGGCCATTGGAGGGTGAACCAACGGCAAAGGAAGACCTTTCTCTCTGTCTCTCTCTCACTGTCCACTCTGCTTGTCCAAAAAAAAAAAAAAAAAGACGTATCCATGATCAGAAGCAAATCCTATGTGTTTACCATAGCTGGGCCCCGTCCTCCTCTCTGGGCGTCTCCATTTTCATCTGGCCTCATTTTTCGTCTGCCTGCAGGGTTCCCCTTGACAACTCCTGTGCCCCAGGTCTGCTGGTGACAAACGCTTTCACGCTCTAATCGTCTTCCGAGGCGTTAGCTTGCCTTTGTTTTTTTAAAGATATGCTTGCTTCTGAGAATTCTAGATGGGAACAGCTTCCTTCCTGGAACGGGAAGACGGTGCTTTCGGGCTTGTGCTGTTTCGAAGGCGGCGTCTGCTGCAGCAGGGACGCACACGCACAGCGCGTGCCTCCCTGGCGGCTTCTTTTTGTGATCATTTCTGAGCAAACTGGTTCTCCGTGTGCCTCTGGAGAGCTGGTTCATGGAGCTTGTGCTTGGAGTCTGCTGGGACTGTTGAGTCTGTGGCTTTGTGGCTTGCACAAGACTTGGAAGAACTCAGCTGTTCTTTGTTAAATGTTTTTCTGTCCCTCCGTCCCCTCTCCTCTTTGTTTGGCTTCAATTACAGACACGTGAGGATGCTTGAAGTTTTCCAACAGCCCGTCCTGTTTAAAAGAAACTTCTCTTGTCTGAGTTTCATCGTGTAGAGTTTGGATGGACACTCCTTCAGGATTTCCGGTACTTCCTCCTGCAGTGGCTGGTGCTGTCTGTATCCCACACGGTGGAGTCCTCGTTTTCCCCTCTGGACTTCCATCTTTTGCTGTGCCCTCCATGTCCCTGCCTTGTGAATTATGCACAGCGTCTGCACCAGGATCCGTGCTCGCTGGTTCCAGTGTTTTGGGTTGGTTTCCATGGGCTCCTCGTCCGCCTCCTCTAGGCTCGGCTTTCCCCGTTTGTTGGCGTGCCTGGCCGTTCCTGACGGGGTGCCAGCCATTGTGCATTTTACTGTGTTGAGGGCTGGCGAGTCCTGTTCTGTGGTGGAGCTAGTTTATTTGGGAACAGCTCGACCTTTTGCATCTCATGCTGGGGTCTGCGGGCTTCGTCTGCGGCTTATTACTCCTCACTGCCGGGGCGAGAGCCTGGAAGCAGGAAGCCCGGGGTGGGGGTACAGGCACTGTTCCAGGCCCTGGGGGAGTCCGGTGGCTCCATCCCTGGGTGTGCCAGGGCGGGGGGAGTTTCCTGTGCACACCTGTGCCCATCAGCACTCAGTGGGTGACCGGGGGGGGCATCTCCTCATGCCCCGGGCCCCCCCCCAAACCTCCGTCCTGAGAACTCCAGCTGCTGCCCTGGTCTCCCTGGGCTCTGCACTCTTTCTCTGCAACTACTGAGGTCTGTGGACCCCTCTGACTGCCCGTCCTTGGCACCCACAGAGAGGTCTTCTCCCCGAGTCCTGTGGGGTCATCTTATTTGTGTCCTGTCTCCCAGGGATCACTGTTCTTTCTTGCCTGGTATCCAGTGGTGTTGTATTTTTTTTTAAGTAAAGATTGTTTATTTGTGAGACAGAGTGATTCAGAGAGGAGAGAGAGAGAGAGAGAGAGAGAGAGATATCTCCCATATGCTGGTTTTCTCTCCAGATGCCCACATGACTGAGGCTGAGCCAGGCCAAAGCCAGGAGCCCAGAACTCCAATGAGGTCTCCCCCATGTGGGTGGCAGAGATCCAAGCACTTGGGCCATCCTCTGTGCCTTCCCGGGCACATCAGCAGGGAGCTGGGGCAGAAGCGGAACAGCTGGGACTTGAACCGGTGCTTACATGGGACGCCGGCACCGCAGGCGACAGCTTACCACACTGCGCCACAACGCTGGCCCCTTTGGGGCCATCCTTCTCATATGCGTGTGCCTGCGTTCTTTCTACCACTGAGCCCCTTGTCCCCAGTGTCACCTGTTAGGTGCCCAGTAGTGAATGGAGGGAGGAACGCCGCAGACCCAGCCACGTGCGCTGGCCGTCAGGTCTCCTCCTCTGCTCCTGCCCCTGCTGGCTCCTGTCAGACACACCCTCTGCTTGAAAAGCCCACCTCGGAAGCCCCAGCTCCCCGCTCCCCACCTCCACACACCCTTCTCTATAGTTCCGGCTGATCCAGGCCACTCCGCCTCCACATCCTCCACACCACAGAAGCGACAGCACCCTGCTCCCTTATTTTTTTATTTATGTTTTTATTTATTTATTTGAGAGGTAGAGTTACAGAGAGAGGGAGAGAGAGAGGTCTTCCATCCGCTGGTTCACTCCCCAGTTGGCCGCAATGGCTGGAGCTGCGCTGATCTGAAGCCAGGAGCCAGGAGCTTCCTCCGGGTCTCCCACGTGGGTGCAGGGGCTCAAGGATATGGACCATCTTCTACTGCTTTCCCAGGCCATAGTGGAGAGCTGAATTGCAAGAGGAGTTTGCTTTCCTTGCTTGGCCTTGATCAGATGGTGGGGCTGAGGCTGTGGTACAGTGGGTAAAACTGCCACCTGCAGTGCTGGTATCTCATATGGGTGCCGGCTCGAGTGCCGGCTGCTCCGCTTCTGATCCAGCTCCCTGCTGATGTGCCTGGGAAAGCAGTGGAAGATGGCCCATGTGCTTGGACCCTTGCCTTCGGGAAGTGAGAGGCCAGGGTATTTTCCTCCTGATCCCGGGTCTGTTCCCAGCCAGCTTGGGGAGACTTATCTCAGAACAGGCCACCCCCCCACTCCCTCTCCCCGGCCAGGAGGTAACTGTGTGTTTGAACATGGGATCTTTTAAAAAGGATTATTTCGAACATTATTTATTCTTCTTCCTCTTGGAGCTGATGATTTTGGGGTATTCAGCACTAAATTAGAAGCTGCACTTTCTCAACAAACTCATTTAAAATATTTATTTATTTGAAATAAAATAAATAAGTGATGGAGAGAGAATTAACAAGGGAGAGAGAGAGAGAGAGAGAGAGAGGGAGGAGAGATCTTCCATCCACTGGTTCACTCCCCAAATGGCCAAACAGCCAGGGCTGGGTCAGGCTGATGCCGGGAGCCAGGAGCTCCACCCAGGTCTCCCATGTGGGTGGCGGGGGCAGGGTTGCACTGGGCCGCTTCTGCTTTCCCAGGTGCATTAGCAGGGAGCTGGACGGGAAGCACAACAGCCGAGACTCACGATGGCGCTCTTACGGGATGCGGCATAGCAGGTGGTGGCTTAACCTGCCGAACCAGCACGCTGGTGCCAGGGAACTCGTGGATGAGGCGAACCATGGTTGAGTGAGGGCTTGAGGAACACACGTGGGGGACATTCTCCCTGCATTTCTTCCTACCGCGCTGCCCCCAGCACTGTTGACTCTGTGTAGACAGCCCAATTTGGGTTTGCGGCAGGCGGAGGATGCTAGTCTGAATCAGGTAGAAAGGAAGCATCATCCCCAAGATCTCGCTCACAGCATGTAGGAGGGTTAACATGGGGCCCCGCTGCAGAAGTGAGCCTCGTCCTCCTGACACTTAGTCCCACCAGAGACCTGGGTTGGAGAAAGCCCAGGCAAAGACCACATCAGAAGCACCCAACCAGGACCTTAGCACATTCAGAGAAATTCTACCCTGCCTGGAAAACATTCAGCTATGATACAGTTTAGTGAGATGACTGAGTGTGGTTGATAGATCTTGTAATAAAAACGGGTTTCAGGACAGTTACCTGGGGATGGAGAGCGGCGGGCCCTGCGTCCGGCGGACTTCCTGCAGGCACCTGTCTCTGACGCCGGTGTCGGCTCTTAGCGCAGCCTCTCGCGTGTGCAGCTGATCTCCAGGCTGCCGCTGGGGGACCGTCATCTGTGCCTGGCACTGTGGATGGAGACTTCCGGAAAGTGGGGGGTTCCCAGCCCCAGGATCTTGCTCGCTAACACTGACAGGACAGAAAACGACAGCGTATCCCACACGAGACAAGGAAAACAAAGACGTTACTGCACTTGTTTCTTGCGCAGACGTACTGGGTTTGGGGCATTCGGTAGCAAACGGGGCCACGATTTACTCACAGAAGCCTGGCTTTTGTAGGCTGGTGCTTTACGTGAGGCCTGGACAAATGCTTTGATTTGCCTTCTCAGCCACCGACCTGGCCGTGATGCCCACCAGGTACAACATTACATCAGGCATGGTTGTGGACTGTTCTCTTACAGCCTATTTATTGATTATGAACCAGTGCGCAAGCTCATCAAAGACCCACAGTTCTTTTAAAAAATATTTTAGGGGCTGCCGTTGTGGCATGGCACTCAAAGCTGCTGCCTGCGACTCCAGCATCCCATACGAGTGCTGGTTTGAGTCCTGGCTGCTCCACTTCTGATCCAGCTCCCTGCTAATGCTCCTGGGAAAGCAGCAGAAGATGGCCCGAGTGTTTGGGCTCCTGCCACCATGTGGGAGAACTGTATGGAGCTCCTGGCTTTGGGCTGACTCAGCCCAGGCCATTGCAGCCATCTGGGGAGTGAACCAGCAGATGGAAAATCTCTCTCTCTGTTACTCTACCTTTCAAATAAATAATTTTTTTTTTTTTATTTTTTGACAGGCAGAGTGGACAGTGAGAGAGAGAGACAGAGAGAAAGGTCTTCCTTTGCCGTTGGTTCACCCTCCAATGGCCGCCGCGGTCGGCGCGCTGCGGCCGGCGCACCGCACCAATCCGATGGCAGGAGCCAGGAGCCAGGTGCTTTTCCTGGTCTCCCATGGGGTGCAGGGCCCAAGCACCTGGGCCATCCTCCACTGCACTCCCTGGCCACAGCAGAGAGAGCTGGCCTGGAAGAGGGGCAACCGGGACAGAATCCGGCGCCCCTACCGGGACTAGAACCCGGTGTGCTGGCGCCGCTAGGCGGAGGATTAGCCTAGTGAGCCGCGGCGCCGGCCTCAAATAAATAATTCTTAAAATTGTTTTTTACAAATACCTTCTAGAGGCAGACCAACAGAGAGAGATGCAGAGAGACAGAAGGAGAGACCGCTCCCATCACTGTCCAAATGCCTGCAGCAGCCTGAGCTAGACTGGAGCTGAAATGGGGGAGCCTGGAGCTTAATCCAGGTCTCCATGGGGTGGTCGGAACCCAACCGCGGGAGCCATCACCACTGCCTCCCGGAGTCTGCATTAGAAGGAAGCTGGAGTCGAACCTGGGTTCTGCAACATTGGAGGTGGGCTGGACAGCCACCCCCAGACTGGCAGTTCTTGATACTTGGACTTATCTGGCCAATTTCATAATCATGGTGAGGGCTCAGTAGATGGAGCAGTGGAAACAGGGACACGTTCTGAACGCCATCATTTCTATTGTCTCTCAATGGTTTGATATCGCCGTCTGGATGAGTGGGACCTGAGCCCTCTGCAATGATGAATGGGAAGTGCACTCTGTTTTATGCGAAGATGCTTCACAGTGCTCATGGAAAATGGGATTGAAAGAGAAGTTTAGGGCTGGCGTGGTGGCGCGGTGGGTTAAGCTGCCGCCTCTGATGCCGGCATCCTGTATGATAACTTGTTCAAGTCCCGGCTGCACTTCTTCCAATCCAACTCCCTGCTAATGCACCTGGGAAAGCAATGGAAGATGGTTCAAGTCCCTGGGCCCCTGGCAGCCACTGTGGGAGACCTGGATGGAGTTCCTGGCTCCTGGCTTCAACCTGGTCCAGCCCCAACCGTCGCAGCCATTTGGAGAGTGAACCAGCAGATGGAAGGTCTGTCTCTCTCTGTCACTGCCTTTCAAATACATAAAAATAAATCTTTAAAAAAGGACAAGTGTATATTGGTGGAAAATGTTTAAAACAATCCATCCAGGCATACAGGGGAGACTTCAAAACATTCCCAGGGAAGGTGTATTCTGTGAGAACTCCACACGGATTTCTAAATTTCTTTTGTGCTAGAATAAACTTCTGTTGTAATTCCATTTCCCACAAAGTTTTTGAAGTACTCTTGTATTCAGAGCACGCTCCCACTGCCTTCCAGGAGGAGAGCCCTGGAGAGACAGGAGTGCGGTCACCTCCCAGTGCCAGGGGAGACCCCAGTGCAGACAGTGCAGGAGCCACGGCACCGTCTGCCATAGATGCTTCATTCCTCTTCACGCCCCAAATTCCCGGAACAGCTGGGGCAGGGCCAGGCTGAAGCCAGGAGCCAGGGACCAAATCGGAGTCTCCCACATGGGTGACAGGAGCTCAAGTACTGGAACCATCACCTGATACCTCCAAGGAAGCGGGGATCCGAAGTGGAGCCGGGATTTGAACCTGGATGCCTGGTGTCCCAAGTGGCGTGTTAACTACTACACAAAACGTCGCCCCAGCAGATGCTCCTAAAGCTTTAACTGCTGGATGAACTGAAGTAGCACACCGCACGAACTTTGGTTCAAAGTGCCCAGGTTCAAGTCCAGGTCTGCCCTCGCTCGTCGCGCCTCATTTTCCACCGTGACCACTAGCAGGCCGTGTGTCCTTGGCGTGTTTACGTGACTTGTGTGCAGGGCTCTGAAAGTAGCCTGCCATCTGTGCTGGCTTTGAAAGCTCATACGTGTTGGCCTGTGTGCTTATTAACATAAAAGATTTCCTTGTGGCCATTCTGGGTGCTGGGGCCTGGCTCATCTGCGTGCTGGAGCTGTCCCCAGCCTCCCTAGGGCAGAATGTGGGTCTGCCTGCCTGCCGCCACCTTCCACTGGGGAGGGACGGCTTCCCCGCAGCTCAGCACCTACCAGGGGACAGCTCCTTCCTCTCCCCTCTGCCAGTGCTTCAGGTGCGTGGGTTTGCCACGGCTGCCCGGGGCTGCCTGTCCTGCACACACCTTCAGGGGGTGAATAACCCTGAGCTCATTGCCTCTCGGTGTGATGAGAATAAAAATACATGCCCTGTGTTGGCTTCGTCAGCACACGCACTGGACTTGGAGCGAGATGGAGAAGATTAGCATGGCCCCGGAGTGAGGATGGCATGCAAATTCACGAGGCCTTCGATATTTCTGTACCAATTATCACTCGGAAAGCTTGCTTTATCTCACGAGGGGAAGTTCAGGCTAGATTCAGTACCCGGTTTTCCTAAGGACTGTTTTTAATAAAACAGCAGTCACGCCTAATGTAGCATTTTTGCTAAAAAGGCGCAGACTTTGCTCTTTCTTGCACCTTCAGGAAGTGGGCCCCTGAGCAAGGGTGCGATGGCTGAGGCGGGGGTGCAGGGTTTTCCACGCGAGCCAGCGGCTGGGAGGGGACCTGCAGGACTGGGGTGATGTCATCGGTTACTCAGCCTTGCGTGTAGCCCTGCTAAGGGGCTGGATTTTGACATCTTTATGGATAAACAGTGCTGGAATATGAAACCAAGGACGCACGGGCTGTCTTATCCTGTTTTGTAAGCCGTGGTCACCGCTGTCTGTCTCGGGAGCCCTGCAAATTGCCTTAGGGGCCGCCCGTCTCCCCTCTGACCCTGCCCACCGTGACACGTCGGGGGCACACGGGTGGCCGATGCCTCCATCCGTCACTTTTTCTGCTCTAGCCCTGCCTTCCTTCATGCTCTCCCTGTTTCTTGGGTTTCTCCTCTATTGTCTCGCCTTCCCAGAATCCCACGATTGCCCTCGAGACTGGACTCAGTAATGAGCCGCCGAGGGTGGCTGTTGTCACCCACTTTCCGGAGAAGCAAACTGAGGCCCTTCGGGGGAAAGTCAGAATGCCCGGCATTAGGAAGCCGAGGCCGGGTGCGGGCGAGGCTGCCTCTCCTCGCTGCTCTCCTGCCGCCCGCAAGTACTTGCAGAAAGAGCTGCGCCGGGCACGGCAGGATGAGCTGATGAGAAGTGAAAGCCACACTCCCGTCTTTCCTGGGGAAAGGTCATATTTATGGAACATTTTGGTCAGCAGGGTGGAAGTAATCTGTAGCGTCCATCCCAGTTCCACTGTAACCTTGATTAACCGCGACTGGTTAGCCCGAGTAATTGAATTGTCAGGTTAACTAAGAGTCAAGCCCGTAGGCTGAGCTTTTCCACCCTGGATTCTGACCATTTTCCAGTCCCGGCCCCTCTGAGGCCAAGTGCATGCCGGGACCAGAACTTCATCTCTGTCCTCTGGGCGGCACGTGCAAGGCACAGAACACAGCGGGGGTCCCTGGTCCTGCCTCCCGATTCTGTTGAGTGACAGGGCTCTTCGGGGGCTGTGGGGTCAAGGCTGGCATTTCTCCGTTCTCTCTGGGCGAGCCGGCAGGTGGACGACGCAGCCAGGACAGGGCGCTGACCGACCTCGTGTGTGGCAAGCGTGTGCGTGCTCCTCCGTCCGGCCCGCTGGCCAGCAGGCACAAGGCGCTCACGCCGTGACTCGCCCGTTGCCACTGAAAATAGACGGTCCCTGGTTTTATTTTAATCCTGCTCGAGTCTGAGCTGGCAGGATTCTGCTTCATCACAATTTTGTTTGCCTGCAGAACTCTGTCATTTCCCGTAACCGCTTATTAAGTCTCTTCCATACACAGGAAAATGTGTTGGGCGTGGCGAGCATGCAGGAGGAGGGAGCCGGGAAAAGTGGGTGCCTCTTGAGGCTGATCGCTCCCCACCTGGCCTGTCTATGCCCTTGTCTGTAGGACAAAGCCGGGGCTCTGGCTTCACACCTGCCTCGGACTTCCCACAGGACTCATCAGTAGCGCCCCAACTTTCCTAAGCCTCAGCCGGCTCGTCTGTGCAGCGGGGACACCAGTGGTCCCGCAGAGCTCCGTGGGGGAGGGGGGAGGTGAGAGGCGATGCACGGAAAATTCTGGAACGTAATCGGTGCTCGAAGAACAGGAGCTGGTCACGTGGTGCCTCTGGGCGTGGTTTGCCCAGAGGAGCAGGGCCCATGCTTCATTCCTCCTCCTTTTCACAGCTGTTTTGAGAAGGGGATGGTGTGCATTTCTGGGACGGCCCCTTGTGCCCCAGGCTGAAGCATGAAGGCCACAGTAAGCTGTGGTCCATGGGCACGTGTGTCCACAGATATGTCCAGCTGTGCAAACACAGGCTTGAGTACCGCGTGTGAGTAAGGGCCAAGGTGTGTGTGTGTGCGTGTGTGCGCCGTGGCCAGGGTCTGGCCTGCATTTCATACAGTTTCACAGCCACCCAGAGATTCGCACACTGTGCACAGCTCATTTTGGCTCACGGATTTGGAGGTTCCCAGGCCAAGATCAGCTGGGTCTCGTGGACTTGACCTCTTGCTGGTAGAGTGCAGAGGTGGCACAGGGCGTCGAGTGGCAGGAGACAGGGGCGGAGCACACGTGTCTGTCCTCGTCTGTCCACCAGGAGTCTCCCCGGGGCCTCCACAGTGGAGATCTGATCCAATCCAAGCCCCTCCCAAACAGCATCCCGCCTCTTAGCACTGCATGTTGGGGGGCGCATATTCAAGCCACAGCGTCTGCTTTTCTTGGGCTGCAGGCCCGGCTCCCCAGGAGCACCTTGCCTCTCCAAGTTCTCTTTCCCATCCCTCTCCCTCTCTCTGCCCAATGTGGGTGAGGCAGGGAGTCAGGAAGGGACAAGGAACTGAGGACTGGCACCTCCAAGCCCAGAGCACTGCCCGCCTCCCACCCCCCTCCGTGCAGGTGCAGCCAGACGGAGACCTGGGCACACCCACTGCTCGTGCGCCTGAGCCTCTCCCTGCATTGCCTGAGCCTCTCCCTGCATCGGGCATGGGCCACCTCCATGGAGACCACCACGTGTCCTGCAGCTGCGCCCCAGACCCGGCTTCCTTTGCCTCTTCAGTCAGGCCCTGCTGCTCTGAGCACCACCCAGCCTGGATGGGAGTGATTCTCTCTCTGGGGGTTGCCTAAAAATAATCTTCCCACCTTCCAATAAATCCTGCTATGCCCACAGCTCCCGGTTGTATTCTCACATGCCGGGAGACGAGCACCTGGACTTCCTGTGACCAGCCGGGGTTCTTGACCCCCAACAACATAATTCGGGGATCCCCATCCCCCAACACTCCCCTCCTTTTCTCTTTGGTTTTGACCTCCCTAGCCCCTCCCCCTGCCCCCAGCCCCTCCCTCTGTGCTCTCCTCCAAGCCTCAGCTGTCTTTCACCAGCTGGATTTTCCTACCACCCCATCCCCCCACCGAGCCTTTAGCACCCAGCTGCTCCGTGGGACACAGGCTCAGCCCATTGCCAACTTCACTTCAGGTGCAACCTGACCACGCGCAGGCTTGTGCCGCAGGGAGAGGCAGAAGCAAATGTGCAGAGAGATGATGCATGCGTTGGAGTCACAGCGACCCACAGCGCTGAGCTGCCGGGGTGGGACAGAGAGGAGCAGCCTGAGAACCCAGGAGAGGGCGCAGGGCAGGGGAGGGGGTGTGGCCCCATGAGCAGGTGTGCCGGGCGCCTGAGTCTCTGTGCACAAGCCAGGTGCAAGGCCAGGGGCTGGCAGGGCTGGTTTCTGGGCCGGGCTCTCTTCCTGGCCGCCTTCCTGCAGTGTCCTTGCAAGGTCGCTCCTCCGTGTGGGCAGACAGAGAGAGCGCTCTCTGGTGTCTCCTGGTCTTCTCCAAAGAGCATCTGTCCCAGGACCTCACTTAACACTCGCACACACCCTCAAAGGCATGTCCAAGCACACTCGCTTGGGGGGTTCGAGCTTCAGCAGGAACTTAGCGGGGGACACAGTTCAGTCCCTAACACACCCCTCTATGCCCCTGGAGGGCTGCCAGTTCAAAAGGGGCCTCCTCTCATCTGCCTCCCTGCCCCCACCCCCTAACACAGAGAGGAGGGAGGGGCAAGGGGGTCATCCTCACCACAGCACCCAGCCTCCAGGGAGAGGTGGAGGAAGACAGGACAAAGCAGACGCAGCGCTGGGCTCCTTCAGGCCCTCAGCTGCAGGCTGGGAGGGGAAGAGCTTTAAATGGACCCAGAGAGAGGCTAAAATCCAAATGGACCACAGGGTTGTAGAAGGGCCCTGCTGTGCACACAGCATGGAGGGGCAGACGGGAGGGCCCAGCGCCAGGGCACGGCCGCCATCACTGTGCGGGACAGACTAAGTCCTTTGCCATCGCAAGGAGGTTTTGTCGTCCGGGGGCCGAGGGGACAGGCAGGTCTCCCTCTGCAGATGTGCTGGGCCCACAGGGCGCAGAACCCCGAGGGGAGTAGGCTGGGGTGGAGAGCAGCCCTCGTGCAGGGCTCAGTTCACAGGGTGGGGGCAGGAGGAGCCTCCTGGGGGCAGGAGGGCTTTGGCCGTCAGCCTGGGGCAGCCGTGGCCTCTCTGGGGTTCACAGTGGTGGAGAGCAGGGGAGAGCTGGCGGACTACACAGCCTCGTGTTTTGCCACCAAAGGCACGAAGCACCCCCCGGGCACCTGCGGTCAGCAGGCTTCTGAGATGAGGGGGGCGACGGAACACAGGGAAGGTCAGGATCTCACAATGTCGCGGGGCCTCTGAGTGGCGTCGACGCAGCCTCCAGCCAAGTCCTCGCCATGCCCTTTGTCCGATTCTGCTGGGCCGACACAGCTCCACTAATGTGAGCTGAAGCCTGGCGGAGCCGGTGCGTGTGTGCGCGCACGCGCGTGTGCAGGGGAGGCGTGTGAGTGGGATGCGGGAGGGGCTGGGGTCAACACGCTCTCCGTAGCCCCCATAGCCACCGGGGCAGTCCTGCCCACTGTGCCAGCGCCTGTGTGCTTTGCGCGTGTTCTCCGCCCCCACCCTTGCTGGAGCAGGGAAGGAGCCTTCATGGCCACACCCCGGGAAGCCACGCCGGGCCACGCAGGCCTCGCAGGGCGGGGCGTGGAGGGGGCCGAAGCTTCGGACCCTGAGTCAGTGATGTTGCTTCAACCCTGCCGGCGGGGGCACGGCCACAGGTGGTGCGGAGGCTTCCGGAGCACCCCTCTATCCTGCTGCGTGGGAGGCGTGTCTGACCTTGCTCCAAACTCCTGGGCAGACCAACAGCTGACCCCTCCATGTCGCCTGCCCCAGGGAAACCGCTTGCCTCGGTTAGGGGTGCTGCTACCCAGTCGCTCCGGAGTGCAGCGCCCTCTACCTCCCCAACTCGGTGTTTCGCAAGCATCCGCTCCCGAGGAGACTTCCTGTCCCCCCTGCAGCCCAGCTTCAACGGTTGGGGAAAACGCCGCCTCCTCCAGGCAGCCTTCCTGCTGTAGCTCAGTGACTGCTGAGTTCGCCCACCAGTGTGAGGGCTTCCACCCTCTGACTCCTCCTCTGTAATTGAACATCAGCGCTCCTTGCATCGAGCTGGGATGATTTTACTCTCAGAGATCTTTTTTAAAAAAAGATTTGTTTATTTGAAAGGCACAGTGACAGAGGAAGAGAGAGAGAGAGCAAAAGAGATCTTTCTTCTGCTGGTTCATTCCCTAAGTAGCCAGAGTGGGTCAGGGCCCAGGAGCTCCACCCAGGTCTCCCACGTCACGAGCGGCAGGGCCCAAGCACTTGGGCCATCTTCTGCTGCTATCCCAGGTGTGTCAGCAGGGGCCTGGGTGGGAAGAGGAGCAGCTGGGACTAGAACTGGTGCTCAGACACAGGGTGCTGGTGTCGCAGGCAGTGGCTTAACCTGCTTTTTCATAGCACCAACGCCAACTCTTTGATATTTTTATTTTTTTAAAGATGTATTTGTTTACTTTAAAGTCAGAGTTACACACAGAGAGAAGGAGAGGTGAAGAGAGAGAGCGAGAGAGAGAGTGAGAGAGAGAATCCTCCATCCGCTGGTTCACTCTCCAGTTGGCCACAATGGCGGAGCTGTGTCTATCCGAAGCCAGGAGCCAGGAGCTTCTTCCAGGTCTCCCATGCAGGTGCAGGGGCCCAAGCACTTGGGTCATCTTCCACTGCTTTCCCAGGCCACAGCAGAGAGCTGGAATCGAAGTAGAACTGCTGGGACTTGAACTCGTGCATATGGGATGCCGGCACTGCAGGCAGTAGCTTTACCTGCTACGCCACAGCGCTGGCCCCGAGATTTTAAAATTCAGATTAACTTTCCCTCCTTGCCCACGGTGGTGATTTTGTCCAATGGATTTTTTTAAAGCTGTACTTTTGTTTTTTTTTATGTTTTTAGGCTTGTCTTTTTAATGGAGTCATTTTTAATGTGGATTATTTCCTATTGATTTTACTTTCTCACCGTTTACTATAAAAGAGGGAACAGGAAGTGGCAGGTGGGAGGGGCATGGATGGAGTCCGTGAGGGAGCTGGAGTCCCAGGACCCTGGTGGGGGAAGGGACAGGGCTCTGTGTTTGGAGGGCCAGGCTCAGCCCGAGCTGTGCCCCTCAGCCATACCCAACTCCTCCTTGGCTGCTGTTTCCAACCCATACCTAGAGATAAACACCCGAGGGGTCTGGGTGGCTGCGAGCATAAATGATAAGATTGATTTATTTATCTGAAGGTCAGAGAGGGAGGGGAGAGAGAGAGAGAGAGGAGAGAGAGAGAGAGAGGTCTTCTGTCTGCTGGTTCACTCCCAAAATGGCCACAGCAACCAGGGTTGGGTCAGGCTGGAGCCGGGATCTGCATCCTGGTCTCCCACGTGGGTGGCAGGTGCCCAAGCAGGGAGCTGGACCAGAAGCAGAGCGGCTGGGAATTGGACCGTGCCCTGAAGCAGCTGTGCTGTAGCGCTGGCCCCCCCACTCGGTGGTGTGCCCAGGGGTGACTGTGTTCCTTCCTTCTTGTGGCCTTAGAAACTGAACCAGCAGATGGGAGCTCTGTGTGTGTGTGTGTGTGTGTGTGTGTGTGTCTAGATCTCTCTGCCTCTCAGACAAAAAACAAAGGAGGATTCCAAGCTCGTAGCAGGGCCTGAGGAACCAGGTCCTGGCCTCCCGCTGCACATCCCAGCAATGCCACCTGCGGCCGGTGGTCCCCAGGCTCCTTGCCGGCACCTTTGCTCAGGCGTTTCTCCCTGCCGGAGAAGTCCTGCCCGGCCATCCAGCTGATGCTTTCTCATCTACGTGACTGGGGCCGGAGGAGAGGCTCAGGGTCTCCAGGGGGAGTCTGACCAGCAGGGTCCTGGTCTCCACTTGCTGGGGAGCTCCCAGGTGACGAAAGCCATCTAGGCCTCCAGATCTGGCTCAGTGGGGCTCGTCCCATACAGGGGCCCTTTATCCATCGGAGGTAAAGGAGCGCTTCGGGACCCCTCCCCCGCCTCCCCCGGGCCCAGATACCAACGCGTCTTCGAGAGTCTCAGAGACCGTATGGCCTCCTGAAGCCATTTCCGGGTTGGAAACCCCTGCCCCAGGGCACTGGCTGAGGCTGTGGTGAAAGCCGGGACCCCCTTAGCATGGCTGCCTTCTTCAAGCCTGTCTCAAGTTCCAGGCAAAGACCTGAGAACAGAGGCTGCCTCGTAGGATTCAGAGCGACCGTGCAAGCTTCGCACAGGGGCTGACGCTCTCTGTGTTACTATCAGGAATGGCCCACGTGCGCAGGGAGCCGCAGCGGCCGGCAGGCGTGGGGCTTAGCACCCCGTGCAGGCTGCGTGCTCTCCCTCTGCCTGGTGTTCTGCACCCATCGGGAGCTGGGAACAGGGCCGGCTGCCCTGGCTTTCCCTGGCTCATGGCATTGTTTCCTGCTAGTTCCTGGATGAAAGGAAACAGAGGGGTGCAGAAGCTTTCTCTCTCTCTCTCTCTTTTTCCCTTAGAAAAATAGTTAAATTTCTCCCCACTTTGTAAGAAGACAACATGAATGGCAATTCTGTTGCGAAGCTGCCAATGAACTTCTGCGAGCGCATTATCTCCCATTACTTTTTGGTGAGGTTTGCTGTAAAGTGACAGCGCCACAGTCAATTTACCTGTTTGTCCCCACTTTCTGCTAAGGGCCTGTTTTTCTTCTTCACCACAAACCCAACAGTAAGTACACAGCCCGCTTCGTTTATTTATTTCCACAAAGCAACCCTGACCCCTGAGAGGCCCTTCCTTTTCATCCTGGTTTCAAAACAGTTCATTCAGGCATGCATGCTGCACGTATGCAAATGAGCCTTGCTGGATGTTAGATTTTAGAGGATTTCTCTGGGATTGAGTTGGGGACTCTGTGTTAATTACCGCTGCTCCGACGCAGGGGCTGTCAGGGAGTGGATATATTTAGCAAGAATGACAAGGCTCATAATTCTGCATGAGGAGCCTTGGAAAAGGGGCTGTTGACTTTGATGTTTCATTTCAGTAGACTTCTCTAGTTTGTTAAACTTAATCAAAAGCAATCAAAATACACTGGTGTGAATTACAGCAAATTAATTTCAAACCGATGGAAAGCATCGTGTCTTTCAGTTTCGGATGTGGGACTGGAACTTCTCAATGAGCCACTCCAAGCGAGGCAGCGGTGGATTTTTGAGTGGGGAACAGCGTGGAGTGCTTGTGTTAGGATCTGACTGGGGCTGGGGGTGGGGGGGTTTCCATGAGGATCTGGCCTTCCCAGGAAGACTCAAGACCTAGGAATCGAGGTCTTTCACCTCTGACCTGGGAAAGCCTCGAACATCGCCCCTTCTCAGAGCCCCCGTGTCCCGAGCTGCCCCACAACACACTGCCTACCTTGCGTTGTCTCTGCCTCGTACTGAGTGTGTACCTGCTGCTAATCTTTATCATGTCATCGGGTGTGCCTCTGTCTGTGTCCCTCCAACCCGACAGCGGCCCATGAGCTTGGTGCCCCAAACTCAGTGGAGGCGGGCCCAGCGCTGAGACACCCTGAGCCCCAACTCTCTCGGCCCTGGGTTTACTAGGGCTACCGTGTTTAATTCAGAGGCCCTTCTTTGGTTTGACAGCTTAATCAGAAGCAATCAAAATGCGCCTATGAAACATATCAAAAATTCATTTCAAGCCAATGCTAAAGATTCCGTTTCCCCACCGCGGAGGAGCAAGTGAGACGGTGGATGTGAAAATATTACCGTAGAATGTTGAGCGCCGTGCAGATGAGCAGCGGGGAAGCCAGGGAGCGAGGCACAGAGACCTGCCTGGTTCCTCCAGCTCAGGGCTCCTCACGGGGGCTAAGGCTTACCTGGTGCGATTCTAGGGAGGCCCGTGGAGCTGTTCCAACACCGACTCTTTGAATAAATGCTCTCAGCATCTCCCGAGACCGAGGTGTGTGGGGAGGTCAAACAGTTCGTAGGCCGTGTTCTGAGCCCTGGGCCACCCTGAATTGTTGGTGCTGATCTCAGGAGCCCTGGTTTGTTGGCAGGAAGGGTGCTGGGGCCTGTTTGCCCTGTATCCCCAGCGCTCGCTCGGCCCAGAGCCCGGCTCCAGAGAGTTCTCTTCGTTGAATGAATGAATTCTAAGCGGATCCTGGCTCTCGGGGTAGGGAGCTGTGTGAAGACTCTTCCTTTACTAACAACACTTCTGACACACACGTGAGGGCTTATCCTGTCAGGTCTCCAGACTCCAACTGCGGGGCCCACGATGCGACCCCACTCTCACACCAGCTCCCAGGAGTTGGCATAGACTCCATGGGTTAAGGGTCCCACAAGAAGGGCCCCCCCTTGGGCTGCCAATGACAAGTCCCAGCCGCCTGATTAGAACTCGGGGGTTCTTGCCACCCTTTCCTTGGGTTTTACCATCTGCCGTCTCAGCTCACAGGGCTCAGGGCAGCACTCTACTTACATACAGGGTGTGGATGAGCCGTCAGGTGCAGAGGTACCCGGGGAGAAGTTCAGAAGCATCCCGGGTGCGAGGGCTCTCATCCTCCCAGGGTAAGATCAACCCAGTTGGCCACAAAGAAAATCACATTTATTTGGGGATAATGAGGATTGTGATCTGGGATAACAGATTCCAGCAGGCTTGGACATGTGCTCTATGGCTTGGTATGACGGTGATTATATTTAAGGCTTAAGATCCTGGAGGCAGTAGGGGTGGAGTAGGGGTGGGGGCACCGCAGGGTCAGCTGCAGCTTAGACATCCCAATACCAGAGCGCTGGTTCGAGTCTCGCTTCCGATCCAGCTCCCTGCTAATGCACCTGCGGAGGCAGCCAAGGATGATCCGAGTGCTTAGATCTCTGCCACCCACATGGGTGACCCGGATGCAGTTCCTGGCTTTAGGCTTCCCTTTGGTCTAGCTGTGGCTATTGTGGCCATTTGGGGAGTGAGCCAATGCAGCGAAGCGCTCTCTCTCTCTCTCTCTCATTATTAACAAAAACACATTTATATCTTCTTGCAAAAGATCAGGAGGGTGATGGTGGTTACATTGTTTGCTTGTTAAGTAAGCAGAGTGTCTCCTAAGAAGGGCAGGGCTTGTTGTCTTAGATAATGCAGGCGAAGCAGGGGGTTTTGCAAACAGTCAACCCGAGCCAGTGCTTCCGTTTGGTTCAGTTCACAGGTCAGCCCGCGTGCTGTGCCGTGCGTAGGTGCTGGCGGGCTGGGGCAAAGGCTTAGCCGCTGGAATCCGGTTTAACAAGGGGCTCCCTACCGCACTGTAAGTGCCCCAGAGCAACGCTGCTCCGTGTTTGTTTTTTTCCTTGACCTTCCCCTTGGAGTTTGGGGCGTGCCACCCGCCCTCTTGCCCATGCACCTATTCACAGACTCAGAAGCCTTTGAACCCCATCGTTCAGGGTTTTTCGTGGCGGTTCCATGACACAGGCACCACGGGTTCTGCCATGGGCCACTGGCCTGGTCTCTGGCCCCTTTTCCTGCCTGAGAGGCTGGAGGCGAGGGGTTGAAACTTCCAGTCTCCAGTCCCAGAGTTGGTTTCTCCAGCACCTAGTCCCCTCCTGCTCTTGTGTGATACCCAAAGGAGCAAAGGAGCCCTTGACCTCCAATGGGTTAAGGGGCCCTCTGGGATGAGCCCCACTGAGCCAGATCTGGTGGCCAAATGGCTTTCGTCACCTGGGAGCGCCCCAGCAAGTGGAGACCATGACTCTACACGCAGCCCTGCTGGTCAGACTCCCCTGGGGACCCATGGGCTTCTCCTCTAGCCCCAGTCATAATGTCATGTTACCTCTTTACCTGTCAATCAAAATGCCCCTTTCCCAGAATGCACCTGTTTCATCCAGGACCCAGAAGGGGAGGTGTCATGCAGACATGGGTATCCAGCTGCACATGGACTTTGTGAAATTCCCAGGTGCTTCACACATGTAGAGGAGCCACACTCCACCCTGCGAAAGAGCCAGGAGTGGGGGCGTGGCCTCTCTCCACCATCGAGTGCGGCTGGAGCTGTTGCCCAACCTGTGACTTCTGGCCCACTCGCAATGGGTGTCTCCCCCGCGCTCATGCGTGCGTGTCCATTCACTTTCTCGTCTTCTCAACAAATTCTGGTGACACTCTGTGCACCTGGTACGCATCTCCACTTGGGAATCTTACCTTGGTGTTAGACAAGGGCCTGGAACAGAGACGGGAGTTTGCTCACGGCTTCTCAGCGAGAGCAAGGGCGGGCGAGACGCGTGGGATGGGGCCTGTCTGGAGGACAGGATCAACAGGAGGAACGGCAAGCTACGCTTGAGGGAAGCCAGGACCAGAGCTGCAGCTGTGGGCATGCGGAGAACACGGAAGGACGAATCTGACGGACTTGGCTGTTGGGCCTGGAAGGCTACGGTGGGGAGGGCAGAGGAGAGGCTGAGGTTTCTAAGCCGGCTCTGGGTGGGCATTGACTGAGATGAAGAGCTCAGGAGGAGCAGGGCTGGGGATGCAGAGCTGGGGTGACTGGGGCGGCAGGTGTGTGGCCCCGAGGGTTCACACGGCCGCTCTTGCTGGCCAGCCACATTTGAACAGGTCTTCTCCGAGTTTGCCTGCACTGGCAGGGAGAGGAACTTGCCCGCGTGACCTTCTCTTTTTACGCTGTGGCAAAATATACCTTGCAGAAGTTATTCCCCTAGCCCCTCCCCCTTTGTAAGATTTATTTATTTATTTGAAAGTCAGCGTTACACATACACACACGCAGAGAGAGTGAGAGAGAGAGAGAGAGAGAGAGAGAGATATGCCTTCCATCCACTGGTTCGCTCCCCAATTGGCTGCAATGGCCGGAACTGGGCTGATCCGAAGCCAGGAGCCAGGAGCCTCTTCTGGGTCTCCCAGGCAGGTGCAGGGGCCCAAGGACTTGGGCCATCTTCTACTGCTTTCCCAGGCCACAGCAGAGAGCTGGATCGGAAGTGGAGCAGCTGGGTCTTGAACCGGCGCCTGTATGGGATGGCAGCATTGCAGTCATGGCAGCATTACCCGCTACACCACAGCGCAGCCCTGGTGGGCATCTTTTCACGTGCTTCCTGTCCATGTGAAAACCTTCTGAGAAATACGTGTTCAAGCCCCTCTTCCAGTTTCGAGTTAGGCCCCTTGTTCTTGCTGTCCAGTTGTAGGAGCTCTCTATGTATACTGGATACTGACCCCTTATTGTACTGGCTATTATTTATTCTCATTTTCCCATTCTGTAGCCTGTCTTTCCACTCTCTGATAGCGTCCACTGATGCTTAAAATTCCTCCTTATTTATTTACTTTAAAATATGTATTTATTTATTTTGAAAGTCAGAGTTACAGAGAGAGGAGAAACAGAGAGGGGAGAGAGAGAGAGAGAGAGAGCGAGAGAGAATCTCCCCTCCATGGTTCACTTCCCAGATGACTGCAATGGCTGGTGCTGGGCCAGGTCAAAGCCAGGTGCTTCATCTGGGTCTCCCACGTGGGTGGCAGGGGCCCAAACACTCAGGCCATCTTCTGCTGCTTTCCAAGGCGGTTGGGACAAGAACCGGCGCCCATACGGACTGCCAGCGTCACAGACGGTGGCGTTCTCTCCCATGCTACCATGCCAGCCCCTTGTTTGTTTATCGCCTGTGCTTTTGGTCTCATACCCAACCACATCACTTCTCTCCTCATGTAAGAAAGGGGTCCCCTTGATACGCCAAGCTCTTCCTGGGAACACTGTGATGAAACAACGTAGCAAAATCTGTCTTGCAATTCTCTTGGGCTGCTGTAAATATCAGACACGGGGAAGCGATGCTAAGCTTGCAATCCTTAGCCTGCTACATGGAGCCAGCAAGACCCAGCTTGAGGTTGGCTCCCTTCTAATCATGCCCTCCCCACCCCCCTCCGCTAACTGCATGGGAGCCAGGAGCCGGCTTCTCCCTAACTTTGTCTCCGCGCTCCTGAATCCCAGTGCCACTTGACCCGTGCCCCTCCCCAGGGAGCCCGGCTGGGTCCCCCTCCTCTGTAGCGTTACTGTTTGCTCAGCATCCACCCCGGCAGCCAGCCGAGTGCCTTCCTGGCTTTTTTCCCCTCTACAGCTCTTTGCATGTTTAATAAATTCTTAATTAAAAGCTGGGCACCTCATCTATTCCTGCCAATTGCTTCTCTGTTGTGGAGAGGAGCGGGCTACAGGAGGGAGACGCCAAGTCCGCTTTCTCTGCCCTCCATCCACACCCACAACCCCGCACGCCCGCATGCGTGCACACACGCAGCCACAGGACTTGGTGCTGTATTTACATAACTCTATTGACATTTTGAGGCTAAAATTATGTATGCTACTTTAATTCGCTGTTAAATTAAATTATGAATGTTTGGAACGGAGTAATTTCTTTTGTCCTATGAACAGATTGTTTTATATATCTGCCTATATTACCCAGTTATTAATTTAATGATTTCATAATAGCAGTTCATTCCTCTGGGTAATATAAAGACAGAAGTGCATGCCCCATTCAGCGCAGGCAGACGCTGCTTGCCCTACGTGAATCGAAGGTTTTTTTTGAAATAAAGATATTAGTTTTGGCAGCACGCGGATGTGTGCAGAGGGAAACTGGAGGCATCCGTCAGGTCAGCTCCGGCTTCCCAGTCTCGTCTTCCAAAGGTAGATGGGAGTCCACTGCCCAAGGAAGGGCAAGGACCACGCTGCCCACTGCTGCCTTGGAGAGCCGCAGCCTGTCCTTCCCCGCCTCACAGCTGTGGACGTGGCGTGGGTTCAGCCTTGGCCAGAAGCCACTGGGCCATCCGTGCCATAGACCTGCTGGGTTCTCACTCCGTTAGCACGACATGTGTCGCCGTGGCAGTGTGGCACTGACCGTCTCCTCCTGTCCTTGCTGGCACCAACCCTAAGGTGGGCAAAGGACAAAGGGTCAGCTGCTGCGTGGGGAACGGGGCAAGCACCAGGTGTGGGTACAGAGACTTCTGTCTATCACTGGGGTCTTGATTTAGTCTGTCTTTTTTTAGGATTTATTTTTATTTATCTGAAAGGCAGAGTTAGAGAGAGAGAGAGCGAGAGAGCGAGAGAGAGTGCGCGCTTCCATCCACTTGTTTACTCCCCAAATGGCTGCAACAGCTGGGGCGTGGGCAAACAGAAGCCGGGAGCCCAGAACTCCAGCCAGGTCCCCCACATGGGTGGCAGGGGCCCAGCACTTGGGCCCTCATCTGCGTCTTTCCCAGGATGCTTTAGCAGGGTGTCTAGATCAGAAGTGGAGCAGCCGGGATTCGAACTGGCGATCCAATTCGGGATGCTAGCATTGTAGGCAGGGTGAACCCACAGAGCCACAATGCCGGCCCCACGGCGCAGCCCTTCTGAAGCGGCTCTAGGAAGTGGGGGTGTTGGTCCCACCTGCACAAACAGTGCTGTAGACCATGAGGGCACCGACCACGGACAGCGTCCAGCAAGCACCAGGGCCTCTGTTACCCATGGCCCTTGGTTCCTTCCAGGACACCTGAGGTTTGAGTGTAGTGGCTTCTGAGGCCCTCTCCACCCCCCGGGCAGCTGGGACCCTCATTCATCAGGAGAAGCAGCCCGAAGGCTTTGTTTCCATGGGGAAGCCCAGGCGAAGGTGGACCCTGGGTAAGGCCCCCTCCCCCCCCCACTCGTCCGAAACCCTGAGCAGCTGGAACCAGCGAACACTGATGCACAGGCCTGGCTTCCGCCTGCTCCATGTCTCCTGGGCTGCATCTGAAGACCCGGGTCAGGACAGAGGAATGAAGCTTGCACTGGTCCGCTAGGTTGGCTATAAACCAGCCTTGCAAAGAGCAGGTGGGAGGGTGGGAAAGGCAGAGAGATTTTAGGAGGGAGCCAGAGCTGGAGCTAGGAGAGAGCAGGGCAGTGGGGCTGGGACATCCAGGCTGGGTTTGGCGTGAGCGTGAGACACGAGGCTGGAGGGACGGGCAGGAGGAGCCTGGGAGGGCAGACGCCGAGTCTCACTAGGCCATGGGCAACAGGGGGGCACTCTGCTCTCTAGAAAGATGCTGTGGCTGCCTTGGGAGGAACCAGCTGGAAGAGGGATGGGGCACCGGTCAGGGGCGGCCTCTCTGAAGAAAAGAGGTGGATTCTGGAGGTTCATAGTCCAAGGTCAGATGGGGCCCCATGGACATTGTACCCTCCTTCGGCTGGCAGACGTGTTTGCTCCCATGAGGCCTTGTGGGATGAGGACGTGGAAGCTGCCACCTCCCCTAGTTGCCAGATGTCGGGCTTTGCATCTGCAGGTGGGAGTGGTGGCTCAGGTCCGGGAGCAGGAAGAGAGCCCGGCTTCCGTCCTCTCTCTCCAAACAAAAACCCAGAGGCCCGGGAGAGGCCGTTTGGAGCAATCCGGAGTGTGGGCGCCTGGGCTATTTAATGTTTCCAGCAATGAACGAGATGATGCACGCTCGTTAATTTCACAGATGACACCCCGCTGAGGCTGGAGGGGCACCTTGGGGGATCCGATTAGAATTCAAATGGACTCCTGTAGGCTTTAGAGATTGGTCAGAGACCAAGGAAATGAGCTTCGGCAAGGACGGAGGCGGAGGCGGAGGCGGGGGAGAAGCGGCCACAGGCACGCGGAGCGGGAAGTCTCCCTGAAACCGGAAGACTCCCTGAGCGCCCTTCCTGATACATCACCGCTGACATTGGCAGGCAGCGTGGGGTGAAGTTTCCCAGCGGTCTCCTTGGGGCCTCAGAGGACAACTCCGCGAGACAGGGCCTGCGGAGTTCCGGGGGGCTGCGGAGACGTTGAGGCGTCTGCCCGAGGCCACGCAGCGCGTGGCTGTCACGGCCAGCTGCACACCCCATCAGCACTGGGAGCTGCAGGGGGACGCTTGTCTCAGGGTGCTGGTCTGGTTTGTAGTCCTGCTCGCACGGCTCCAGGGTTAGTCCCAGGACGCTGCTGCTTCCCCTCTGTCCCCAGGCTGGCCCCACCCCCTCCCTGGAAGCCAGGATCCCAGGGTGCTTCATCCAGCCCGCTGGTCACTCCCTAAATGGCTGCAATGGCCGGAGCTGAGCCAGGCTGAAGCCAGGAGCTTCTTCCAGGTCTCCCAGGTGGATGCAGGGGCCCAAGCACTTGGGCCATCTTCTACTGCTTTCCCAGGCCACAGCAGAGAGCTGGATTGGAAGTGGAGCAGCCGGGACTTGAACTCAGCCTGATTCTCACCAGCTATGGCAGCAACCCGGGTTCCTTCCATTGGGCTAGCTCTCTCCAGACGACTTTCACTCCTTGGATCAGCCCAGCTGTCTCTTGGGTCCCCGCCTCACCTGGCTGGTTGAACACTCGGAGGCAGGGACCTCACTGGGCGACTGGAGCCAGTATAGCCCCACCAGGCAGGTGCCCGGCTCTGCTTGACAGGAAGCCTTGGTGAGCCTCTGGCCAGCCCAGCCTTCTCCAGACCCCGTTCCCGGCCCATTTACTGTCACGCTGACCCCATGGAGGCGAAGCTGGGGCTCCACTGAGGACCCCCTCTGCTTCCTGCCCTCACTTCCGGCCAGTCCACACGAATGTACCCGTGCCCTCACCTCTCCTCCTGGCTCAAGGTTAACAGGGTGGTCTCTGCTCCCTGACAGCCCACCCACAGGCCTGCCAGGATGTCCCTGTGCCTAGGTGGGCCTGGAAAGCTGCCTCTAGCCTGGGCAGAGGCCGATCTGGGCTCTCCCGCTGCCTGCCGGGTGCTGTCAGCCCTGGCTGGGGTGGAGAGAGGGGTACTGTGGCCACTGGCTCCTGTGCACAGCCGGGGTCCGCTCTGCCCTATGGGGCCTGGTCCACTCCACTTCAGTTCCTTGTTCTGTATTCTTTGGGGGCTCAGGCTGCAGCCTCGCCAGGGCCTCCAGAGTCCAGGGAGGGCAATAGCGCTTGTGCCCGCCCTCTGGCCCTGGGCACTCCCCCAGGCCTCTTGCAGCAGCTCCTGGTCCTAGTTCTGCTTTGATTGAGCCCAGTGGAATTTTGTCACCTGCCTATGGGTGGCTCCTTGGGGAGGTGCTCCCCCACATCCCTGTTCTCCACCTGCACGTTGCAGGGGCCAAGCCCCAACCCCCACACCCCCACACACCACACCCCACACCCCAGAGACCACCCAGGCCTTCTGGGGACTCATCACTTTCTTGGGCAGACGCAGTTCAGGCACACGACTCGGTCCTTGGCCTAGGTTTGTCAGACATGGTGTAGAACCAGTTCCCTCAAACCTCTTTGGTTAGGCACAGCCCAGCCTCAGACCAAGAAAAGACCTCATGGACACATGCAGTCAGGGTGGGCTCCATGGAGGTGGTGGGACCCCGTGTGAGCCTTGAAGACTGGAACTGATGGGCGGCAGAGGTTTGGAGGCTTCTGGGTGGAGGAGACGTATCTCAGGTGCTGGAGTCAGGACTGTATTCCTGTGCCTGCCAATTAACAGTGCCAGCCGGCAAAGGCTGGAGCGTGCCCAGAGGCCACTGGCGATGGCCAGTGTCGCGATGGACCTTGTACCCAACTTGGGCTGGCAGACGTGTCCGCTCCCATGAGGCCTTGCGGGATGAGGACGTGGAAGCTACCACCTCCCCTGGTGACCTTCAACAGAGAACCCAAGGGAGTCCAGAAGCACACACATCTCTGCCTTGGCCCCAGCGCCACCAGGCAATTAAGGGCCCCGAAGTCCCCACGCAAACCCCCACCTCCCAAAAAGCGCCATGTCCAACAAGAGCCTCTGCAGGAGACGACAAGGTGGATGTGTGCTCTGGCGGCTGAGGGATGACAGGAGCCAGAGCACAGGGCCGTGAGCTTTTAATCACCCCAGCTGCTGGCCAGGGAGCAGGTGCGACAGCCCTGGGGAGCCCTGGGGCTGCAGCACCCTGAGGATAAATGAGGGTGACAGGATCCTCTCCCAATCACAGTCCCTCCCCAGGGCTGGCCCCAAGCCCTGCCAATTAAGCCTCTTGTGAGGCGGAGGCAGGGGCCCTGGGACGCAGCCCCCAAGCTGGGGTGGGGTGGGGTGGCTGGGAACACGGAGGGAGAGGGGATCTCTGGGGGCCTCGGCTTCCTGGGGTCGGGGGCCCGGGGCCCTGCAGACCCTCCTGTGCGGTGCTGACTGCCTGGCAGTGGCGCAGTGGTAGCAGCTGCCGCCTGAGCTGATGGGAAGCCGGGGCTGACCCCAGGAGATGGGCTTGGAGGACAGAGCTATTTTGAGCTGGGGAGATGATTAGTGGTGCTAACCACAGGGGCCCAGCCAGCCCAGGCCCTCCTGGCCTACTTCGGAGCCACTCCCAGCCTTCCCTGCGGCAGCCTCCTCCACTCCGCCCAGCAGTGGCCTTGCCCCAACCCCCTTGCTCTCTGCTCTGACGTTCCCTGGGAGGGAGACCCTGGGGCCCCCCAGGGTGGCTCCAGCGTGCACCTCAAAGCTTTCAAGTCACCCTCAGAGCTGCTAAAACCAATCGTCCTGGTCACAGGCTGATGGTGGGCGTGTCCATAGGCACGCAGGATTGGGGGGGGGGCGTTGGGGGTGCTCCTCAGCTGGGAACCCAAAGGTTTCTTTGGGGGCGGGGTGAGAGGTCGATGAAGGAGGGAGGGTTTGAAATGAGGTCCGGTGCTGGGATTTTTTCCAGGGTAGGGGCACCTGTTGAGTGGCCTAAGGCAGAGCTGAGTCCTTGGGGGCTTCGGAGGAGTGCTCTGGCCTTCATGTGTCCCCCCAAAGTCCCTGTGCTGGAATCTGGATCTTCAGGGCAACCGTGTTGGGGGCGGGGCCTTTATGACGTCATCATGAGGTCACGAGTGGTGCCTCTGGAAAGACGGCCCCGGGGCTTGCTCTCATCTTTCCTTACTCCACACATAGGCCCTGAGCCTTGATGACTTCCCAGGCGCTGTGCTAGGTGTGCGGGAGGGCAGAGGGGTGCTGAGGTGGAAGTGAGTTGGGGGAAGATGGACCTCTCATAGGAAGTGACTGCTGACCTTAGGCCGGCAGAGCCAGGGTGCAGACAGGAAGGTGATCAGTGGAGGAGGGGTCAGGGCTCCCCAGGCAGGCAGGGGCTGGGCTCCTGGAGGGAGGGAGGCCCAGGAGCCAGGGAGCCGAGCCGTGCTAAACATTTGGGCTTCATCCTCGAGTAGGGAGATGCCGGCCCGGCTTGGGCCTGGGCCTTCTGCTGTCTGATGCCTATCCGGCCCAGCCCTGCCTGCCCCTGCACCTGCCAGCCACTGGGGGTCTGTGGGCTTCCCAGCTGGTCTCAGCCAACGGGGCCGGGGAGCAGGCTGGGAGGAAGGGCTGGGGTCTTTCTCCCTCTGCACCTGGCACTGGCTGCACCTCTGCTGAGGTTTCCAGGTCCCAGGGAGCAGGTCTGCATGCAGCCCTGGGAGCCAGCGTCCCTTCTGCTGCCAGCGAGCGGAGGGTGCGGGCGGCTGCTTGTGACCGCGTGTCCCTGGGTCGTCTCACTGCTCTCTTCCCTACCTTCATCTCCCTGATTGAGTCCTGTCCACCCTCCGTAGCCTGGAGCCTTCAGCCAGCCACGGATCAAAAATGCTTGGGAAAATAATGGCATTGGTATTGAACGTGTGCGGACTGTTTTTCCTCGTCCTTGTTCCCCAGACGATCCAGTGTAGTCGGCAGTTACACAGCTTTCACATGGTATCAGATAAGCAACCTAGAAATGAGTTAAGGGCTCTAGGAGGCAGGGCCAGCTTCTATGCAAATGCGGTGCCCCATCAGAGAAGGGCTGTGAGCATCTACAGATTCTGGCACTTGCGGGAGCCTTGGATCCAATCCGCGGTGGAGACCAGGAGCACTGTGCATGTGCGCGCGCGCGTACACACACACACACACACACACACACTCCTCACCCCCCAAATCAATGACCCAGTGGCCAATCTCAATGAGTTGCTGAGCCTTGAACAATTCCAGCGGGCTGATGAAGATCCAGATAATTCCCATCTAATCTCTGGTGCTTGACTTCTAAAGGAGGTAATGGCCCGTCGGTGACGGCGACGTGCTGTCCTTCTCTGCACACAGCTGACGGCGGCGGCTTGCCTTTTGGATCCGCTGCAAAGCGTGGAGGGAAAACAGCCCTAGATTCATGCTGAGACCCTTTGCTGAGGCCGTGGCAAGTGGCTCCCAGCTCGGGCAGACACTGTGGCGTGCCCAGGCCAGGAGAGGGGGACAGGGAGAGATGGGAGAAGTGGGGAGATGGAAGGAGGCCTGGACTTCAACCCAGAAGACTCTGTGCGTGGGAACAACCACAGGCAGGGTGCATGCAGCGTAAAACTGCAAAGAACGCACGCAGACTTGGTTTCCATCTCCCTCGCGAAGGGTCTGTGGTCTTATAGGAGGTGAGATCCTGGTAGGCTCTCGTGACTGGTCTCGGGCCACATGTTCGTCAGCAGAGCCACAGTCACACCTGCACCGGCTCTCATGACCATCATGCTTCTGATGAGGGCGTGGAGTGAGGCTGCTTGCGGGCCTTCGCCCTGTGTGTAGCACTTGGCTGGGGAGACCATGCCTCAGTGGCGTGTGGGTTGTTCGCCAGCTGGATGATGCTGTGGCTCTGAGCTGAGCCCAACCCAGCAGGCTCCTCCCAGGTACTGGTTTCTGGGCAGCTGGGGCAGGCTGAGAGCCTGATTCTCCTCCGTCAGCTATTTCTGGAAGACAGCTCGGAGCAAAGAGTGCGGCTGTGCTTGGCGAATCCTTGACCCTTTCTCCAAATCTCTTCCCTTAGAAAGGAATTGTGGCGCTCAAGTCATTGTGAGAATTCAGTGAAACCTGAAAGGGTTATAGGGGTGGCTATGCACCTGCGAAACATAAAGGAATCTTACTGTGTCTTCCACCACCATCATCACCACCACCAGCAATCAGGGGGACAGCACAAGTCCCGAGAGCATGGAGCTGCACTTCAAGTTCCCTGAGGGCTCATTTACTATGTGGTCTTCCAGATTCTAAGCCAGAAGTTCTCAGTGGAACCCACATGGTGGCCGGTGCAGGCGGTTTGTTGTAGATGCTGTCTCTATTGTTTTTTAAAAGAGACATTTGTTTATTTTACTTGAAAGGCAGTTAAAGAGGGCATGGGGAGAGAACCTTCTGTCTACTGGTTCACTCCCCAAATGGTTGCAACCACCAGGGCTGGGCCAGGCTGAAAGCAGGAACCTGGAACCCCATCCAGGACTCCCATGTGAGTGGCAGGGGCCCAAGCACTTGGGCCATCTACTGCTGCTTTCCCAGGTGCATTAGCAGGGAGCTGGATTGGAAGTGGAGCAGCCGGGACTGGAACCATAGCCCATATGGGATGCTGGAGCTGCAGGTGGAAGCTTTTTCTATTGCGCCCCAACTTTATCACACATCGAGGAGCAATGCCTGGGGAGGGCGTATTCCCCAGCTGCCTCTCCCTGCCTGGGCTCTCCTGCCCTAGGGCCATCATTCACTGCCTTCCCAGGGAGCTGGATGGGGATCAGAGCAGCCGGGGCTTAAACTAGTGCTCTGATATGGGACGCCAGCATTGTAAACAGTGGCTCAACCCATTGTGCCACAGGGCCAGTCCCGCCAGGTGTCTTTTTAAAGGGCCAGACTGGGATCCAGTGCTGTGCCGTAATGGGTTAACCTGCCACCTGCAGTGCTGGCATCCCATATGGGCGCCGGTTTGAGTCCCGGCTGCTCCACTTCTGATCCAGTACCCTGCTCATGTGCATGGGAAAAGCAGTGGAAGATGGCCCAAGTGCTTGGGCCCCTGCACCTACATGGGAGACCCAGAAGAAGCTCCTGGCTCTTGGGTTTGGCCTGGCCCATTTAGAGAGTAAACCAGTGGATGGAAGATCTCTTTCACTCTAACTGCCTTTCAAATAAATAAAATCTTTTAAAAAAATGGACCAGACTGATCTTTCTACAAGAACATGGAATTGAAGAAGAAGAATCGGCCGGCGCCACGGCCCACTAGGCTAATCCTCCACCTGTGGCACCGGCACCCCGGGTTCTAGTCCTGTTTGGGGCGCCAGTTCTGTCCCGGTTGCTCCTCTTCCTGTCCAGCTCTCTGTTGTGGCTGGGGAAGGCAGTGGAGGATTGCCCAGGTGCTTGGGCCCTGCACCTGCATGGAGACCAGGAGGAGGCACCTGGCTCCTGGCTTCGAATAGGTGCAGTGTGCCGGCAGTAGCGGCCATTTGGGGGGGTGAACCAATGAAAGGAAGACTTTTCTCTCCATCTCTCTCTCTCACTAACTCTGCCTGTCAAAAAAAAAAAAAAAAAAAAAAAAAAAAAAAAAAAAAAAGAGGAGGAAGAATCCCTGTAAGCCACATGTGTGGCAGGAGACCAGAGTGGCTGGGGGCGTGGTATGGGCTCAGGGACTCCTCAGCAATTTGAATTTCTACCCATGGTGGCTGGCAGCTTCTTGGGGAGAAATGTTCCAGTGACATGTAAATCTGGGGTTCAGACGTGATCAGTTGCGCCTGAGAAACTGAAAGTGATAGGCGGGTGGTGGAGGACAGATTGCCATGGGGACGCACGCCATGGGGACGCACGGTAGACCTGGCTGGTAGGACTGCGGGGAGGGACTGGGGGTGGACCTGAGGTTCAGGGGCCGGCAGATGTTCTGGGGAGTATAGGAGCCTCCCACCCTGTAGCTGAGGGGGCCTGTACTTGCTCTGGGGCGAGGGAGGCTTTGGGGTGCTCCCTCGGGTCTCCAGCAGGAGAGTGTAACGCAGACGAGGATGAAGGTGGGGGGCTCTGGGACGCAGCAAGGGTGGGCATCAGTTACTGCAGGTGCAACCTCCAGTGGCCTGGTGTGGAAGCCAGAGCAGCCTGGGCTCCCAGAGCAGCATGGAAGGCAGGCTGTACCCCCACAGATAGGACAGGGGAGCCTGTTCTTGCTTGGAGCGAGTTGGGGGGCAGGGTATGTATATGTAGGGGAGTTGGGATTGATGTCTAAAAGGTGTAGGGAAAGAAAAATGATCAAAAAGACTTGGGGAGCACTGAGGTCCTTACATCTAGAAAGATCAGGACAGACACAGGATAGAATGACAGGTCTTCAATCATGAAAGGTAGACCAGATGTCAAAAACCTCAACTTCTTAGACCCCAATTCCTCTGCTTCTTCCAAACCCAGGGGACACTTTGAGGAGAACTGAAGGGATCCCCAGAGGAGTGGAAACGTATGCCGCTCTCTACCCCCAAGGGATTCGGCGCAGGCTCAGCATGGCAGTAACTCAAGGGGCGTTTACAAGTGTTGAAGAGCCCTCCAGGGAGCCCAGGAGTGGAGGGAGGGCAGAATCTTAGGGTGCTCCCCTCGCATGGCTGCTACCCTGGAGCAGGCTTCTTGCTGCTGCCTGCAGACCTAGAAGCGAGTCCCACCGTCTGGGTTCTGTCTCTGGCTGGGCAGCTGTGCTGCCGCTGTGTGGGGGCTGTCTCTAAAGGGTGTTTGAAGCCCAAGGGGAGGGGTCGGTGCTGGGCTGCGTAAGCCAAGGCTGATGGGAAGAGAGAAACCCAGGCTGACATTCTAGTACGAGTGTTCTTTTTTCTTTATTGTGACAAAACACGGACGACGCAAAGCCTACCGCTGTTACCAGCATTGAGGAGTATGGTCCAGTGGCCGTGGGGACACTCAGTGTTGCGTGACGGCTGCCAGTGCCCGGTGCGGCATGTCTCCATCACCCCAAAGGAAACCCCGTTCCCTCCAAGTGCTCAGTCCCCTTCCTTCCCTGCTCCCCGGCCGTGACACCTGTCAGCTGCTTCTTCCCTTGGTGGGATTTCCAGGAGGACTTGTACCTCCAGGTCCTGCCTCCCCCAGCCTGCCCTACTGTCCTCTCTGATCGGCTGCGTTTCGAAAATAGCCCTGGGGCCTCCCAGTGTTTGCACTCACTCTCTCGCTGCCTTTGCCGATGCTCAAGGTAGAAGGGCCTCCTGCCTGGCTCCATGGTGGGCTCAGAGAATCACCTGGAACCTGCCTTGCTGCCTGAGCCCCGCTGGGCTGGCCTCGGTCTGGGAGGGGAGGGCTGGAGCTGGCGGGGGCAGGGGAGTCCTTGGGAAGCCACATGGAGCTAGACCATTCTGCAGCAGGCAGGCGGGTCCTCCGAAGGATGACAGGGGACACGATGTATCCAGGAGCTGCAACGGGACCCAGCAGTGATCAGACACGGTGGGAGGGGCCGCACAGCCTCTGGGACACTCCAGAGGCACGGAACTGTGCAGTTCCGTCTGCACCCCCACCCGCAGGTGGCAGCGGGGGAGTGGGATCCTGGGACACCCACGGACCCCACCGCTGTCTCACGCGAGTTGGGAGGACCGAAGGGTGTGTGTTTGGAAAAACACAGAGGAGGGCCTTGCTGCCCCTTTCTGCAGAGCTGGGGCATTTCTGCACTTGTGGTAACTTTGGGGTCTGCAGGCCTCTGGCCTGCTCCAGCCTACAGGTGTGATGGGGGAGGGGCCGGCCAGGAGCCCTAGGCTTTCACTCACTCACTCACTCACTCTCTTTATCTCTCACTCACTCACTAGTTCGTCCATTGCTTGCTCAGGGCTTAGATCTGCACCATCTGGTATGGCTGCTACCACCCGTGCAGCACGCGAAATGTGCTAGTCCAAACGGAGATGAGTCAGCAGCGTGAACTACATGTTAGATTTTCAAGGCTCAGGACAACGAATGCACCGATATCGCTCGTTGGTAAACGCATAGATTACATGTTGAAGCGACAGCATTTTGGATCTATTGGGTTAAAGTGTATTATGAAAGTTAATTTCATCTGTTTGTTTTACTTTAAACATTGTGACTGCTGGAAAATGCGAGAATTTCCTACATGGTTTAAATTCCATTTCTATTTCGCAGAAGTGGTTTCATCATTTCTGTCCCTCTGATGGACAGGGGCTGTGAGACTGACTGTTCTTGGCTCAAAAGCAGGTTCAGTCTGGCAGTTGCTCCCTTGAATAGTATCCTGGGGTGGGGGGTGAGGCTGGGTCACAAGACCCCCCGGGAGGGAGCAGGCACCCGAGCCCTGGGGGCAGATTTCAGTGCAAGCCTCTGCTGTGGGACTCCGTGCAGTGTTTATGATTGATAAAGGCACTGAAGCTGTTCATTATTTGTGTTTGCTGGTTTGTGCTTTGGTGCCTCTTAAGACTGTGGGAATAGGAACTGAATAAATTACCCAGAGATCTGGGGATTCTTATAACCTGGAACTCCAGTCCGCTGTGTGTGAGTGTGCGGCACATTTTAATGAGATGCAATTTTGTTTCAATTTGGGAACTCCCCAAAGCTCACCCGGTTTATTTTCTTTGATTCTACCCTAGCAGCTTCGGAGGCTGCGGTAAATGGGGAGAAGACAGGAGAGCAGCAAGCGAGCCACAGCCCCTCTGAAGATACCCCGGTGTTTGCTGTGCTGGGAGTTTATGTTGGCTCTGTGCCCCTCTCACGCATGCTTCTGTGGGCCTGGTCTCACTTGACTCTGCTGCTCCGCTCATAGTCGGTCTACCAAGTCCGACTAAGTCAAATTGGAGGGCAAGTCCTGGGCACAGATGGTGGAAACTTTGGGCCCCAGCTGCATGCATCACAGCTCAGTCTCAGTATTGGAGAGGATCCTGGCTCAGTCTCAGTCCTGGAGAGGATCCCGGCTCAGTCTCAGTATTGGAGAGGGTCACGGCTCAGTCTCACTGCTGGAGAGGATACCAGCTCAGTCTCTCTCTCTCGCTCTCGCTCTCTCTCTCTCTCTCTTTTTTTTTTTTGACAGGCAGAGTGGACAGTGTGAGAGAGAGACAGAGAGAAAGATCTTCCCTTTCCATTGGTTCACCCCACCAACGGCCACCGTGGCCGGTGCGCTGCGGCTGGTGTGCCATGCCGATCCGAAGCCAGAAGCCAGGTGCTTCCCCTGGTCTCCCATGTGGGTGCAGGGCCCAAGCACTTGGGCCATCCTCCACTGCACTCCCTGGCCACAGCAGAGAGTTGGCCTGGAAGAGGGGCAACCGGGACAGAATCCAGCGCCCCGACTGGGACCAGAACCCAGGGTGCCGGTGCTGCAGGCGGAGGATTAGCCTAGTGAGCCGTGGCGCCGGCCCCGGCTCAGTCTCAGTGCTGGAGAGGATCCCGGCTAAGTCTCAGTACTGGAGAGGATCACGGCTCAGTCTCAGTATTGGAGAGGGTCACGGCTCAGTCTCACTGCTGGAGAGGCTCCTGGCTCAGTCTCAGTATTGGAGAGGTCACAGCTCAGTCTCACTGCTGGAGAGGATCCCGGCTCAGTCTCAGTATTGGAGAGGTCACAGCTCAGTCTCACTGCTGGAGAGGCTATCTTGCAGAGAACAAAGAGCTGGGTTCTGCACGGGATGATCCAGGAGTGTGTAGGCACGACCTTCCTCCACACTCCATTCAACAGGTATCTGCAGGTCGCACTCACCTGGCTAGGTGCCGGGAAGCAGGAATGAATGAAGGCTGCCCCTCCCCTTGCCCTCAGAGCGTTGCTGTGGATGAGACATGGGGTGAGGACCACGCGCAGCGGAGTGGCAGATATTTGTGTCGGTCTCCGTGGATAATAGGAGGAAGCCGGACCACGTTTTTCAAAGACAAGCACTGTCACTCTCGCTTTCTGTACGCAGCGAGAATGTCCTTCAGGCATGAAGGAGGAGTCGCTACAACCTGAGGTGAAGGTGAGCTACGGCCATTCACAGCGGGAAGATGCCGGAAGAATGCTGTAAGAATGTCTCTAAGCAGAGAGGGTGAGGTAAATGGAGGAAGCTCCAGGAGGAAAGAAGGAACAATGGACGGAGGGAAAAACATGGGTAAGTACAGCATGGTTCCCCTCTTCTCTTGGGTTTCCCAAACGTCTATGGTCCAGTGGAAAACTGCAACTCTGTTGGATGCAGTTTCAAATGCATGTAGGGGCTACATTTAGGATAAGCGAGGGAGGGGGACAAGACTTCTACACTTCTAGGGAAGAAGTAAGATTTCTACACTGCATCCAAACTGACAAAGACTGCGAAAATTTGCATGTATCATGTAGTCCCTACATAAGCAGAATAAAAGTATGGGGCAAGGTACCACGGTCTGTGGGACACAGCTGCAGAAGAGTTCAGAGGGAGATTTGTAGCACTAAATTTCTATGTTAACCAAGAGGAAAATCTTCAAGTAACCCAAGCTTTCACCTTAAAAGTCTGGAAAAAGAAGAGAAAGATAAAACGGAAGCCGGTAGAAAGAGGGACCTAATAAAAATAAAACATTAATAAAATTTAAAACAGTGAAGCAGTAGCTAAAATCAGTGAAACAAAGACTGGTTCTTTGGAAATATTAATACAATGGACAAACTTCAATAAAAGACTGGTAAAGAAAAAAATACAAATTACCAGTATCAAGAATGAAAGTACAAGTTACAATTCCCTAAATGTTTAATAGATGATTTGAATAGCCCTCAAACTATTAAATAATTTGAATTCCTACATAAATCCTTCCCCAAAGAATCTTCCCGATCCAGATGGCTCCACTGCAGGTCCTGCCAAGTGCCGAGAGAGGCTTTAGCATCGGATTCCCTGACCTCTCCCAGAATGCAGAAGAGGAAGAACTATTTCCCAGTCATGGATGAAGCTAGTTTTACCCTGGCACAAAGCCAGTAAAAATAACACAGAAGCAGAAAGCCACAGGCCAACGTCTCTCATGAATACAGATACAAAAATCCTTGAAATATATTATGGAACAGAATTCGGCAATATATAAAAAACATTGTACACCGTGACCAAGTGGGGTTATTCATGAGATGTAAGGTTGGGTTAATATCCAAAAATAAGTCAGTGTAGTAAATCATATTATCAGGATAATGAAGAAAAATTGCAAGCTATCCAATCATATATATTTACACAGAAAATTCAACCATGACTCTTGGCTAAAAATTGTTTTAAGAGTTGGAATAGAGGAGCTTTCTTAATTTGATACAAAATTCTACTACTAAGTTTATGCTTAATGGTGAGAGAACATGTTTCTTTGAAAATTAGGAATAAAACAAAAATGTCCTCTTTCAACCTCACTCAGCTAGTCCTAGAAGATACAGCCAGTGCAGTAAGTCAAGGCAAGGAAATAAAAGGCTTACAGATCAGAAATGATATAATAGTATATGTATAAAATCTCGGGAACTCCACAAAAAACTCTTAAAGCTAATACAAGGTAAACATAAAAGGGCATTGATATTAAAAACAAAATACCAGTTAAAATTGCCCAAGTAAAACAAAAGAGAAATACTGAGATATAAATCTTATAAAATATATATAGGATCTGCATGCTGAAAACCATAAAATACTAACGAAAGAAATCAAAGAAGATCTAAGTAAATGGAGAGGCATACTATGTTCATGGATTGGAAGACTCAACATGAGAGAGGTACAAATTCTCCCCAAATTCACTTACAGTTTTAAAGCAGGGTTTTTGTATATATACATAAAATTGTTCTTAAATACATATGGAAATACAAAATAAATATAAATAAACAATTTTAAGAAAAATAAAATCAGAGGGAACAGTTTGCAAGATTGTGTAAGTTCATTAATAGTGGTTTTGTGATATTAGTGGGGATACAGACTCATAGAAATAGATTAGAAAACTCAGAAATATACCCACACAAATACACTAAACTGGCTTTTGATGAAAATTAAAGGGCAATTTAATGGTGTATAGACAGCCTGTGCAACAAAGATGCTGGGACAATTTGTCAGCTAAAGGAAAAAATTAATAAGCTTAGACATAAACATCTTACTTTATACAAAACTCACTCAAAATGGATCATGGATTTCAATGTAAATTGTAAAGCTTAAAAACCTTTAGAAAAGCCCCAGAGAACACCTTTAAAGACTGCCACATAGAGAGTTGTGACACTTGGCCTCAAAAGCATAAGCCATAGACAGAAATATTGGTAAACTGAATCTTTTCAAAATGAAACACTCTACTCTTTAAAAGATGTGTTAGAGAATGAAAAAGACAGGCTCCAGATGGGAGGAAATACGTCTGAACCATCTAAGAGTGCCTCAGAATGTTTGTGGAAAAGTAAAATTAAAAGGTAACTTTATAGGCCGGCACCACAGTTCAATAGGCTAATCCTCTGCCTTGCGGCGCTGGCACACCGGGTTCTAGTCCCTCTCGGGGCACCGGATTCTTTTTTTTTTTTTTTTTGACAGGCAGAGTGGATAGTGAGAGAGAGAGACAGAGAGAAAGGTCTTCCTTTGCTGTTGGTTCACCCTCCAATGGCTGCCGAGGACGGCGTGCTGCGGCCGGCGCACCACGCTGATCCGATGGCAGGAGCCAGGTGCTTCTCCTGGTCTCCCATGGGGTGCAGGGCCCAAGGACTTGGACCATCCTCCACTGCACTCCCTGGCCACAGCAGAGAGCTGGCCTGGAAGAGGGGCAACCGGGACAGAATCCGGCGCCCCGACCAGGACTAGAACCCAGTGTGCTGGCGCCGCAAGGCGGAGGATTAGCCTAGTGAGCTGCGGTGCTGGCCGGGGCACCAGATTCTGTCCTGGTTGCCCCTCTTCCAGGCCAGCTCTCTGCTGTGGCCCGGGAGTGCAGTGGAGGATGGCCCATGTGCTTGGGCCCTGCACCCCATGGGAGACCAGGAGAAGCACTTGGCTCCTGCCTTCGGTTCAGATCAGCGCGATGTGCCGGTCGCAGTGCGCTGGCTGCAGCAGCCATTGGAGGGTGAACCAACGGCAAAAAGGAAGACCTTTCTCTCTGTCTCTCTCTGTCTCTCTCTCTCACTATCCACTCTGCCTGTCAAAAAAAAAAAAAAAAAGGTAACTTTATTTTGGTGTAAAGGAGTTTTGAAATCAATGCATTTTTCATAATATATTTTCCATGAATTTTTGAAGACCGCTCATGTGCATGCATTTTAAATTTTTCCACCAATATGCTTTATCTATTGATTCCATTTCCATGACCTTTTTGAAGTACCTTCTAGAACACATAAATGGTTCTCAAAATTCAATACTAAAAAGCAAGCCATCCAACTTAAAAAGGGACCAAAGATATGAACAGACCATGCAGAGATCGAAGAAGTAGATGAAAAGATGTCCAACTTCATTAGGCATCTTCTTCCCCCCCACCCTTCGTTATTTTTAAGATTTCATTTATTTATTTAAGAGGTAGAGTTACAGACGGAGAGAGGGAAAGACAGACAGAAAGGTCTTCCATCCACTGGTTTGCTCCCCAGTTGGCCATAACAGCCAGAGCTGGGCTGATTTGAAGCCAGGAGCAGGAGCTTCCTCCGGGTCTCCCACGTAGGTGCAGGGGCCCAAGCACTTGGGCCATTTTTACTGCTTTCTCAGGCCACAGCAGAGAGCTGGATCAGAAGTGGAGCAGCTGGGACTTGAACAGACACCCACATGGGATGCTGGCACTGCGGGTGAAAACTTAGCCCACTGCAGCACAGCACCGGCCTCCCAGGCAGCGTCTTAACTGCTGTGCCAGATATCTGCCCTTATCTTCAGTTTTGAGCGTTTTCCCACTTGATATAGAATCCAGGCTGATGCTACTTTTTCCTTTCAGCACTTTAAAGCTACCTTTTGTTGTTTTCTGGCCTCTGTTCCTTTTAATGAGAGGTCAGCTGTTACTCTCATTACTATTCCCCTGTATGCAATGAGTCTTTATCTCTGGCTTCCTCTCAGATATTTTTTTGCTATATATTTTTCCCAGTAGTTTTGTTATGAAGCATCTCAGTGAGGTTTTCTTTGTAGTTATTTTTGTGGGTTTTCCTGAGCTGCTTGGATCTATGGTTATGTTATTCATATTTGGAAACATTTTGACTGTTTGTTGCTCATTTTTGCTGGCAAAAGTTTTAAATAAAGAGAGGATTAATATTATTGCTGTTTTCCACTTATTTCTGGTTTAATGGGGCTTGGTGTGACACTGCTATTGACACTGCCCTTATTTACAATTTTGATTTTTTTTTACTTCATTGTTTTCTTTTGCATTCATTTTGAATTATGAACATTCTGCATTACCACGTTACTTTCCTCAAATTTTTGGCACCTTAAATTTTTTTTAAATTTTTATTTATTTGAAAGACAGAGTTACAGACAGAGGTAGAGACAGAGCGAGGTCTTCCATCTGCTGGTTCACTCCCTAGATGGCTGCAATGGCTGGAGCTGAGCTGATCCAGAGACAGGAGCTTCTTCCGGGTCTCCCACATGGGTACAGGGACCCAAGGACTTGGGCCAAGTTCTGCTTCTTTCCAGGCCACAGCAGAGAGCTGGATTGGAAGTGGAGCATGTGGGTCTCGAACCTGCGCCCACATGGGATGCTGGCACTGCAGGCAGTGGCTCCCCTCCCTATGCCACAGCACTGGCCCCATCTTCTTATTTACACCCAAGGCAATTGCCTGGCTCCTCTTATCTCAGCCCCAGCCCTTTCTTACTCTTGAGTGAAAGCTCTTTCTTTCTTTCTTTCTTTCTTTCTTTCTTTCTTTCTTTCTTTCTTTCTTTCTTCCTTTTCTTTTTTTTTTTTTTGACAGGCAGAGTGGACAGTGAGAGAGAGAGAGAGAGAGAGAGAGAGAAAGGTCTTCCTTTGCCGTTGGTTCACCTTCCAATGGCCGCTGCGGCCGGCGCGCTGCGGCCGGCGCATCACACTGATCCGAAGGCAGGAGCCAGGTGCCTCTCCTGGTTTCCCATGGGGGTGCAGGGCCCAAGCACTTGAACCATCCTCTACTGCACTCCCGGGCCACAGCAGAGAGCTGGCCTGGAAGAGGAGCAACCGGGACAGAATCTGGAGCCCTGACCAGGACTAGAACCCGGTGTGCCTGCGCCGCAAGGTGGAGGATTAGCCTAGTGAGCCACGGCGCCGGCCCTGCTGGGGTTTCAATAGAAAGCCATCTGGGTTTACCAAGCATACCTAAATTTGGTGAGTCTGGAGCTGGCATTGTGGCACAAGGGTTAGGCCATCTGCCGGTGATGCCAGCATCCCACACGAGGGCCATTTTGTGTCCTGGCTGCTCCACTTCTTACCCCTTAGCTCCCTGCTAATGCACCTGAGAAGGTGGCAGGAGACGATCCAAGTGCTTGGGCCCCTGCACCACATGGGAGGCCCAGATGAGGTTCCCTGCTCCTGGCCCAGCCCTAGCTGTTGTAGCCATTTGGGGAGTGAACCAGCAGAATTTCTTGGAGCCTCACCCAACGCGTGTTCAGAGGGAAGGCAGGATTTTGTGGAGAATCGTGTGCCGCCTTTGCAATGACTCCTTCTGTTAGGAGATGTCCCCCTTCAGTCTCCAGCCTCATAGACAGTCCTGCACACCGGTTTCTGACTTCACAGCTCACCGAGAACGGGGCTTTCTGCTTAAGCAGGTTTTCATGTGCGCCGTGTGTGAGTGTGTTGTGCCTTTGGGTGACAGCCAATTCACTACGTATGTAGCCTCCGCCAGAGGCTGAGTCTTGCCTTCCAAAATCAGTGTGTTGAAGTCCTAGCCCACATCTCAGGATACGGCCTGATTTGTAGACGGCTGCTTTCCAGAGGTCCTGGAGAGAAGATGGGGTCCGACCTGACTGGTGTCCCATGGGGGCGGGAAATGGGGACACAGACATGCCCTCTGGGGAAGTTCATGTGACGGTCAAGGCAGATGTTTCGGTGATGTTCTTGGAAGCCAAGGGCAGCCAGAGATTGCCAGAAAACCATCGGAAGCCAAGGGAGAGGCAGGTAGCAGCTTCTTCCTGCCGGCCTCAGGAGGACGCTACCTTGCCAATACTCTGCTGTTGGACTTTTAGTGTGCAGAACTGTGCGACGATACATTTCTGTTGTGTAAGGCGCCCGGCGGTTTTGACTGAGTGTTTGTCCTCCCTGGTTCATGTGCAAACTTAGCTTCCCATGTGAAGGAAGTAGGAGGTGGCACCCCTGGGAGTGGGCTCAGGGCCCCTCCAAAAGAGACCTGAGAGTTCTTTTTCCCCTCTTTCTGTCTAGTGTGCCTGCACCTAGAGGTTGGCAGTCTGATCCAGAAGACGGCCCTCACCAGAACCCAGCCGTGTGGCGTCCTGGCTGGAACAACCAGCCTGCAGAACGGAGTGGAGTGAATTTCCGTCTTTTAGGAGTTCCTCCAGGTGCTAGAGCAGCCTGAGCTGACCACGATACCTAGTTTCTGGTGCAGAACCCCATCCAGTTCTCCCATGTGGATGGCAAGGGCCCAAGCACTCAGGCCACCATCGGCTGCTTTCCCGGGCATATTAGCAGGGAGCTGGATTGGAAGTGGAGCAGCTGGGACTTTTAATCAGCGCTCTGATATGCTTTACCTACATCACCCACAACACCAGTCCTTAGATGCATTTTTTAAAAAGATTTATTTATGTGAAAGTCAGAGTTAGAGAGAGAGAGAGAGAGGTCTTCCATCCACTGGTTCACTCCCCAAATGGCCACAACAGTTGAAGCCAGGAGCCAGGAGCTTCCTCCAGGTCTCCCACGTGGGTGTAGGGGCCAAGGACTGGGCCATCCTCCACTGCTTTCCCAGGCCACAGCAGAGAGCTGGATCAGAAGTGGAGCAACCAGGACTGGAACCGGCGCCCATATGTGATGCCAGCACTGCAGGCAGTAGCTTTATCCGCTATGCCACAGCGCTGGCCCCACATTTTTTTTTTTCACTTAGGAGATTTTCAGCATCCTACGCGTCAACATTTCCTAGGCGAAACCCTCCCCGTTTTCTGAGACGTGTTTCAGCTCAGTCACCACTCCAGTACTCGTGAAGATGCAAAGCTGCTTCAGATCCCTAGGGGATGTCACAGGCTGATTTAGTTGCGTTGGCACCCAGTAGCCTGCAGGTGGGTGGGGCTTTGTGTGTAACGGGGTTGGCCGTGTCGGTGTGCTGGGGGGAGCGAGGGGAGGGGACTCCACGGAGGGAAGAATACCAGTCAGGTTGTGTGTGTGCATGTGTGCATGTGTATGTGTGTGTGTGTGTGCCTGTTTCATTTTTCAATGTGCTTAAAATAGATGGCTCCCCTCCAGTCAACAGCTGAGCGTACCTGCAGCCCGGGGCACTTGGCTGGTCACTGAATCTCCTGGAAGCAGCGTGACAAGGACCTTGCAGAGTGAGTCCAAGGGACATTACCCATCATTCTTTTGGATTCTCTAAGCTCTGCTCTCTCTCTAGTGAGCGCTGTTTCCAGGAAGACACACACTGCGCTCTATTACGTTAGCTGCCCATAGAACTGCCTGTTCAGGGACCAGTGATCTAATATCATGCCCCGAGTTGCCACGTAGTGTTGATAAAGGAAGCAGGCATATGAAGAATCCTCTGCAACTCTGTCTAAGTGCCACTGGAGATACTCTTCAGCCTCCTGTTTAGTATCTAACATAAAGGCCCGGGAGAGTGGCTCCCATTTCTTGCCAGAGTCTTTTCTTCAAATCAAAGTTTATGTGGGAACTTAATGCCTGTAGATCAGCGTGGTTGAATTGGGGGCTGGAGGGCCCCGGGCCCTGTCTTTCCTCTCCCTCCACGTTTCTTCCTTCTCTACCCACCACCCCCCGTTGCCCCCCACGTCCCCTTGTCTAAGTTCGTCTTGGGCACAGCATCCAGGCCCCTGGGCCAGTCCAAGGCAGAGGCTGTCCTGAGAACTTAGTGCCGGAGCAGAGCTCGTCTCATCTGACACACACAGCTGTGTTTCTGTCGGCACAATCCAGATTCGTAACTCGGTGTGCTGCCCTTGTATTGGATGCGGGGAAATTCAGATAAACAGGGTCCTTCTTCCTTGTCGTTTCTTCAAATGGCCAAAGAAAGACTGCCCGCTCTTCTCCCCACCAAAGACGCAGAGTGCGAGCTTGTTATAACGTCCCCATTCTGCAACGCACCATTGTAACTGCTTTAGGTGTGCACGTTTGTACACACAAGTTTGTTGTTTCTCCTTCATACCTAAGCCCTTCTGCCATTCCCCGCCCTCTAGACCATCACATTCTAATGGACCTCATGTCTAACTCTGTGCAGGGACATGTTCTTGGGGCTGGGTATTGTTGGTGTGCACACACACATTGTTTTATACCTTCTTTCCCATCCATTGTGTCCTTAAGATAAAATCTACTGCCTCCAGCTGCTCATGGTGCTCTGTGGTGAGTAATGCCACATACAGGGGGTCTTCCTTCCCCACCGGAACACTCCCGGGTGGCCGCTAATTATGGGATACCGCAAATAACAATGCAGTGAGCGTCCCTATAGATGTGCCCCTTTGGAGTGGAATGGTTTTTCTGAGGCACACACATCGCCTGGAGTTTGGGCCACTACATATGCACAGGCATACGTGTGTGTGTGTGTATGTGTGTGTGTATTTGGGCGCTGGCAGGCTGTTCCACAGACCAGCTGCACCTGTCCACACCTCTACCGGTGGCGCTAAGACCTCCTCATTCTCCGTATCCTCATAAACTCTTGGCATTATCCAGTTTTCCCACCTTGGCCGATCCGTACCTCTCCGGCTGCTTTAGCTTGTGCTTACCTTATTCTTAATTACTCTGAGCAGACACTCACACCGTGTTTTGGATTTCTCCTGCTATAAATCGCCTCTTTACGTCCACTGCAGTTCATCGTCTTTTCCTTGGTGACTTTTCAGCATTCTTTGTACATCCTAAATCAGCTCACAACATGAGCGACACGCAAACATCAAAATGTTCTAGTAGCCATTGCTACAAAAGGGAAAAGAGACCAACAAAAGCGTTTTTTAAAAATAATAATCTATTTTGCTTAGCCCAATATGGCTGAAATGTTATCATTTCAACATGCAATCCGCCAGGGTTTTCTTCACATGTCCTCAGTAGCTGTTGTGAATTTTATGCTTCAACTTGAACAAGCACATTCCTAGTGTTCAGTGGCCACGGCAGCTAACGGTTGCTGGAGAGTGACACTGGAGTCACGAGCCATCTTCTCGATTTTACGCACTGGACACATTCCCCCCATTTTGTCACCAACACTAGATTTCTTAATGGTGTCCTTCACAAGCTGCCTTGTTTTTGATTTCGTTTCTTCTGTTTTAAGTAGTCCTAATATGTGTACCAGGAAACCTACTTCTCTCAGAATCCCCCCCTCCCCCCACTGTGTTTATCTTTCCCAGAGGCTCAGATATAAAATTACTTTGACATAAATTTCCTTGGCCTGGCTTCTAAAGAGCTTATGTATCTTGCAGAATAAATTTATGACAATCAGGATCTCTCCTTCTGGCAAGATAGAAAAACAGGGCCCTGACTTCTCTGCCTACTGAGACGAATGCGAAGAGGGAATGCTATCTGTGTGTGTGTGCGTGTGTGTGTGTGTGTGTGTGTGGTATGTGTGTGTGATGTGTGTGTGTGTGGTATGTGTGTGTGATGTGTGTGTGTGTATGGTGTGTGTGTGGTGTGTGTGTGTGGTGTGTGTGTGGGGTGTGTGCGTGTGCGTGTGTGTGTGGTTGTGTGTGCTATGTGTGTGTGGTGTGTGTGTGTGTGGTGTGTGTATGGTGTGTGTGTGGGGGGTGTGTGTGTGCATGTGTGTGTGGTTGTGTGTGATGTGTGTGTGATGCATGTGGTGTGTGTATGTGTGGTGTGTGTGTGCATGTGTGTGGGGTGTGTATGTGTGTGTGTGGTGTGTGTGTGGTGCATGTGGTGTGTGTGTGGTGTGCGTGTGTGTGTATGTGGTGTGTGTGTGGTGTACGTGTGTGTGTGGTTGTGTGTGGTGTGTGTGTGATGCATGTGGTGTGTGTATGTGTGGTGTGTGTGTGTGCGTGTGTGTGGGGTGTGTGTGTGTGTGTGGTGTGTGTGTGGTGTGTGTGTGGTGCATGTGGTGTGTGTGTGTGGTGTGCGTGTGTGTGTATGTGGTGTGTGTGTGGTGTGCGTGTGTGTGGTATGTGTGTGTGTGGTGTGTGTGTGGTATGTGTGTGTGGTATGTGTGTGTATGTGTGTGGTGTGTGTGTGTGGTGTGTGTGTGGTGTGTGTGTGTGGTGTGTATGTGTGTGGTGTGTGTGTGTGGTGTGTGTGTGGTGTGTGTGTGTGGTGTGTGTGTGGTGTGTGTGTGTGGTGTGTATATGTGTGTGTGTGGTGTGTGTGGTGTGTGTGTGTGTGTGGTGTGTGGGGTACATGTGGTGTGTGTATGTGTGGTGTGTGTGTGTGTGGGGTGTGTGTGTGTGTGTCCTTTTCAAGACTGGACATCAGGCAACCAAGGGTAATGGACCCTGAGAAATGGCACACACACGGTGTGAGCGCATGGTCCCTCAGCGCACCACCTGCACAGGGAGTTCAGGCCACAGCACCCAAAGGAGCCCAGGACTCCCCCCGGCTGGAGGACTTAGACCTGGCCTGCGGCGGATGCCAGTGAAGCTAGATCAGGGACATTTGCTAGGCAGGAAAGAGTGGCAGAGAGAGAGAGAGAGAGAGAGAGCGAGTGCAGCCTATCCGTGTGCTTGAGTGCACACGCATGTAAGGGGCGGGAAGAAGAATGTTCTGAAGAGTCTTCTCATGTCAGTGCTGAGCCTTCAGCTGATGAACACACGTGAACATGCAAGCTATGGAAGCCGGAGGAAGAATGACCTAAAAGAGCCAAACGAGCAACGCCAACTGAAAATGTCAAAGCTCACTAGGGCCACAATTAGTCTTATTTCCCCCAGAAATAGTAAAAAAAAAAAAAAAAAAAAAAAAAAAAAAGACAACACCACCAACAAAAAAACAAAACACTACCACCAACAAAAACCAAATTCTGTGCCCAGTTCACTTAGCATTGGCTAGAATACTCAGGAGAGTTTTGCTTCATTAATGAAGAAAAATTGGACCTAAACGCTGGGTCTCATGTTGTTTCGCAAAGTTTAAACAGAACGCTCTGAAGGTTCTAACTAATTAAAGAAAATGTTTTATGTGGGCTGCAGGAAGAGCTTGAGTGGGGTGGTGGTGCGGGGGGAGGGAGGTACTCCCACCTGCTAGTTTCTTCCAGAAATGTCTACACGGGCTGGGCCGTGGGCAAAGCGCAGAGGCAGAAATACAACCCAGGGCTCCCACATGGTGGCGGGAACCATGTTCCTTGAGCTGCCACTGCTGCTTCCCAGTCTGCCCTGGCAAGAGGCGGAGCCAGGAGCTGGAGCCAGCCCCTCCAGCAGGGGACGGTCCCAGGTGAAACCATCTCTATGTAACACAACTGCACCTTAGAATAAGGCTCCTCAGATCAGAAAGGAGGCAATGTTAACTCTCATCTCTCGTATTACACATTGTACGGAGCCCTCACCAGTGTAATAAGACAAGAAAAAGAAAGAAAAGCATTCGCATTGTAGAAGACACAAAAGCATGCTTTTTCCTCCGATGATGGCGTTATCTATCCCACAGGAGCTAACAAAAGCAACAGAACAGCATAGGTTTCTCCAGATTTTAGGCGTTTTCTCAGATTATTAAATATTTATACTATCATTTTTAATGACACACACATTACTTAATTCAATAGCACCTTTATTGTTCAACGTTGATGTGGCTTTTAAATTTCCTAGTATTGTTATTGATGTTACTCAAAACATAGACGTTTTGCATTGTTTTATCTGAACTGCGGATTTTTGCCTTTTTATCTTGTTCTAGTGCATGTTTCTTTGAGTACATTCTAATAGTAATCATATAATCACTACATTCTTTTTGTTCATGTTAACTTGATACCTGTTTGCTCTTCTATTTTTAGGTTTTCTCAGTCATTCTAAATGTATCTCTTGAAGATAATTTATAATTAGATTCTGTTTTAAACACAATCTTTTTTTAAAAAAAGTGATTTTGCGGTATTTGAGAAGTTTCAGATTCACAGGGAAATCAAGCAGAGATACCCACGCAAGCCCTGCTCCCTTGTCCACACCACTTCTCCCCATCTCAAATCCAGAGCAAGACTGGTCATTCTCTTACTACTGATGAGCCTACACGGCCGTGTCACTGTCATTCAAAGGCTGTTGTTGACAGCAGGGTCCCCGTCCACAGCTTTTGACAAATGTACAAAGACACGCGGCCACCACGTGGCATCACACAACGTGGTTTCTTTGCTGTCACACCCCCTTGGGCTTTGCCTCTTCATCCCTCCATACCCTAGCCCCGGCGACCCCTTACCTTCTTACGGTTCTCATCCTTTTTGTGTCATTTGGATGCATTCTTTTCAGATCTGCGTCTTTCTCCCAACAACACACACTTACCGTGCCTCCGTGTCTTTCTGCGGCTCCATAGCTTTCTTTGCAGTAATGAATAGCACTCCGTTGTCTGGGCGTCCACAGTTTGTTAATCCCTGTCCCTACCCCAGGGCATCTTGGTTGCTTCGAAGTGTTGGCAGTTGTGAATAAAGCTGTTATAAACACCCACACACAGTTGTTATGTGGACACAAGTGTTAAACTCTTTTGGGTAAATATGGAGGAGTGTGACTGCTGGATTTTTAAAATTATTTTATTTCATTGAAAGACAGAGTTACAGAGAGAGGCAGGACCAGAGAGAGAGAGAGAGAGAGAGAGAGAGAGAGAGGTTTCCATTCCTCTGGTTCACTCCCCAAATGACCTCAATGGTCAGAGCTGTGCCAATCCAAAGCCAGGGGCCAGGAGCTTCTTCCGGGTCTCCCATGCAGTTGCAGGGGCCCAAAGACCTGGGCCATCTTCTACTGCTTTCCTAGGCCACAGCAGAGAGCTGGATCGGAAAAGGAGCAGCTGGGACATGAACTAGCACCCATATGGGATGCCAGTGCTAGGCGGAGGCTTAGCCCACTATGCTACAGTGCTGATCTGAAATTTTTAATTTTAATAAAGTCCAGCATCTTAACTATTTCTTCCATGGATTATGGTCTTGGTGCTGTATTTAAAAAGTCATCAACAAATCCAACATCATCTTGCTTTTCTCCTATGTTATCTTTTAGGGGGCTTATAGTTTTATATCTTATATTTAGATCCATGATGCATTTTGAGTTATTTTTTGTGAAAGATATAAAGTCTGTGTCTAGATGCATTTTTCTCTTTGCACAAACATCTGGTTCTACTACCGTGTCTGTAAAGACCACCTTTTCTCCATTGCCTCTGCTCCCTGTCACAAGCAAGATGACTGTATTTGTGGGTATGTACTTCTGGGTCCTCTCTTCTGTTCCCCTGATCTATTGACCATGCGTTTGCCAAATTCTGCCCTGTCTTCTTATTGTTGTTGCTTTGTAGTAAGTTTTGAAGTTGGGTGACGTTAGTCCTATGACCTCGTCCGTGTACAGTATCACGTTGGCTACTCTGAGTCGTCTGCATGTCCACGTGCACTATAGAATCAGCTTATAAATAGCAACAAAACAAACTGGAGGGATTTTGATTGGAACAGCATCGGATCTACAGGTTGAGCTGGAAGAATTCAAATCTTGACAGTGTCGAGTCTTTCTGTCCAAACATGGCATCTCTCCATGTGGTTGGTTCTCTGATACCTTCCCTCGGAGTTTTGTAGCTTTCCTCTTATGGCTCTTGCAATGTACTCCGTTTTTATTTCTGCGGAGCGTTGGTCAGGATAGCTTGTTCCCTCTTGAGCTGGGAGATGTTCTTGGTTGTGAAGTCATATTTGTGTGAACTGGACCTGTGGGTTTACTGAGAACCTCTCGTGGCGTTATTTTTAGCCAGAATGAATCTTTGTGTGCTGCTTCTGGGAAGTCAAGGACACTTCTGACCCAGCAGCTCCTGAAGTGACCCCAGTTTGCTAGAAGACTCTCGGGTTCATTTTCCACGCTCAGCACAGGGCTGCAAGTGTGGGACTCTCTGATTTTCAAGCAGGAAGGCCGGCGCTGTGGCTCACTAGGCTAATCCGCCGTCTAGCGGCGCCGGCACACCGGGTTCTAGTCCCGGTTGGGGCTCCGGATTCTGTCCCGGTTGCCCCTCTTCCAGGCCAGCTCTCTGCTGTGGCCAGGGAGTGCAGTGGAGGATGGCCCAGGTGCTTGGGCCCTGCACCCCATGGGAGACCAGGAGAAGCACCTGGCTCCTGCCATCGGATCAGCACAATGCGCCTGCCGCAGCGGCCATTGGAGGGTGAACCAACGGCAAAGGAAGACCTTTCTCTCTGTCTCTCTCTCTCACTGTCCACTCTGACTGTCAAAAAAAAAATAATTAAAAAAAATAAAAAAAAGATAGCTCATGATTTTCAAGCAGGTAGGAGAAATCTACCGCAGAGCAAGGCTGGCTGTGTGTCTCTCTAGGGCTACTTACCTTAAATCAGTTTCTCTCATCGCTCACCCTCTTGGAGATGTTCTTTCCTTGACACCTCAAAAGTACTTTGAAAGATGTTTTTTTAATAAAGCATCCACCTCTAACCCATTAAAATGCGAGAAGAAAATGTGTAGTAATTTCTGTATTTTATCCATTTCCCCGTACCTCCCATTGTCTTTTTAAGCTCAAGTTCTTTTCATCCTGTTTCAGAGAAGAGTAACGCTTTGTTTCACTCCGCTGAGGGTACAAGCTTCCAGAAGTTTTCTTCTGATGCCTGGAGGTGATCCTTTATCTGTGATGTGTTCTTCTTCTCAGTCCTTCAGATGCTGTTAGCCTATTTCTCAATAGAAAATTTCCGTTATTGAAGTCTTTTCTCTATCCATCTTCAGACAAGCTAAAAATCTATTTTTCTGTTGTTTCCTGGCTGTGTCCTCTGTCTGCTTGGTGTGGGAGGCCTAACGCTCTTGTCTCCATACACGAGGTTGTTGGTTGGCTTGGTGGATTCAGTCTTGAGTCTAAAGGAGCCACATTCTAGCTGCAGTTTACCTGCTGTGGCTTGTCCTCGGAGAAGCTGACTGGACGGAACCCGTGAGGAAGCGCCTGTGGCTTGTCCAGGGAGAAGCTGATTGGACGGAACCCGTGAGGGAGCGCCTGTGGCTTGTCCAGGGAGAAGCTGATTGGACGGAACCCGTGAGGGAGCGCCTGTGGCTTGTCCAGGGAGAAGCTGATTGGACGGAACCCGTGAGGAGGCGCCTGTGGCTTGTCCAGGGAGAAGCTGATTGGACGGAACCCGTGAGGAGGCACCTGTGGCTTGTCCAGGGAGAAGCTGATTGGACGGAACCCGTGAGGAGGCACCTGTGGCTTGTCCAGGGAGAAGCTGACTGGACGGAACCCGCGAGGCAGCACGTTTTCGAGCTGCCTCCCCTCTGACCAGGGTTCTCCAAGAGCTGCTTACCGGGAAGGTGCAGAAAGGGCAGGGCTTAAGGCAGGTGGTCGAGAGGAGGAGAAGCTGACCAGGCAGTGGGTCCCTGGCCGAAGCACAGAGCAGCACCAGGGGGAATCCTCCGATCTATGTTTGGCGTAGATGCAGAGCACAGGCAGTGGGGGAAGCATGAAATGTCTTCTCAAGTGAAAAGCAGGAGCCCTCGCTTCCTAGGGCACAGAGCTCGGTGCATCCTACAGCACAGGTGGCTAGGTTCTCCCCCACCACCCCCAGTGCACCCCCCACCCCCCAGTACACCACCCCCACCCCACCCCCGGTACACTACCCCACCCCTACCTCCAATACACCACCCCCACCTCACCCCCAGTACACCACCCCCACCTCACCCTCAGTATACCACCCCCACCTCACCCCCAGTACACTACCCCACCCCTACCTCCAATACACCACCCCCACCTCACCCCCAGTACACCACCCCCACCTCACCCTCAGTACACCCCCCCAGTATACCACCCCCACCTCACCCCAAGTACACCACCCCCACCCCCACCTCCAATACACCACCCTCACCCCCAGTATACCACCCCCACCTCACCCCCAGTATACCCTCCCACCCCCACCTCCAGTACACCACCCCTACCCCCACCTCACCTCCAGTACACCACCCCCACCCCCACCTCCACCTCACCCCCAGTACACCACCCCACCCCCAATACACCACCCCCACCTCACCCCTAGTACACCCCCCCACCCCCACCTCCAGTACACCCCCCCACCCCTAGTATACCACCTCCACCTCCAGTACACCACCCCCACCCCCACCTCCAGTACACCACCCCACCCCCACCTCACCTCCAGTACACCACCCCCACCCCCACCTCCACCTCACCCCCAGTACACCACCCCCACCCCTACCTCCAATACACCACCCCCACCTCACCCCCAGTACACCACCCCACCCCCACCCCACCCCAGTACACCACCCCCACCCCCCCACCCCCCACCCCCAGTACACCACCCCCACCTCCAGTACACCACTCCCACCCCCACCCTCAGTACACCACCCCCACCCTCACCCCCCCAGTACACCACCCTCACCCCCCCACCCCCCACCCCCAGTACACCACCCCCACCTCCAGTACACCACTCCCACCCCCACCATCAGTACACCACCCCCACCCTCACCCCCCCAGTACACCACCCTCACCCCCCCACCCCCCACCCCCAGTACACCACCCCCACCTCCAGTACACCACTCCCACCCCCACCCTCAGTACACCACCCCCACCCTCACCCCCCCCAGTACATTTCCTCTCCTGCTCTCCAAAGTTCTTTCTGTTCTGCTGGCTGCGAGTTCTCATCTTTTCTCTGCATCCCTGTGGGTGTGTGTAAATGTTGGAGAGGCTGCGTCTGGTAGCGTGCTACCCCTAAGTGCAATGACGGGTTTAAATGGCGTAAAATCCAAAGCGTTTGGTGCTTCAACCTAATCACTACTGGGAGTAGTTGAAGTTTCTGTCCTCACTCCTCTCAGCAAGGAGGTGCCCCAGTGGGGTTTCCCAGGAGGGGAGGAGAGGGACCCGCGAGCTGGGGCTGGGGCATAGGGAACTCGGGTGTTCGGCTGCGAGAGAGACTGTTTGCTTTCAGCGGAAGTAGGGCGGGCAGCCCCTGCCGAATATCTGTCTCTGATCTTTACTCCCGCGGAAGTACCTGGAGAGAGTCACAGCAGTAGAGAGGCGCCCCAGGCCCGCATCCGCCCACCCTACCCTGTGTTGCTGAGGGTTAGCCCTGGGCTGCTGGGATGAAGAGAGTGGGAGCTCCGTGTGCTGCCCACAGGTGGTGCGGGCGTGGAAAAGGCATTTCAACCTCCCCCAATAACGCAGCCAGTAATGCAGCCCCCCACCCCTGACATCAGAAATGGGCACAAGAACAGACCCTGGGATGGTGAATTCAGCCTCACAAAGAGATGACATTTGAGTTGGCTCTGGGAGTCTGAATCACTCACTCACCAGCAGCGAACAGCAAGCAGTGGAGGAGGCGGGATCGGAAGCCTGGTGCGTGTGGGACACGGAACAAGGGCGTGCTTGTGGCAGTGTGTGGGCGGCGAGCCTGAAGAACAGAACAAGGCCAGTGCGTGAAGGGCCTTGCCCGCCAGGCTGGAGTGCGGCCATGTCCCGGAGGTTTGGCAGTTGGTGGCGGGCGTGGGTTTCCTTTAGACACACAACAGCGCTTACAACTGCAAGAAAAACGCTGCCTATAAGGCCAGCAAATGTGTGATTTTTTTTTTTTTTAAAGAATGATTTTTTTTTGACAGGCAGAGTTAGACAGTGAGAGAGAGAGAGAGAGAGACAGAGAAAAAGGTCTTCCTTCCGTTGGTTCACCCCCCAAATGGCTGCTACGGCTGGCACTGCGCTGATCCGAAGCCAAGAGCCAGGTGCTTCCTCCTGGTCTCCCATGCTGGTGCAGGGCCCAAGCATTTGGGCCATCCTCCACTGCACTCCCGGGTCACAGCAGAGAGCTGGCCTGGAAGAGGGGCAACCGGGACAGAATCCGGCGCCCCGACCAGGACTAGAACCCGGGGTGCCGGCGCTGCAGGCAGAGGATTAGGCAGGTGAGCCGTGGCGCCGGCCTAAAGAATGATTTTTAAAATTCAAGATACCTTTCTCTAAATCGACTTCCCAAGCGGGTTCTTTGAAAGCAATCCGCGACAGATGTCAGCCCTGCTTAAAGAGATCACAGACGCGGGTGCCCACGAGGTGGAGGGGAAAGATAGATTTGAGAACTCGGAAGAACAATACGGCAGATACATTTTACCAGCACTTGGTTCTGGGGAATGCACTGTGGTTCTGATTCCTGTCTCCAGTGAGGCCTAAGGCAGGGAATGGTCAAGCCGGCAATTTCCCATCCGTCCAGGGCTCGCCCATGACACCTGGACGGCACATCCGATAAAAATGATGGATCCTGTGTGGACGGACCTCTGTCTGATATAGGCAAATGCTAGCTATTTCTTTCCAGTAGCATCGCTCCCATTCAGGGGAGGAAGATGATGAGACCAGGAGATGTGTGAGCGGGTTTGGAGCCCATCACCCTTCACCCAGGCCAATGTGTTGGTTGAACATATAGCTTTTCCTTTTCATTTCTAGGGAAGTTGAATTCATTGCACTTGGGTGATTTGAATGTGCTTTTGATGTGACCCTACTGCATGCTTTTCTCAAGCCAACCCACAACCACTCCAGCCATGGCCATAGAAGACACTATCCGTGAACCTGGGCCCCCTTTCCCACAAGAACCTCGGCTTGAGTCTGCATGGGTGGTACTGGGTTGTCATCTGTGAAATGTGCCAGCGCTATCAACTGCATTTGAAACCATTTGAAGAATACCAAGTCTTGGAAAACACAGAATATGTCATTCTTCTAATCATAGGGGGTAGAGTTAGCTTACTCCCCAGATCCCCGAGTTGGATGGAATCCCTGTGCTTGCATGGATACTGAGGGCAGGACCTGGAGTACCTGCAGGCTCACAGAGAGAGAGAGAGAGAGAGAGAGAGAGACGGAGGGAGGGAAGGAGGGAGGGAGATGGGCCACGTGGCCTTTGCCCAGGTCACCAGAGAGAAGCAGCTTTGGTCTCCTTTCCCAAGGAGCAGGTTGCAATGACAGAGGCAGGTCATGGGAGACAGCCATGGTACTGGATCAGCCACTGACCTGCAGGACTGATATTGGGCCACGTCATGTCTGTGTGCCTCAGTGCTTCGTCTGTGCAATGGGCACGCCTGGCTGTGAAGTTTCAGTGAATGGCATTGGCAGGTTGGAGTGAGTCACTGTCCCGTGATGCACCTGACGGCCACAGGCACCTGTTAGAAGGGTCTGGAACTGGGTCCCATCAGCCAGCCTCAAGCTCAGCACCCCTCAGTCCCGCACCCTCGCAGGGCCCTTCCTGCCTTATGCTCCCACAACCATCTGCCTTCACACAAATCAATGGGCAGACAGATGAGCCGACTCGGCGTTGGAACATTTGCAAGGGGCGGCTCCTGGGACAACAGACGCCTGAGCTAATCCATTGCGGCACTGGCTGAATTTGTTCCAACCAAAGGGCCATCACCAATGTCAAAGACAGTTAGCATCACGCGGCCTCCGTATCTATTTCTTGTTAGCGCTCCAACAGTAAACACATCACACTGCTTTGCAAACCTCTCCAAAACAAATACTCTGACAGCCGTGTTAACCGCTTTCCCCGCCTCCCACCAGCCCTCCTGTAGCTTTGTCTTGCTTTCTCTCTCATCCCAACACTTTTCAAGTTCAAGACCCTGGGAGGCAGTGCAACCCAGGAGCATGAGCCCAGGAAAGTTCCGGCAGAGAAATCTTCCCTCTTGATCTCCTTTCTCTTCACCACAAGCTAAAAATACTCGTGTCTCCACCCGACCCTGTCAGCTCCTCTGTAATTAGAAGGGCTGGCAGAGACTCACCTGCCAAATCTCCACTCCAGAGCAGAACAGGTCGGGAAGGGGGGCAGTGCGCGGAGGGAGAGCTGGGGCATCTCAGGGTTCCACTAAAAGCTGATGGTAGCAAGGTGGGCTCCTGTACCGGGGGCCGTGTCGACTGGGTGCCCCCAACACACACGTCAGTCTTTCTTCATGTGGCGTTCATACACAGGGACCCTCATAGAGTTGACTGCTTGGTGCTAGAGACGGACATATCAACAGTCCCAAAGCTATGTGTACAGAAGTGTGTCTGACATCAAATCAAACATTAATACCAGGTGTGGGCATTTAACCTTGCACTTGAGGCTCTCACAATCCATGTCAACATACAAAGGCTCAATTCCCAGCTCTGGCTCCCGGCTCAGCTTCCTGGTAATGCATACTGGGTGCCAACCACCCACTTGGAATACCTGGATGGAGTTCCTGGCTCCTGGATTTGGCCTTGGCCCAATCCTGGCTATTGTGAGCCTTTAGGGAGTAAAACAGTGGGTGGGACCAGTCTCTTGATCTTGTCTAGTTTTTTGTCTCTGCCTCTCAAATAAATACCTAAATAATAATTAAACATTGCCATTGGTTATTGCTGGGGTGGGTTGAGGGTTTTTGTGATTTATTTCATTCTCATATTTTCCTGTATTGCTTGTTTCTTTTATTTTCTTACATAATGAGCATGCACACTCCATTTAAAAAACATGAGAATTTTATTGCTTTAATGAAACTAATGAGTTTTCCAGAAGTCCACTGTAGGCTGGGTGCCCTGGGATTTTGAACCGAGGGGGCTCTGTGGTTGAAGAGAATTTCTGAACCTGAGTATAATTAGTTAACTCGCTTTTCTAGAGTCTGAGGATACGGAGAAGACTTCGCTGCAGCTGAGGAGGAGGTAGGGAGAGGGGCCAGGTGGCGCTGAGGGTAGAGCTTGGGCCACACTGTGAGGGTCTCTGCTCCTGGGTCAGGTGGCGCGACGTGCTGTGTGGAAGCCCCGGTGGGGGGAGGCAGAGTGTAGTCTTCCTGGGCCCTCCATCCTGCTGAGACTCCATGGCAGGTGCACGAGAGAATAAACTGCCTAAAAGGAACCAGAGGGAAGCAGGTGAAGGGTGTTCAGGCAGAGAGAGAGAGAGAGAGAGAGAGAGAGAGCTCAGCCAAGCGAATGGCACCAAATGCACCAAAGAATAAAGTTGGAATGAACTGAGGGCACACAATTGACTTGGCAGCTGCGAGATGAAGTCCTTGGTGAGAGTAACTCCCTGGCTGAGTGGGGTAGAAACGTCCAGAAAGTTTGTGATAAGGAAAGACCGGGAGATATGGAAGTGGAGACACGGAACGCAGGCATCTTTCCCCTCCAAGGAGCCCAGAATAGAAGGAGGGAGAGAAGGTGGCAGTCACGAGGCTGGCAGTGTTGAATGAGTGGATGCAAACATTGAGGGAGGAAAGATGGACAAAGGCAGAGGCGGAGGGATTGTCTTTGAACCTGAAGCCAGAAACCGAGAAGTAGGAGGAGCTAAAGGGGAAGGGAAGAAGTCACAGTGCTCGTGGAGATCATGGAAGGCGGAGCATGGGGCAAACCCAAAGATCCACGACTGCTTTGGATCCACCAGGAGCTGGAAAATACCATGAGGTCATCAGTCCCAGGGGTTATCTTAGACGCCCAGGGGCAGGTGTTATGAAGGGAGCTTGTGAGAAAGGGCAGGGGCCTTGACCTAGTCTCCCGAGTGTGCAGGAAAGGAAAGAGAGGGCAGAATAGGAGGAGAAGACACGAATTCCAAGGAACCAGGTGTCCTGGTTGGAAAACCAGGTGTTAGGGATATAAGCAAACTGGAATAGGAGGCTAGGGCCTGAGAGAGGGGTGCTGGAATTTCAGAGGTGGAGAGCCTTGTGCCCCGTCGAGAACAGGGAGGCTAAGGAGGGGCTGCGGAGCCACCCAAATGCCCTTGGAAACCCTAGGGGGACGTCCGAGTCGAGGCTGTGTCCCGGGAACGGGGTCCATCTCACGGACGGCACGTGGTCCAGGGGTGGCTGAGGATGGGCTTGTCTGGGTGCAGCATGTTGAGAAGAGCGTGCATTTGGGAGCAAACTGTCGGAGCAGAGATTCCGGGAGACCAGCTGCTGCCGTCCTAGGTGGGCTCCTCACCCCCAGGGGCAAGCTGGTGTCTCCCCCTGCAGCCTCTTCACACCTCCAGCCTCTCCTATGGCAGCTGCCAGGATGCACGGGGCAAACACTGACTTCATCGTCTTCCTCTGGTCTGCAAAAACCACAGTGGCCCCTCAAGATCTGACCTTGACCTCCTCATCTCTAAGCACACGGGCTCCTTGTCCCTACCTGGAACAGGGGTCTCTATTATCTCCCTTCCTGTGCCATCCCAAGCTTCTCCGACGACTAAAACCCCACGTCCACGCCTTCTACTTTCTTCAGGGTGCAAGTTGTCGTTGGTTTAGGACTCCGATGAGCCCCATTTGTTGACGTACACAGGTGTCCTGCTCAGCATGATTCCCTCATCACAGCCTGGGTTGGGACTGCAGCATGAGAGTGGGGTGGACAATGCCCCCCACTGATGCCTCCCCAAGGAAGGCCAGGCCACAGCACGCGAGTCCACAAAGGGGTTCAGTAGCCAGATGTACTATACCCTGCTCTTGGAGACTCAAAGTACGTATTACATTGTGGGATGGCACTTTGGCCTTTTGCCACCCTAACGGTATTGCTAGGTCACACATTTTGCTTGAGCCAATGCGTAGTGTTCTCAGAGCTGTGACAGCTGAGTCTCGCTCTCGGAGCTGAGTAGTGGAATGAGGGTCTCTACTATCCTTTCTTGTGTGCTCGCTTAATTTAAAGAAGAAAGAAAAAGAGGTGGCACAGGGTGGGAGAGGTCTTGCATCCATGGGTTAACTCCCCACATGCCTGCAACGGCCAGGGCTGGGCCACGGTGGAAGCTGGGGATCACAAACTCAATCCAGGTCTCTGACGTGGGTGGTGGGGACCTAACTTGAGCCATCACCACCAACTCCTGGGGTCTGTGTGGTCGGGAAGCTGGGATTTGGAGCCAGAGGCAGGGGTTGAATGCAGATAACTTTTTTTTCCATGCCATCCTTGTCCTGAGCCAGCAGTGCACCTGTTCCTGTCTGGACCAAGCACTCTCAAGGTTGCTGCAAAGCCAGCATTGGGGACACCCCTTTCCCATCACCTGGGACTTCCCTTCCCTGTTCCTCTGTCTGGAGCCCCGTGTCGGGGCTCTGTGTTTGGAGCCCCGTGTTGGGGGTCTGTGTTTTGGAGCCCCGTGTCGGGGGGTCTGTGTTTGGAGCCCCATGTCGGGGCATCTGTTTTGGAGCCCCGTGTCGGGGGTCTGTTTGGAGCCCCGTGTCGGGGGGTCTGTGTTTGGAGCCCCGTGTCGGGGCTCTGTGTTTGGAGCCCCGTGTCGGGGCATCTGTGTTTTGGAGCCCCGTGTCGGGGGTCTGTGTTTTGGAGCCCCGTGTCAGGGGTCTGTGTTTTGGAGCCCCGTGTCAGGGGGTCTGTGTTTTGGAGCCCCGTGTTGGGGGTCTGTGTTTTGGAGCCCCGTGTTGGGGGTCTGTGTTTGGAGCCCTGTGTCGGGGGGTCTGTGTTTTGGAGTCCCGTGTCGGGGGCCTGTGGTTTGGAGCCCCGTGTCGGGGGTCTGTGTTTTGGAGCCCCGTGTCGGTGGTCTGTGTTTGGAGCCCCGTGTCGGGGGTCTGTTTGGAGCCCCGTGTCGGGGGGTCTGTGTTTGGAGCCCCATGTCGGCGGGGGGGTCTGTGTTTGGAGCCCCGTGTCGGGGCATCTGTGTTTTGGAGCCCCGTGTCGGGGGTCTGTTTGGAGCCCCGTGTCGGGGGTCTGTGTTTGGAGCCCCGTGTTGGGGGGTCTGTGTTTTGGAGCCCCGTGTCGGGGGTCTGTGTTTGGAGCCCCGTGTTGGGGGGTCTGTGTTTTGGAGCCCCGTGTCGGGGGTCTGTGTTTGGAGCCCCGTGTCGGGGGTCTGTGTTTGGAGCCCCGTGCCGGAGGGGGGTCTGTGTTTGGAGCCCCGTGTCGGGGGTCTGTGTTTGGAGCCCCGTGTCGGGGGTCTGTGTTTTGGAGCCCTGTGTCAGGGGTCTGTGTTTGGAGCCCCGTGCCGGAGGGGGGTCTGTGTTTGGAGCCCCGTGTCGGGGGGTCTGTGTTTGGAGCCCCGTGTCGGGGGTCTGTGGTTTCGTCTTCTCTTTTTAATGTCTCCTGCAGACCCAGCAGCTTCCCGAGAAGCGTAGTGTGTCTCGTCTGTCTGAGAATCTCCCGGTTCTGTCTTCGTGCTGCAGTGGCGGGTTAGCTGGAGATTTGATTCCAGGTGGGGAATGAGCTTCCCTTAGCATGCTGTGTTCTCACTCCCCGCGCGGTTACGCGAACTCGGCTGTCATTCTTCTTCCACGCCTTTGGAAGGGGGCGTTTTTCTCATCTGGACACACTGATGAGATGATGTGTAGACCTGTTTTCCCATAGTTCCCTGCCGGACCTTGATGTGGGGTCTTTTTTTTTGACAGGCAGAGTGGACAGTGAGAGAGAGAGAGAGAGAAAGAGAGAGAAAGGTCTTCCTTTGCCGTTGGTTCACCCCACAATGGCTGCTGTGGCCGGCGCACTGCGCTGATTCGATGGCAGGAGCCAGGTACTTCTCCTGGTCTCCCATGGGGTGCAGGGCCCAAGTACTTGGGCCATCCTCCACTGCACTCCCGGGCCACAGCAGAGAGCTGGCCTGGAAGAGGGGCAACCGGGACAGAATCTGGCGCCCTGACCGGGACTAGAACCCGGTGTGCCGGTGCCGCAGGCAGAGGATTAGGCAGGTGAGCCGCGGCGCCGGCCGTGGGGTCTTTTATTCACTTATTTTGTTAAGTGATCAGAGAGTCATTCCAGTCCGGGCTCAGGTGAAATGTTTTTGTGGTGATGTTAGATGACTTTCTTCTCTCTGATTTTAGCTGTCCACCTTTTCTGCAATGCTTACTGGGCCATCATGGAAACCCTTAGTTTATCCTCTAAATTTATTTCCTACATTTTATCTTTAATAAAAAAAATTCCTTTGGCTAGCGCTGTGGTAGGTAAAGCTGCCACCTGTGACTCTGACCTCCCAGAGTGGGGCTGGTTCGAGTCCTGGCTGCTCCACTTCCCATCCAGCTCCCTGCTAATGCACCTGGGAAAGCAGAAGATGGCCCAGGTCCTTGGGCCCCTGCACCCACATGGGAGACCCGGAAGATGCTCCTGGCTCCTGGCCTCAGAATGGCCCAGCTCTGGCTGCTGTGGTCATTTGGGAAGTAAAGATGGAAGATCTCCCCCTCCCCCGCAAACTCTACCTTTCAAATAAATAAATAAATCTTTAAAAAAAAACCTCTATATTTTGGGAGATCTCTTTGCCTTTCAACGATCCTATTAAAATTTTAATTTTAGCCATCATATTTTTATCTTCCAAGAGTGCTTTCTATCCTTTGTTCTTTTTTTAAAAAAATTGCATCCTATTTTTGTCCCATGGTTGTGATATATTCTCATCTTAATAGGATATTAATTGAATTGCTTCTTGCAATTTTATTCTGCCGTCTATATTGTTTCCTCCAAGTCCTTTCTGTCCTGTTCATTTTGTTGCTGTTTTTCATATTTCATAGTTGTCAGCTGTATTAACAGCAAGGTCTTAAAGATGACAGGATGCTGTGTGTGTGTGTGTGTGTGTGTGTGTGTGTCTGCAGGAAGGGAACTTCTATTTGACTTCAAGCAATGAAAAAGGATAGAATATGATCCCCTCACTTCCTCCCACCTTTTATTTAAATGAGGAGACAGTTAATTTAGTTTCTTCTTATTTGAAAGAGTTACATGGAGAGAGTAGAGGCAGAGAGAGAGGTCTTCCATCCGATGGTTCACCCCCCAGATGGCTGCAATGGCCAGAGCTTCGGCGATCCGAAGCCAGGAGCTTCTTCCCAGTCTCCCACGTGGGTGCAGGGGCCCAAAGACTTGGGCCATCTTCTGCTGCTTTCCCAGACCATAGCAGAGGGCTGGATGGGAAGTGGAGCAGCCAGGACTCAAACTGGCACCCATCTGGGATGCCAGTGCTTCAGGCCAGGGCTTTAACTCACTGTGCCACAGTGCCGGCCCCAGTTAATTTAGTTTCTTAAGAAAAGTAACTCTTGGGGCCAGTGCCGTGGCTCACTAGGTTAATCCTCTGCCGGCAGCACCAGCATCCCATATAGGCGCAGGGTTCTAGTCCTGGCTGCTCCTCTTCCAGGCCAGCTCTCTGCTGTGGCCCAGGAATGCAGTGGAGGATGGCCCAAGTACTTGGGCCCTGCACCTGCATGGGAGACCAGGAGGAAGCACCTGGCTCCTGGCTTCGGATCAGCACAGCTCCGGTCTTTGCAGCCATTTAGGGGGTGAACCATCAGATGGAAGACCTTTCACTCTGTCTTTTTCTCTCGCTGTCTGTAACTCTACCTGTCAAATAAAAAAAAATCTTAAAAAGCAGAAAGGTAACTCTTTCTTCTCTCTCCCTCCCTGCCTCTCTCTCTCTCTCCCCTCCCTCCCCGCTTCATCTGGTCCTCCTCCCCCTTCCCTCCCCATTTTCACTATTGCTGTTTCTACCCAGTGGTTTTTTAAAATTTATTTATTTATTTCTGAGAGGCAGAGTGGACAGTGAGAGAGAGAGAGAGAGAGAGAGAGACAGAGAAAAAGGTCTTCCTTTGCCGTTGGTTCACCCTCCAATGGCCGCTGCGGCCGGTGCACTGTGGCTGGCATACTGCACTGATCCGAAGGCAGGAGCCAGGTACTTCTCCTGGTCTCCCATGCGGGTGCAGGGCCCAAGTACTTGGGCCATCCTCCATTGCACTCCTGGGCCACAGCAGAGAGCTGGCCTGGAAGAGGAGCAACCGGGACAGAATCTGGCGCCCCGACTGGGACTAGAACCCGGGTGCCGGCGCCACAGGCGGAGGATTAGCCTGGTGAGCCGCGGTGCTGGCCTCTACCCAGTGGTTTTGATTCTCAGAGCTGGCTAGGCGGCAGCGGGGAGCAGGAGAGGGTGTTTCTCACTCCTTGGCATCTAGAACTCTACTTCCCTCCGTCTTCAGTGCCAAGCCCCCACGCTGCCTTCGGCCGAGCTGGATTTCCTGCACGTGCGCCTGTGGCTTCTCCAGTGCAAGATAAAGAAAGGCCTCGCCTGTGTGCTGCCCCCTGGGCAGGGTGGAGGGTCGCCTGGCCCCTCCAGGGCTCTACCTGTTCTGCACACTGCCCTCCATCACCATCCACCTCGCCTACTGCCCTGGGGCTTCCCGCCGCCAGGGCTTCTGGGGGATTTCAGGGGGGACCAGCTCCTGGCTCACGAGCACCCACGTGCAGGCTCTCAGCAGGCAGCTTTCCTCGCGCTTGTAAGTCAGCCGCTGCTCCTGGGTGCACTTCCGTCTTGAACGAGTGAGTCGAAGCCTCTTCAGCGCCATTGGCCTTTCTCTCCTCCTCTCGGATTCCTTCTTTCCTTTGCCTTGTTCATTTATGTCATCTTGTGTGTGTGTGTGTGTGTGTGTGCGTGTGAGGGGGGCTTCACAAATGTTCCATTTGGCCTGTTCATCAGAAAACCTAGTATGCATGTTTGTGCAAATAGCATAACACTGTGCTGTCGGTCACGGGCCCACCGTGGCCAAGCATGCCTGGCATTCTGGGAAGAGCAGCTGATGTTACCCGTGCTGCACCCTGGCCGGCCAGGTCCACGCAGGGTGCAGCCGGGTCCGAGTCCACCCGCTGAGTCCTCCTGTGATGGAGGGAGGGGTGCAGCCAGCAGGCTTCTGTAAGGAGGGCCCGCCAGCTCTTCTCTCTGCACCTTAGCTGACGAGGCGCGACTGGCACAGGTGCGCGGCTTGCATCTCAGTTTCCAGCCTCCGTCCCTAGCCCCTAGCGAGCTGTCTCATTCAGGCTACACAGCTGGGGCCACGTTGGGGGCTGGCCAAAGCAGGAAGGAGCACTGCCCCTCACCGCTGAAACTCTCTACCCAGGGCCTCAGAGGTCCAACGCCTTTGAAGTTGTGGGTCCTATGGGGGCGGGGCCCCTGCTCCTCCGTGGGCTACAGCCATCACGGTCGGGCCTCCAGTGCGGGCAGCCAGACCCCCATGTCCCCTTTCTCTGGGGACTTCGCACATGCTGGGGAAACAGCAGCCAACAGGAGGGTGGGGAGGAGCCTCTGGCCGTAGGTCCCTGCTGGTCCCTGCTGAGCACCCTGCTACCTGTCTTGGTCTCTCTGCTACTGCTCTTTCCTCCATGGCTGCCTCTGCACCCCCTCCCCAACCCCCCACCCTTTACCTCTCCCTTCGGCGCGTCTCCCTGGTGTGATACAGCTCGCGCGTTACGCTGGGGGCTCTCTACACCTTGCGTCCCGGAGGTGTGTCTGCTAATTGTGCTTCGAGGGAAATAATTATGCGGGTGATGAGGATCCGCTCATGAGCCTGCTCTCTGGGACTGGCCTCCTTTGCAAGTGATGACGGGGATGGAGATCCAGTGTGGAGGCCGGCGGGATACTTGGAGACACCTGGGAGGTCACCAGATTCTCCCCGGGGCTTGGCCAGACTTGGGGAACTCACTCTGGCAACAGGCTGGGCTGTTTCCGGCCCTCCAGGAAGGTAGAGGGCTCCGTGATGTGCCTCGGGGGCTTGAGACCCCATGATACATGGGGATTCCTAGATCCCCGTGCAGGCTCTACAGGCGCTCGGGAGTTTCTGAAACATAAGCAGGATTGCGCACGCATGTGCACACACACACACACACACACACAGGGCAGGCTCATGGCTGCCCGCAGGCAGAGGGTTTTGTAGACACTAAATTGCTGAAACACATCGACTCTGGGATTGCTTCATTGCCCACTAATGGTGGCCCTAAGCGTCCTGCTCAGTCACTCTTGTCACACAATAAATGTTCACAAGACACACGCTTCTCTTCCGTGGCGTGGGCTGCCCTGCAGGACCCTCCCGGCACACCTGCCGCCCTCTCACAGTCAGCCGGGTGGGGAAGAGGTGGTGGGCAGGGGAGGGGGGCGCAAGCCGGGTGGGGACAGGGAGCAAGGGCTCAGATGGGTTGGCTTCTGTGTGGTTTAGGGTCGTGGGGAGCAGGGAGGGGGTGGGGAGAAGGTACTTCTGTTGGGAAATTGGGGAGCTGTGAGGGGTAACTGGTAGGAAGAATAAAAGGAGACGGAGATCAACTCTGGCACTGAGCCTGCTACTTTGCAAAGGGAGAGAGAACTTGATGCATAGAAAGGGTTAATTTACACCCCCAGGTCACGTGGTCAGGGATTCAAACCCAAGGCTCCTGCCCTTGCACCAGCCCTGCTGCTCAGGAAATAGGGCTGCAACAGGATGGCAGATATAACGAATCCCCTCCATGCCTGGAGAAGGAGGGTTCTGGGAGACCCTCCGACGAGGAAGTGCCCACTGGAATCAGTATCACCCCACACCTGAGCCATGAGGACAAGAGATCAGCCCCCAGATTTTTCTGAAAAAGATTTTATTTACTAATTTGAAAGTTAGAGTTACATAGAGAGAGAAGGATAGGCAGAGAGAGAGAGAGAGGGAGAGAGAGAGAGGTCTTCCATCTGCTGCTTCACTCCCCAGATGGCCACAACAGCCGGAGTTGCGCCAATCTGAAGACAGGAGCCAGGAGCCAGGAGCCAGGAGCCAGGAGCCAGGAGCCAGGAGCCAGGAGCCAAGAGCTTCCTCTGGGTCTCCCATGTGGGTGCAGGGGCTCAAGGACTTGGGCCATCTTCCACTGCTTTCCTAGGTCATAGGAGAGAGCTGGATCGGAAGCAGAGCAGCCGGGACTAGAACCGGTGCCCATATGGGACGCCAGCACTGCAGTCGGCGGCTTTACCCGCTGCGCCAGGGTGCCGGCCCCAGCCCCCAGGTTTAAGCAGAGGTTGTCTTGAGAATCGTAGCCCCTTTGCATGGCGTCCAGTCCCGTAACTCGTGCTTGCTTTGTAGAGACTCAGTTTTGGGTGAGGATTCTGCGCCTTCTCCGTGGGTAACAGGAAGTGGTTTTACACCGCGTTAGCAAGTTTTGGTGATATAACGAACTACCCCGGGCAGGCTGCTTATGAAGGAAAGAGGTGTCCCAAGCTCACCCTTTGGGAGCTCAAGGGCATAGCACCTGCTTCCACTCAGCTCAGGTGAGGGCCCTCTTGGCTCCCCCCGTCCCAGCGGAAGCCCACGGTGGGAACAGATGCATAGACAAGTGGTCACCCACAGGGGGCTGAGATACCACTCAGGCTTTGTAAGCATGCTCTGTTGAGAATCCCCTTCATCTCTTTCCAAGGGCAGGGCCTGCCATTGACCCAGGGAGCCCCTGCTAGGCCCGGGGATCACCACCTCCCTGGGGACCAAGCCTCTGACACGGAAACTCGGTGGGACAGACCACACGCCAACCCTCACATGCATGTGTGCATGGGACCTGAGAACAGCAGGAGACCAGATTCCACTGCCTGGGGCTTGAGTTTGAATTTCTGGCATAAGCACAGGGCAGCCCCACGCCAGGATGCTCCTGGGTTCAGAATCCCCCTCCCCTGCTGCCTCCGGGGTTGGGGGTCGGGCAGATACCAGGCACTGAATTCCCGCTGCCCTGATGGCTCACTCGGTTCCCGCGGGTCCTGGAGCCCCTCGCCGCCTTCACCCCGCCTTGCCAGGCTGGCGAGGGAAATCTGCGGCATGCGGTTCAATGTGAAGTTTAATAAAAAGGAGTCCTGTTTGGTGTAAGGCTCCTTCGTGCGGCGTGAGGGACAGGAATGGTGCCTGTCCTGTGTCTGGAAAGATCTGCAGCTGGGGATGCCAACGGCATGAGGTCACGCAGGCATCCAGCTAACACTGTAGCAGTTGTTGGAGGTGGAGAGAGAGAGCGAGAGCGAGAGTGAGAGGAGAGAGAGCACATGAGAGTGAGAGTGAGAGCGAGAGCGAGCAAGAGAGATATAGAGAGAGTATGAGAGTGCGAGTGCTTCCGTCCATGGTCCACTCCCCAGATGCCTGTAAGAGTAAGGGTGGGGGTGGAGCAGTGAGGGTGGGCGTCCATCCAGCGCTGCCCTGTGGGTGGCGCTATACACAGACCCTGGACCCAGACCGCTTCTGCTCCAGTACAGCTGCAGCACTTACTGGCTGTGTGGCTTTCGGCCGTGTCCTCGACCCCTCTGGGCCGATGTTTTCCAGTGTGGGAAATGAGGGTTGTGAGAGCGCCTTGAATAAGTTCTGTGTGTCCACAGTGTCTGGCACTGTGATGGAAGCATTCGACACGTGCGACAAAACCGGGGCTCCTGTCCCCCCGAGACGGATGGGACTGCTGTCTTTTCTGAGCTTCTCTGTGCTCCCCGTCCTGCAGGCTTGTCCCCCACGTCCCTCACGTGGCACCTGCACTTTCTGCGGGTAGGTGTCACCGTCCTGCTGGCTGACAACCTCGGTGCGCTGGCATCACCATGTGGAGCGAACTCCTCTCTGCCTACCTCTGGGTGAGCACTGCCTCACTGACACCATGTGCCAGCTCCTCTGGACACTTGCATAGGGCGGGGCAAGGGGCGGGACGGGGCAGGGCTGGAGGCCCCTCCCTCTTACAAGCCACGCCCACCCTGGTAAGGCCCAAGACCTGTCCAGGGCCACTCAGGTGCTCAGTGACGGAGCCCAGGCTGGACCCCAGGTCTTCCAGCTCCTAACTCAGCGCTGTCTGGATAGTTGCGTGATGCCTGTTTACGTGACCCTCAGGGGCAGGATGCTCCCTGACATGGGAGCGTGCAAAGGCCCGATGAAAACGGTGGCAGGGTGGGCTCCCCACAGCCCCTGGGCTCTTCCACAGCTCTGTCCAGCTCCACCCATGGCTTTGGGGGAGAACAGGGCTGGTCTTAGCTTGAGCTGCCATAACAAACCTCCCTAGTCTCGGAGGCTTCAACAACAAACACTGGTTTCTCATCATGGTGGAGGCTGGGAGGAGCCAGCAGATCTGGTGTCCACTGGGAGCCCACTCCTGAGTTTGCAAATGGTCCTCTCGCCATTGCATCCTCTTGTCACCGAGAGTGGGAGGCGGAGGTGGGGAGAGAGAGAGAGAGAGAGAAAGATATTGGGGAGAGACAGAGAGAGAGGAAGCGAGTTCTCTCCTGTTCCTTTTTATATCCCATCACGGCGTCTCCAGGCTCATGCTCCAAGCATTTCCCCACAGCCCCACTTCTGGGGGTTATGACTCAGCATGTGGACTTGCAGTGGGGAACACAAACCTCCCGTCTACAACACAGCTTCTTTCAAACAGGTCCCTTCGCACGCCGTCTGGCGAGCAGACATTGCAGTGTGGGCCGTTAGGGTCAAAGACGGAAAAGGACCTCCACGGGGAAGGGGTTGTGCTGAGAGCCGCAGAGCTGGCGCCGTCCTGGGCTGGGCAAGGCCTGTGCTGAGTGGCCCTGGGTCTGGGCTCTGGGGGTCAGCGGGAGGCTTCCCCTGGGCCTCCTGCTCTTCGCTGCTCCCGCCCATTTCTTCAACTTCAAAGGGTGGGGCCCGGCTGGCGTAGTGGGCAGTGTCCTCCTTCCCAGAAGCAAGGAGTGGCCAGACAGAGCAGCTCCATGAGGCCAGAACTCTTTTTTTTTTTTTTAATGTTTATGTATTTAATTGAGAGGTAGAGTTACAGAGAGAGAGAGAGAGGGGGAGAGAGAGAGATACATCTTCCATCCACTGGTTCACTCCCCAATTGGCCGCAACAGTTGAGCTGTGCCGATCCGAAGCCAGGAGCCAGGAGCTGCTTCCAGATTTCCCACACGAGTGCAGGGGCCCAAGTACTTGGGTCATCTTCTACCACTTTCCCAGGCCATAGCAGAGAGCTGGATCGGAAGTGGAGCAGCTGGGATTTGAACCGGTGGCCATATGGGATGCTGGCATTGCAGGCGGAGGCTTAGCCTATTATACTACAGCACCGGCCCTGGGGTATAACTCTTTAATGGGTTAGACTTTGTTCTCCGAAACTCCCATGTGGATGTCCTGGTTCCCACGCCCTCAGGCGTGACCTTATTTGACATCGGAGCTGTGGCACATGTCAGGGGTTAGAGTGGCAGCCCCCTGCGGTAGGGTGAAATAAAACAACAAATGACTGTAACCCAGGGAATGGGTGTGGGTCGTGAGAAGGCCCTGTGGGGATGAAGGCAGAGTGGGGTGATGCTGTCACAAGCCAAGGACACCGGCAACCAACGGAAGCCGGGAGGGAGCCACCACTGTCCACACCTGGATCCCAGATGTCAAGTCTGCAGAATTGAGACAACAACTCTGTGGTTTCAGCCCACCACCCCCAGTCTGTGGTGGAAACTCATGCCATATTATATAACTCAGTGCATCAAGGCAATGGTGGGACGCCTGCCTGCCTGGCCTTGATGCCTGCTGCTGGCACTGGACTCCAGCTCCCTGCTAACACACACCGTGGAGGCAGCTGGTGATGGCTCAAGTCCTTGGGCTCATTGCCACCTTGTGGGAGCCGCGGACTACGCCCTGCCTCCTGCTTGGCCTGGCCCGGTCTGCTGTGGGCATCTGGGGGAGGGAATGAGTGGGCGGGAACTCTTGCCGTCTCTCAAATAAATTGAAACCATATATAGAAATGAAAGGGGCCAGGAGTGCTTGGTTGGAGGAGGGAGAGGTGGGCGGGTTGACCTTGGCTTCAGTGAGAGAATTCCAGCGCAGGCCCTGGGGGTTCTGGAGCAAGCTCGCGCCATCTGCAACTGAGAATTACGCTCCCGTTGAGACTGAGTCTTGGCACGTCCCTGGACCCACACGGAGACAGAACTCTTGGCCACAGTCACCAAATGACAGTACATCTGGAGCTGCTTATTAGGCAATGAGCCCTGTCGGACCTGCCAGGCGGTAAAGGCGACAGGCCCCGGCGTCGGCCTTTATGGCGTGGAAATACTGCATGGTGGGGGGGGGGGGCGGTGAACCTGAGTAGGACAGAGGTCATGGCCAACCTGCAAGAACATGTGGCCCCGGCAGCCTTGTCGCCCACCACAGGGCGGTGCACTGCCCTTTACAACATGTGCTGATGGCCGTAGGGGGGTTCTCGTGGGACCAGACGGGAGAGGGGGCAAAGCCTGCTCTCAGCTTGCACGTGGGTTGGCCGAGAGCATGGACATAAGGCTGATGTGGACAATGGGCCTGTTTGCCCCACGTGTAGCCTGGCCCTGAAAGACAGGAGAGAGGGGACATCCTCCCCACGAGTATAGCTGTGAGCAGTGCACCTGGTCATCTTTTTTTGTGGAAGAGAGAGAGAGATATATAGAGAGAGATCTTCCATCTGCTGGTTCACTCCCCAAATGGCCCCAATAGTCGGACTGAGTTGATCCAAATCCAGGAGTCAGGAGCTTCTTCTGGGTCTCCCATGTGGGTGCAGAGACCCAAGGACTTGGGCCATCTTCCACTGCTTTCCCAGGCCACAGCAGAGAGCTGGATCGGAAGAGGAGCAGCCGGGACTTGAACCAGTGCCCATATGGAATGCTGGCACTGCAGGTGGAGGCTTTACCCGCTATGCCACAGCACCGCACCCCCGCCCAGTGTTTTTCATAATACACATTCCCATGAACCTCTGAAGACCCCATGTGAACAACAGGACTTACTTCCTGCACTTTCAGAGTGTATGAAGCTCAAGTGTCTCATGGACCCCCCCCCCCCCCACCTCCTGACACCATGGCTTTGGGGGGGGAGTTTTGAGAGGGACACACACATTCAGTCCATTGCATCTGGCCTTCCTCATCAGCTGCCCCAGGCTGGAACAACGGCTCACGGGTGGCGTGGCCACAGCGTCAGAGGTGAGGATGTATGTGGGCCCAATGGCATGGACTCCCACTCGGCAAAGTGCATACGGCAGCTGCTGCTCCCAAGGGACGGAGCTCAGAAACAGAGGCCGATTCATCCCGGCTCTATTCCCCAAGGAGGCCAATTAACTGCCGAGCGGAAAATGGACAACACCGGCCCCCTTCCATCCTGGGAGAGACAGTGATTCCTTCTCACAAGCCTGTCTAACTTCTTTGGGGTTGGGTTAAAGTTACCTGGCTGCAGAACCCCAGCCAGTATTCCTGTCTTGGGTGAACAGAAAGCCTGGACATGGAATCCCTCACAGCATAGCACCGCCCCCTCCCCTCCCCCCCCCTTGAGGTTGCACAGTAAAGGAGAGGGGACAGGGACATGACTAAGGGAGCCACTGGGTTTGTCTCATACTCACCACTGCACGTAGCCATTCTTTTGGGTTGCTGGAACAGCCTTCCACAGACATGCTTGCAACTTCAGTTTACAGGAGACTTCCGAAGGCGTGGACCACCACCTTCCATTCATGAAACCAATGACTCTCGCAAGAGGATGGAGGAGGAAGAGGCTGGTATCAGTTGAGGCCCTCGGGTCAATGGCATTGGTGCAGACAAGAGTTCATCCCATGCATCCCTCTAGGCTCCCTCCTCGTACTCCACCTCGGGCAAAAACCCTGGAGTCACAGCCAAGCTGCTTTCCGAATCCCTGTGGACAAATAGACCTGCCCAGTGCAAGGAGTGGCCCAGGGGGTTTAGCTGGCAGATCTCCAGCTCTGAAGAACCCGTCCCCCACCCCAGCCTTTCCTGCTTCTTCTCTGTGTGTCTTTCTCTCTGTAGCCAGGAGTTGATGTTGGCTGAGAGTTGACCACTGGCAAAGGCTGTGGGGAACCAATGGAAAGCACGTGGGAAAGGGAGAAAGGAAACAGGGCAGAATGAGCGCTGTGGAACCTGGGGTGGAGGGCTCGGGGTCCTGGGGACAGTGGGCCCACAGCACTCCTCTGGGGAGGAGGCAAAGAGGGCCAGTCGTTTCCATGGGAAGTCAGAGCTTTGGCCAGAGGCCAGCACGCTCTCCCAAGAAGCCAGGGAGGTGTCGACATTGAGAGAGAGAGGCCCCGTGTCTCAGTTCTCTCAAAGCAAACCTTTCTCGTTCCGTTTGTTCATCCACTTAGCACACTTTGCAGGCTACCTAGCGTGCACCAGGGACTGCTGCCAGCACTGGGGTTGTGCTCTTATGCTAGACAGAGAGTATCCCTGCCCTCTGAGCTTATATCTCAGCGAGGGGAGGCAGACCCTGAGCAAATGATCGAGCATAACGAATAGCATGGCAGAGGAGCAGCCCACACAGGAACAGGTCATGTGTGGGCCAGGGGCAGGGGGCAGTGCAGGGAAGGCCCCACAGAGGAGAGAATGCAGAACAGAGACGTAAGGGAGGTGGAGGAGCAAGCCCTGTGGTCCACGCGTGGAAAGGGCTCTGTGCTCCCATGAATGCCTCCTCAGCATCGTCTGGGCTTCAAGTGTGCACACAGTCAGTGTTCTCTAAGCACAGCGTCTCAGAGGCACCGGCAGAACAAGGAAAAGTCCTATCTGACTCCACCATCAGGCTTGAACCCAAGTCCATTATCTCCCCAGCTGTAGCAAGGCCGGCAAAGTGCCCTGAGTGAGATCCCTCGGCTGCAGCTCCCCTGCAACCAGAAACTGGGAACTGGAAAAGGCCAGCAGTCCCCTGGCTTCTGGAATGAGAAAATTTGAGTCTTGGCCCTCTCACAGGTTGTATGGCCCTGAACTCCACTTTCCTGAGCTTATTTCTTTACATACAGATGATAGCAATTCCTACCACACCAACTGAGAGGAAATCAAACAAGACTGCAGTTTAAGGTGCTTGTCTGGGGCAGGTGTTTAACCTAGCGGCAAAGATGCCTGCGTCCCACCTCGGACTACCTGGTTGACTCCTAGCTCCGGCTCCAGCTTCCTGCTTATGCAGACCTGGGCGGCAGCAGTGGTGGCTCAAGTTACTAGGTCATTGCCACCTACAAGGGAAACCTGGATCGAGTTCCTGGCTCCCTGCTTTGGCCTGGCCCAGCGCTGCTTGTTAAAGCATTTGGGGAATGAAACAGTAGATGGGAATCCTCTCTCTCTCTCTCTTTCTCTCTCTCTCTCATCTCTGTGCCTACTAAATAAAATAAAGTGCTTATGGATGTTTGGCTTTTATATAGCACAAATACACTAGCTGGACAATTAATTTCTTTTTTTGATGTTTCAGTTATTTTTCAAACATAGCAAATTGCATAAAAAAGAGTGGCTGGACACAGCAGTCATTGATCTGCCCACAGCTGTGAAATGCAGGCTGGGTTTAGCTGGGTGGTTCTTCTGCTGCAATCGGTGGGAGTTACCTTTGTGACTACAATCATCCAGCAGCTTAGCTGGGCCCAGTGACCTGAGACTGGCTCTCTCACACATCCAAAGCTGAGGCATTTGGCTCAGGGTGTCTGGTTCTCCTCCCTAGAGCTTCTCCATTCTTAGCAGGATGGCCTTGGACTTGGCGATGGCCACTTTCCAAGTTGAGGGTGACGGCTTTGTACCTGTGATACCTGAGCTCAGAAGTCCCATAGCATCACTGTGGCCATCACTGGATTGGCCAATGCAGATCACAAGACCAGCTGAGATTTTTTTTTTATTTTTTATTTTTTATTTTTTTTATTTTTTGACAGGCAGTGTGGACAGTGAGAGAGAGAGACAGAGAGAAAGGTCTTCCTTTGCCATTGGTTCACCCTCCAATGGCCGCCGCGGCCGGCACGCTGCGACCGGTGCACCGCGCTGATCCGATGGCAGGAGCCAGGAGCCAGGTGCTTTTCCTGGTCTCCCATGGGGTGCAGGGCCCAAGCACCTGGGCCATCCTCCACTGCACTCCCTGGCCACAGCAGAGAGCGACCAGCTGAGATTTAAGGAGTGGAGAAATAGGGCTCCCCTCTTTGTTGGAGGGGTTGCAAAAGGGATGCACAGCAGGGATGGAGGCAGATACAGAAACCCACCCTGGGCATGCACAAAACACACTCCTCCTTCCCAAGGCTCTCCCAGGGTTTATCTCCTGATGGCCTCCCACTGAAGTCCATTATCTCACAATTTGCATCCATCCCAGATGTAGATAAGGCTGCTCTGTGCAGCTTCCCCTCACCTAGAGGTGTTGAACTGCAAGAACTAGTGTTCTGTGGAAAGAAACTGGACAGATTCCACAGGCAGGAACATTTGAAATGGAAAGGACAGGGATCAGATGTTGGTCTAGAGTGATTATGAAGTCCAATGGTCCTGTACTGGCGTCTGCAATGGGGCTGGAGAACGCTCCGTGATTGGGACCTGGCTCTGGTCTCTAAGACCTGGCCAATTTGCTTCTATGACTCTCAGCCCTTCCCTCTGGACTCTTGGCTGCACTCCGAGATGCGTGTCACGTCTGTAGCCAGGTGGCTTGCTCAGCCTGATTCCTGCTTGTGGGAAGTGTGGTTAAGGGGTGTGTGTTTGGAACAGTGGGTGAGTCACCACTTGGGATGCCTGCATCTCACATGGGAGTGCCTGGGGTTTGAGTCCTGGCTACTTGGTTTCCAGGTAAGTTTCCTGCAAGTGTGCACCGTGGGAGGCAGCAGGTGATGGCTCAAGTACTTGGGTCCCTGCCACCCACCTGGGAGACTTGAATTGAGTTCTAGACTTGTGGTTTGGCTTGATTCAGCCGTGGCTGTTATGGGCATCTGGGAAATGAACCAGCAGTTAAAAGACCTCTGTTTGTGTCTCTCTGTTTCTATGTGTTTCAAATAAAAATGATTTTAAAAAAAAGGAGAGATCCAGAGGCCTCCAATTTGGGGTTATCTTTTCCACTTTTGACCTAACTTTGTATTGCTTTCACTCGAAAGCATCTCTTAAAAAATGGTGGGTTTCCTATGCATCTAACTGGAGTTGAGCCCACGCCCCTGAAGTCTCACTTGGACTCCTGTTTAGACCGACCTTTTTGTCTTTCGAGGGGGGGGGATATTGTTCAGCCGTGGGACAGTGAGTGCCCTAGGGATCTCAGAAGCCCCTTTGTCTAGCTGAGAGAGTCTCCTGACCACTGCCTTTTGCAAGTTTACCAAAGGGTTTTACAAGCAGAGCCTCGATTTGAGCTCTCCGTCGACGCGATTTCGTCTCCAAGGCGCTCTGTCTGCCTGGAGAGACGAGAGGTGAGAAACAGTTGAATTTTTCTAAAGCAGCAAGTTCTGGGCCCCCTATCTTCCCTCTGAAATCTGCTTAAAAATGGAACAGCTTCCTTTTTAGCCCTTCTCTCCCCAGCAGTGCCTTATCATCCCCAGTTGGGAGCCTCCAGCAGGCGCTTTCAACATTGAGTGTGGAGAGCTTCTTCACTAAACAGACAAGTTCATTAAGTACCATCTATCTTTCAAGTCACTGCAGGCAGCATTTTTTCAATTACTCTGCCGCTAGAGAGCTTGGATTGTCCTCTTCCGAGCATCGAATAATTTCCTCACTCCCTTTCCAGCGTGCACAAAAAGATGACGCGTTCTTTCTCCAGTCTTCCCGCATCAACCTCGTCACTGACTGCCTAGCTCCCATCTGCTGCCGGGTCCCAAAGCCAATGTCGCAGGTTCCAGGGTCTCGTCACAGCTGCACCCCTTCTTGTAGAGAGGAATTGCTTTAGCGATTATCTACTGCTGTGCAACAAATCACTCCAAATTTTTGTGGTTTCAAACAAGAGCCATTTATTTGCTCACTCCTCGGCGGCTCAGCGATCCGGGCAGGCTCAGCTTGGATGCCTTATCTCTGTTGCGCACGATGTTGGCCCCGCTTAACGGTTAGGCTTGTGGTCAGTTGTCGGTTCATCTGGGAGCTGGCTGATCGGCTTGGCCGCACCCACGTGCCTTCCAGTTGGCTGGGGCCATCGAAGTGGTTGCTTCTGTTCCTTTCCCATGTGGCCTCTCTGCCAGAGCCTGGGCTTTCTGCGTGCTGATGGCTGCAACCAAGAGAGCCAGCCTCATCATCGTGCAAGCATTTGTCTCTCTGCCTTTCCTGGCGTGCGTGGATGTCCCACTGGCCATGGACAGGCTCAGAGTAGACAAAGCAAGGGAGGAGCCTCTGGGAGGCATGATTGCTGGGGGCCTTTAAGGGAACTGCCTACCAGACTTGACATCATCACGCTCTCTCTCGGTTTGTAGCAGAGAATTCTAATGCCTAGCCCTCTCTTACTCCCACGTCTGTCTCTTCCAGGCACGTGGGAAGCTGACAATTCCTTCCCTGACGAGTGGGGCCGTGAGACCAGACTAACAGCGGCCAGTGTGTTGTGGGTAAGACCTGATGTCGGGCTGGCGCCGCAGCTCAATAGGCTAATCCTCCACCTGCGGCGCCAGCACACCGGGTTCTAGTCCCGGTTGGGGCGCCCGATTCTGTCGCGGTTGCCCCTCTTCCAGGCCAGCTCTCTGCTGTGGCCCAGGAGTGCAGTGGAGGATGGCCCAAGTGCTTGGGCCCTGCACCCCATGGGAGACCAGGAGAAGCACCAGGCCAGAGAGCTGGCCTGGAAGAGGAGCGACTAGAACCAGGTGCCCATATGGGATGCCGGCACTGCAGGCGGAGGATTAACCAAGTGAGCCACGGCACCGGCCCGGCCTTTTGTGTGTTGAAGCTCTGTGCATGGCAGGAACCTTCCAAAGGCTCTGGACAGGAGAGAGAGGCTGCATGGGAGGCTGGCACCTCACCGCCGGGCCACTCCAGAGAGCGATGGGTGCCGTCGCCTGGTGGGTCTGAGTTTCTGTTTTCTTCTGCAATTGGCTAATTGTTCCTGCAGGCGATTTGCATACAGAGAATTGAGTGACGGTGCCGGGGGCGCGTGGCCAAGCCTTCCAAGGTGACATCTGTGAAGGCCAGCACTCATCTGGATTCATAAGACCTGCGAGTTGTTTAAAAGTCAGTCTCATTACTTTATAATCACACATCAGATCCAATCCTCACAGATGACAAATGCGGGACACTCGGAGCTCTGCTGAGAGCGATCCGGAGGCAGGAAGTGTGGCTGCAGTGGGGAAGTGCTTTTAAACATTCAGGGCCGGCTCAGAGCTAAGGGCCTGAGGAGGTTGGACAGCGCTCTGGACAAGGCCGTGGGATTCTGACAGTGTCGCGCCACAGTGCGGTAGGGATTAGCCCATGAAATATTAACCTGGAACTAGCGCCGCCTCATGCATTTTAAAGGCAGACCTGCCCTGTGCTGTGTGGGCTCAGCCAGGCGGCAGCTGTTGGGGGCTGCTTAGTGGGCACCAGGCTCAAAAGGGATGCTGGCACCTGACCACAGAGTGGCAGCCGGCGTGGCTTGGGGGCGGAGCAGAGCTTAACCGGATTGAGTGGGGCGTGCGTCTCACTCTACAACAGGAGATAGAAAGGAAGGCTGGCCCCCTCCAATGTAAACTTAGTTTATTCTGAGCCCGCCTCCTGTGAGGCCAATGGGAAACTTGATCTCGGCTGAAATCGGGGTCCTTTGCCCATCCCCCCCCAACTCTGCGCCATCTTTGAGCCGTGAGTCACAGGATCTGCAAAAGTGGGGGCCGGCACCGCGGCTCACTAGGCTAATCCTCCGCCTACGGCACCGGCACACTGGGTTCTAGTCCCAGTCAAGGCGCTGGATTCTGTCCCGGTTGCTCCTCTTCCTGTCCAGCTCTCTGCTGTGGCCCGGGAGTGCAGTGGAGGATGGCCCAAGTGCTTGGGCCCTGCACCCCATGGGAGACCAGGAGAAGCACCTGGCTCCTGCCATCGGATCAGCGCGGTGTGCTGGCCGCAGTGCGCCAGCTGCGGCGGCCATTGGAGGGTGAACCAATGGCAAAAGGAAGACCTTTCTCTCTGTCTCTCTGTCTCTCTGACTGTCCACTGCCTTTCAAAAAAAAAAAAAAAAAAAAAAGGCGGGGAGAACTGGCTGAGCACCATCTGCTGGTCAGCCCGCCCAAGCATGTCCGGTTTTGAGGCCCACATAGCCCTCTGGCCTTTGGTGTGGCTGGGAGTCCCCCAGGGGGCCTTTATTGCCGAGGTCCTGCGCCCCCTGGAGGCCATGCGAGGAGGTAGGGAGTGGAGCCTTGCTGCTCCAACCTGAACCCACGGATCTCTGCCCTGCTGTCTTGTCTTCCCGGTCCTCTCCCAGGCCTGGCTCTGCCCATCTTGCTTGTATAGAGACTTCTGTTTCTTGTCCTTTTCCCCTAAGCAACACGGCTGGATACCGGTGTCCAGAGCTTGCACCTTGTATTAGGTATCGTGAGTGATCCTGAGCTGACGTAATGAGTAAGCGAGGAGGGGTGCAGGTTATATGCAAATACTACCCACTTGATACAAGGAACGTGGGCGTCCGAGGGTTTAGCATCCACGGGCTTGGGGTGGGCAGCCCTGGAACGGATCCCCCACAGACACCACAGGATGATTGCCAGGGTTGACGTTGTGGCACAGGGGTTAAGCCTCATCTTGTGCCTCCAGCATCCTGTCTCCAAGAGCCAATTTGAGTCCCAGTTGTTCCGCTTCCAATCCAGCTCCCTGCCAATGCACCTGACAAAGCAGTAAAAGATGGCCCAAGTTCGTGGGTCCCTGCCCCCATGTGGGAGACCTGGACGGAGTTCTGGGCTCCCAGCTTGGGCCTGGCTTAACCCTGGCTGTTGTGGTCATTTGGCGAGTCAATCAGTGAACGGAAAATCTCCTTCTCTCTCTGTCTTCTAAATAAATAAAATACATCTTTAAAAAAAAAAAAAAGGGGGGCCAGCGCTGTGGTGCAGTGGGTTAATCCTCCACCTGCAGTGCCATCATCCCATATGGGCACCGGTTCTAGTCCCGGCTGCTCCACTTCCGATCCAGCTCTCTGCTATGGCCTGGAAAAGCAGTAGAAGATGGCCCAAGTCCTTGCACCCACGTGGGAGACCTGGAAGAAGCTCCTGACTCCTGGCTTCAGATTGGCACAGTTCCGGCTATTGTGGCCAAATGGGGAGTGAACCAGGGGATGGAAGACCTCTCTCTCTGTCTCTCTCTCTCCCTCTCTCTCTGCCTCTCCTTCTCTCTCTGTGTAACTCTGACTCGTGGAGGTGGGAGCAGCCCCCTGACTGTTTAACAAGGGGCTCCTTCTCAGGCACAAGCCTTCTCCTCCTGGTTCTCATTCTCTGCCTCCTCTTCTTCCACCCTGGCCTCCCTCTTCTCTTCCTTCCCTTCTTCCTCCTCTTCCTCCCAGGGTAAAATCTGTGCCTTGTTTCATGGCCACATGGGGGTCAGCTTGTGTGTCTTCTCAGTGCCCACCAAGTGCTGCTCCAACAAGTGTCCACATTCAAGTACGGATCCCTGCGGGGGAACTGCCAAGGTCTTGGCCAGTGGCGCGGAAGGGCCGAGAGCCAGGAACCAGCTGCTTGGCCGGGTTGGTATTTCTGGTCCGGGGCCTCTGTGCCTGTGGGTGTCCCAGGGTCCTCAGGTCAGCGATGTCAGTGCTCACGTTGGGGGGTCGGTCTGGGGGAAGGTCTGAACATTTCCCTCCAGTTCTGGCTTTTTCCTAGGGGCCAGATCTGAGGCCAGGGTAACGCAGACTCCACTTCTCGGTTCCCCAGGATGGAGTGAGCTGGATGGGGGTGGGCGCGTCCCTGGGATCACAGCCTGGGCACAGAGATAGCGCACTCCCCTGCCTCCTCTCCCTCTTCCAGGAAAGCTGTTGTTATCATTCACCAGCGATGTGCAAGCAGCCTGCGTCAGGGGAAGCCTTGTAATTACCTCCCTCCGAGCATTTTCTATTTATATATCTTTTTTTCTTTTGGGTTAATTTATTTCAGTGACATAAAACCATGGCTTCCTGATGTCAACCTCAGAGCTGGCTCGTGTTAGCGTGGGTGGCCGGGATGAGCAGGAAGGGGCCAACAGGGCAGGGATGGGAGGGAGGGAGGCCGGAAGGATGCACGCAGGGGCACGTGTAAAAATAGAGACGGTGGAGTCTCTTTAGGGGAGCTCAGAAGCTCTCCAAGGTCAGTGGGCCGGGAGCAGCTGGAAGGGGAGAGTTCTTGGGGTGCTGGGGGTCTGGGGAGCCCACAGAGGAGCTGGCCTTTTTGCTCTGGCTGGTGCCCCCAGTCACCTGCTCCGAGTCCATAGCAGGGCCGTGAAATGGGATTGGTTCAGGTTTGTCTTTGGCCCCCTGAATCCCAGATGCTGACACGTGGGCCGTGTTTAATTCGAATGCTCTGGACCAAGCGCAGAGCGTCTCGGTGAGGGACGGAGGGAGCGGGCGTGAGGCTCAGTGCCGGCACGACCCGTGCTTGTGGATCTGCAGGACGCCTGATGCAGCCTTCCCCTTGCTGGGTGCCCCTAACGCTTCCGTGAGCTCTGACGCCGAAGCCTACGCTTGAGGCGGCCGGCTTCTATCGCCATGTGCCAGGCTCTTCTGTGAACGTTTGGAGCTCTGGAAAAACCAATTCTGCAACCTAGCATCATGATTCTTGCTTCCTCTGCCACTGCTGCTGTCACTGGCCAAGGCATGGGGGGCTACTTCTTGGGGATCCAGAATTGATGCGATAACTCTCCACAAAAAGAATAAGTAAGGCGAAAATAAGTGTTTGATGGACACTCGGATTGCTGTTTGTCCTCTGATTGTCTCATGGACAAGGAGGCTCCTTCTCCTCCTCTATATTTTGGGGGGGATTAATTTATTTACTTGAGATGCAGAGTTACAGAGAGAGAGAGAGAGAGAGGGAGAGAGAGAGAGAGATTGATCTTCCATCCACTGGTTCACTCCACAAATGGCTGCAATGGCCAGGGCTGGGCCAGGCCAAAGCCAGGTGCCAGGAGCTTCTTCCTGGTCTCCCACATGTGTACAGGGGCCCATGAACCTGGGTCATCTTCCGCTGCTTTCCCAGGCACGTGAGCAGGGAGCTGGATTAGAAGAAGGGCAGCCAGGACACGAATTGATGCCCGTAGGAGATGCTGGGTCTGCAGGTAGAGGCTTAGCCCGCTACGCCACAGCGCCGGCCCCCGTGCACAGTGCTTTGGCACCAGCCTCTGCAGAGGAACCTCTGCCCCTTGGTAGCAAAGCATAATGAGTCGCCCCGGGTGCTGGAAGAGCAATGCACTTGAGACAGCATTCGAGAGGGGCGGGCCCGTCACAGTGGGGGAGCCCGGGGTTCAGAGACGGTCAAGCTTGAGCGTTGCGTCCTCAGCCACCTCGTGCTGAGCACGCGGCCACAGCTTGTGCACTCGTCCTTCTGCGAACATGGAGATCATGAAAGTCCCGCTGTCCAGTGAGCGCCTACTGTTAACTAACCGCGTCAGCGGCCGTGACAGCCGCAGCTTGGTGTGTGTCTCGTGTGATCTGTCATAGCGTGTTAGCTGCATCTCACTTTACAAATGATTTGGTCAGTATCTCTCTCACACACACGTATACGTGCATCTGTGTATATATGTATGAAAATGAAAATAGGGTAACAGTAGGAAGACCATGAAGACAGGGACAAGTCCCCAGAGGGGTGCGCTGGGCTTGCATTGGAAGCATCCCTGCTGGCCCCTCTGCCTCCTTGCTGTCCCCCTCCTACCCCTCCCCAGCCCAGCCACCAGCCTGTAGCAGACGCGCAGAATCGGCCAATGTCTATATCAGCTCCAGCATCATGGAAGAGATCCGTGAAACATAGTCAAGAGCAGAGGGCTGGTCAGGGTCAAAAGCCACAGTCCTGAAGGATGTGGAGCACAGAAGTTTCTGGAAAGAGCAGGCAGGGGTCCTGGCAGTCCAGGCACAACAGGCAAAGCTCCTCAGGCTGAGACAGGCAGGTCGGGCTCTGGGCACGTGCCAGGGGAGTCCCCGGCCGCAGAGGCAGCTGTGGGGCGTGCGGGTGATGACGGGGGAGCAGCAGGGCCCTCCATGGGGACAGCCCCCGACCCAGGCTCTGCTTCTCCGGGATCTGAGATCGCACTGGCTTCGGGCTGGGGAAGAGGGAGGAGAGCAGGTTCTGGGTCCCCGCCAGCCTGTGTCCCGCCACGCCTGCCCATCCCCGGGGCTGTGGGCTGACAGGGAAGTCTGCAGTGTCGTCGGGTCATTCCACACTCACCGTTGCCGGCACAAGCTTCGTGCCACGACACCTTCAGGGTTGCAGCGTTTGACACTGATGTGCCGGGATCCGGATCTGAAAAATGTGCTCTCTCATCTGTCGTCTGCTGTGAGTCTCAGCGGTCGGTTCTGATGCTCACAAACTGGGTTTCACCTCCCTCCCTCCCTCCCTTTCTCTCCCTCCCTCCCTCCCTCCCTCTTCCCTCCCTCCCTTCTCCCTTCCTCCTCTCTCCCTCCTTCCTTTCTTTCTCCCTCCCTCCCTTCCAAAATGCAGGTTCCTGGGTTCCACCCTCTGACCCACTCAGTTGGATCCCCTGTGGAATCTGCATCTCCCACAAGTCTACAGGCGAGCCTGTGTGCACCTGCGGATCTGAGCCAGGGCTGTCCACCTCTCACGTTGTGCCGGGGACCCCTTGGCAGGCCGGTGAAGCCTACAAACCCGAAGATCTCTGAAGGCAGAGAATGGAACACGTGAGATTTCAGAGGACGCCGATTTACGTTGAGAACTAATGATCAACATGTGAAACAAAACCAACGTGTGATCAGTGGCGCACGGCTGCCTTGCCTCCCCTCCCCTCGCCGATGCATTACATAGCAAGGCCAGGCAGCAAGCCGAACGACCGGGAGAGTTTGGAGGGAACGTGGAGTGGTGACAATTCCAGGTGCCTGCCGCCTCCACCACGCGACGTGATTTGGAAGCCGCCCCGCCCGTGGTGGCCTGGGACCTGTCTTCGTAACCCAAGGAAGGCACTGCAGACCTGGACGTCCACCTTCCCCCCTCTTTGATTTCATGAGCCCCTCGCCAGCCACAGAGTGCAGGTTAGGTGCCGGTAGCCCGCGTGGGGGGATGGACGGCGTGCGTGCAGGAGCTTGGGGATGTGTGTCAGAGCCTACTGTGGGTGTGCGTGCATATGTGCACGCCCACACCTCCGTGATATTTCTGCCGTTGTGCCTGAAGGAGACTGAAGACGGGCTATTTAAAGTCACTCACGGTCTCGGTGGGAAGAAGCGCAGCTAGCCAGTGTATTTAAAGACAGAGCCTCAGCCAAGGCTGAGGTCAAGTTCAAGGCCTAATCACGAACACGAAGGCGTCTAAGACACGTGCTGGGCTCTGAGGGCCAGTCCCCTGCCTCCGTGAGAAGAGGGAGACCCTGGAACACGCACCCCTCGGCGAGTGAGCTCCCAGTTCTGTAACAGAACGTCACAGCCGTCACGCTGACCTGGATGGGTTTCCAAGCAGGTGCTACCAGCCAGGCCATAAAAAAACCAACAAAAAATAGCAGTGTTTTCCAGCACAGGCTCTGCAAAGCACGGGTCTTGGAAATGATGCTCTGTAACTTTAACTTTATTTTATTTTATTTTGTGTGTGTGTGTGTTTTTTTTTTTTTGGTGGTTCAATGAGTTTGAGAGTCGGCTGAAAAACAAGCAGGTGAAGAAGCCTGTTCCGTCGTGTTCAGCTCAGCAGTTTCTTGCCCTCGTTTGTATCTGGAATCTCCTGGCACCTTAAAGAAACACTTGATAAAAATTACCCATCTCGCCAAGGGTCTGATTTAACGGGGCTGCAGGGGGCCTGGTCGAGGCATCATTAGCCAGAGACCTTGTCTCAGGTTCCCAGGGCTGCCGTAACCAAGGACCACCAGCTGCTCGGCTAAGAACAGCAGAAATCTCTTCTCTGCCAGCTCTGGGGGCTGGCAGTCTGAAATCCAGGCGTGCAGGGGCCCACGTGTGGCACAGCGGCTTAGGCTGCTGTCCATCTGTGTCCCGGCTGCTCTGTTTCCAGGCCAGCTCCCGGCTAATGACCCTGGGAAGGCAGCAGAAGATGGCCCAAGTGCTTGGGCCCCTGTCACCCACGTGGGAGACGTGGATGGAGCTCCTGGCCTCCGTCTATGGCCTGGCCCAGCCCTGGCTGTGACAGCCATTTAGGGAGGAACCAGGAGAAGATATCTCTCTGTCTTCCTTTCTGTGTCGCTCTGCCTTTAAAAATAAATACATAAATCTTAAAAATAAAAAGAGACCAAGGGGAGATTCTGGTCCACACCTCTCTCCCGGATTCTGATGGTGGCTGGGACTCCTAGATCTTTCTTGGCTTGTGTCTTCCTTGGCTTCTCTGTGGCTGTGTCACTCCACTCTGCCTCCTCCATCACACGGCCTCCACCCTGCGGTCTCTCTGTTCACCTTATAAGCGCACCTGTCACGTGTGGTGAAAGGGCCACCCTACTGCACACAGCACAATGTCCTCTTCCCTTGATGGCATCGTCGAGGGAGCTGTTTCTAAATGCGGCCACAGACCCAGGCACTGGGGGCTAGGACTTCCCTGCCTGTATCTTTTGGGGGATACCAGTCAGCCCCCACCAGACTCCCTTTACCCAGAATTCCTGGGCTCTGCTCAGAGAAATGCTGCCCACTGGAATTTTAAATTCCGAGCAAGCTTCCTGTAAAATCGCCAAGATGAATTGGTTCCACAAGCAATTCCCCCGGGGGCAGACCTTCTGAACTGTGTCTGGAACGGCCGGGCAGCAGGTTGCCAAAGAGGGCGCTCCTGCGCAGATGATGTTGTTTTTGGAGAGGGCGATCTCAGAGCCGTCGTCTGCAGTCTGCAGGAGCAGCCACCAGCAGGGAGGGGCCCGCTCTCCTGGGACCAGCTGGGCAGGTGCAGGCGTGGAAGAGCAAGGTGCAAAACGCAACCCTCACTCAGTCCCCTAACTGTTCCCTATGCTGCAAGCGACTGAGTTCTATCACCTGGTTTTTTGGGTAGTGTTTGATCACAAAATTAATTTGGCAGTTGAAGAGAGAGAGAGAGAGACAGACAGACAGACACCATCTGCTGGTTCCCTACTCAGATGCCTGCGATAGTCAGGGCTGGGCTGGGATTGTGCCTGGAGCCTGGAACAAGCCAGATCTGCCACGTGGTGGCTGGGACCCGATTACTCGCCCCGTCACCGCCGCTCCAAGGATCGGCATTAGCAGGAAGCCGGAGTCGGGAGCCATGTGGAGAGGCAGGAGTGGCACCGAAGCCCAGGCTGGCTCTGAGGGTTCTTTTCCATCGCTCCACGGCACGCGTCTGAAAACAACGATACGCTCGCAGCACAGGACTGCTGAGAATCCAGCGAGGTGCGGGTTCCAGTGCTTGGGAATGAAATGTCTGGGGAAGAACGGGATCACTACAGGGGTGACGGAGCCCACTGCCGGGGGAGTTGTCAGCCCGGTCGTGGGTGCTGGCCCGGGGACAGCGTTCTGAAGTCAAGTCCATGGCCGCCTGCCTGCCCACTTCCCACTGTACAGCCTCACTCTCCTTAAACCTCACCTGCCCTTGCTAAATGTGGCTCTGTGGTTGACCTGCTGCGCGTCTGCTTGTGGTTTGGGCTGTGCAAAGTGGAGCTGCTGATGGCAACAGTTGCTTCTCAGGGTAGGAGAGGGGCTCCGCTGGGGAAAGGGGAGGAAGCCAGGCCTTCCTGCCATCGGAGGACTGAGCCCTGGCCGGGGCCGTGGCGGGGTTGGGAGTGCTGAGGACCTGGTGCCATCCTGCTTGCCCCTGGGGAGACCGTTCTCGAAAGCCTTGCCCCTGAGAATACTCCAGGGCTTCCGGGGAGCTGGAGACGCAGGTGCTAGCCGGGAACAGAGTGCTGGGGGCAGCCAGCAGGGACACGGCGCCTTCCCTGCACTGGGAGCTGCAGGAGGGTGATGTCAAAGGAGAGGGGAGGGGCCGGAGTTCTGGTGCAGCCGCCACACTGCATCCCATAACCATTGGAGTCCCCGCTGCTCCACTTCTGATCCAGCTCCTTGCTAATACGCCTGGGAAAGAGGTGGAGGATGGCTCAAGTGCGTGGGCCCCTGCACTCTGAGCTCCTGGCTCCTAGTTTCTGATGTGCTGAGCAACCATCTGGGGAGTGAACCAGCGGATGGAAAATCTCTCTCTCTCTCTCTCTCTCTCTCTGTGTGTGTGTGTGCGTGCGTGTCTACCTCTCTGTAACTCTTTCAAATAAACAATTTTTTTTTTTTTAAAATAAGCAGCAGGAAGGCTTGGGGAGACCTCCTGGTAGGTGGTTATTCATGGAGAGTGGAGGCTGGGTCTTGCCTCTGAGAGTGAGGCTCTCCTCAACAGGTGCAGCACGAACTTGGAGGGGCGAGGTCTCTGGGGACAGAGCTCCATGGGCTTCCTGGCTTCTGTCCTGTCCGCCTCTGCCCGAGTCACCTGGGGCCACTACCCATGACTCAGTACAAAGGTCCCTCTCTGCTGGTATCCAGGCACTGCAGAAAGATCAGGGGAAAAGAGAATTCAGAGAGGCGCTACGTTGGCTCCCAAGTTTTTGAAATCCATGCAAGGTTTATTTCATAATATGCATTTCCAGGATTTTTTTAGGTGAAATTTAGTTATTTGAAAGGGAGGGAGAGAGGAAAGGCAGAGGGGAGAGAGAGAGAGAGAGAGAGAGAGAGAGAGAGAGAGAGAGAGACTTCCACTGCACTGCTTCATTCCCCAGGTGCCTGCAACAGCTGGGACTAGGCTGAGCTGAAGCTGGGAGCTGGGAATTCAGTCTGGGTCCCCACGTGGGTGGCAGGGCCCCCGCTGCTTCAGCCACCACCCGCGCCTCCCAGAGCATGCGTTAGAAGGAAGGAAGCTGGAACTGGGAGCAGAGCAGCACCTGGGCCCAGGTACTCAGTCATGGAGTGCAGGTGTCTCTTAGGAACTCTACGAACACCTGGACGACAGGGCTTGGCACTTCCTTGGATCTGCCAGGAGGAAAGACTTCAGTAACTCGTAAGCTGAGCTTGGGTGTTTCCTGTTGGAAACGGTTGGGACGAGGAGGGCTTCATATACTTGCATAGACATAATGAGATATCTTGGGCACAGGGCCCAAAACTAAGCAAGAAATTTGTATATGTTTCATAGACACGTTATGGATATAGCTGAACGCAATTTGATGCACTATTTTAGATAATTTTCTACATAGAACAAAGGGTATGGACTGGACCCGTCACAATTATGTCTTCATGTCAACACTCAAAAAGCTTGACATGGAAGTTTCTGGACTTTGGAATGTTCTGGATTCGAAGGGCTCAACCCGAGTCATCCTTTCTTTGCGGCGGATGGAGGAGGCCTAAGGAACCTGGAGTGGTGAGTGAGGAAGAGCCCGGGGCTCCCATCCTCCGCGCCTTTCACCGCTGTGCACCTGTCTTCATGCTCACCCGGAAGCCGAGCTGTTGGTAAAGACACCCTGCAGGTCTGGAATCGGAGGGTCTGTGTCCCGTCTCCTGGTGACGAGGGCAGCGTGTGCGACAAAGGCCCACTGCCTCTTGCAGAAACACAAACAAACAAGACGCACAGACAAGCAGCTTGCTCAACTTCACTTGGTCCTTCCTCTGCAGTTAAAGTTTTAAGAAATTAATACCTGGGGCCAGAGCTGTGGTGCAGCGGGTTAAAGCCCTGGTCCACAGTGCCAGCATCCCATATGGGCGCCGGTTCAAGTCCTGGCTGCTCCTCTTCTGATCCAGCTCTCTGCTGTGGCCTGGGAAAGCAGTAGAAGATGGCCCAAGTCCTCGGGCCCCTGCGCCCACGTGGGAGACCTGGAGAAAGCTCCTGGCTCCTGGCTCCTGGCTTCGGATCGGCACAGCTTTCTGGCTGTTGCAGCCATTTGGGGAGTGAGCTGGTGAATGGAAGTTCTCTCTCTACCTCTCTCTGTAAGTCTTTCAAATAAATAAAAATAAATCGTTGTAAGAAAAAGAATCAACACGTGCCCAGGCCCCACGCAAACGAGGGAGCCAGTGCAAAGAGGGAAAGATACTAAGGCAGGGAAGGAGGAGAGGGCTCTGTGGGTACCTAGGAGCCTGGAGAGGCCAGGCCGAGCAGCCCTGCAGGTCTGACCTCCTCGTCGCCGCCTTCCGGGGTGAGTCGCGTCTTAGAGGGGTGTGAATCACCCTCTCTCCTTCGGAACATTTTCTCGCGGAGTGGGAACGACTGCATAAGCCAAGCCCGTTCTGTTGTGGCAATGTTTCCCAGCTGCTCACAATTTATTTCCGGCTCCTCAGTACTTGTTTACTGTCCAGGAGGAACGAGCCAGCGCTCAGTACAAAGGTCACCGAGGAAAGATCTCGGACAGGGGGCAGGGCCGTGGCCACCGGGCTGCTGGGCTCCTCTGGGCTCTTCTGCAGAGGGGACCGACCAGGCGCTCATTAGCCCAGCCCTGGATCCCTGGGGAGCTCCAGCCCTGGTCTCTGCTCTCTGCCCGCTCCCTGCCCCTCCCAACAGCCAGGATGGTTAGTTAACCTTAGCAACCAGTTGTCTACGCAAGAACCTCAGCTTCCCGGCTCTCGCAGCGCTGTGTGACAAGTCAAGGTTACCTTGCAGAACGAGCAGGAGGGGCGAAATGGATCCATCGACACGATGTGAGTCAGCCCCGTGACGTCATCCGGGGCTCAGCCGGATCCCATTAATTTTGACTGTGTGAGCGCATCACCCGTCGGAGAGAGACAGCCGGCGACGGAGCGCATGCGGAAGCGCACACACGGACACGCGCTCGCCGCCGCCACCTGGCCACGCGTGCACTCCTATTATTAGCGCAGCGAGTCGGTGTGGAGAGGGATTTTTCTGACAGCGTTAATGAGGGTGACCTTCAGGTGGGGGTGCACAGGCTGCAGGGGAGGGGAGGGAACGGAGACCTTGACATTCGTCTCTCTGGAAGGCATGGTGGGGCTCACGGGATGAGGCCTCTGCCCTCCCCGCGTGTTCCCCCGAGGCCTCTTTTCCGCGTGCCCTTAGCTTGCCTGCCTCCGGCTCTGGGTTTGAGAAGCCAGGCATGCAGGTCACCCCCAGGCCTGATGGCCAGCTTCCTCCGCCTTATCTGCGTTCTCTGGTTCCCTGTCGTCCGAGAAGGCCTGTAGGGGGCGCCATTCAGACTCCTGGGACGGGCCTGTCCTGGGCGAGGGGCCCTGCGGTTGGACCTGCACGGGGCATGAGTCCCAGTGTTTTTCTAGTTCTTCCTCTAAAAAAACGGGACTAAGAAAACCCAACCAGCCTGCACACACACAGCTGCACAGGCTGGGCGCTGCACCACTCAAGGTGGCACAGCGACGGGGGCGCACGGCAGTGGGTGCCCTGGAGCTGTGCAGAGCAGGGGTGCTGCCTGCCTGCCTGCCTGTCTCAGAGCTAGCTGATGGTCCCGTGAGACAACCCACGGTTACTGCCTCCTGCTCTTGGTTCTTTTGATTTCCGTAGAATGTGACCCCGGGCCCCCTGGCTCAGGGTGGGAGCCTATGTGCCTCCTGTTTTTTTTTTTTTTTTTTTTTTTTTACTTGAGAGGCAGAGTTAGAGAGAGAGAGAGAGATCTTCCATCTATCTGTTGGTTCACTCCCCAGATGGCTGCAACAACCAAGGTTGAGCCAGGCTGAAGCCAGGAGCCAGGAGCTTCTTCCGGGTCTCCCACGTGGGCACAGGGGCCCAAGGACCTGGACCATCTTCTGCTTTCCCAGGCCATCAGCAGGGAGCTGGATTTGAAGTGGAGCAGCCAGGACTCGAACCGGCGCCCATATGGGATGCTGGCGCTGCAGGTGGATGCTTAACCCACTACTCCACGTGCTGGCCTCTGTGTTCTTCCCTGTGACCTGTCTTGGTGAACCTGACCTTCCTGATACCTGAGACCTGGGGTTTCCAATAGCATCGGAGGGGTGGAGAGATCACAAGTACTCCAGGGCTCTTCTGGGTCAAGCTCGCCTTAAACGGAGGGGGTTGGAGAGGGAAGCTGGCTGCAGGGGGCGGAGCCTCATTCCAGGGTGGGAAGCCTCAGGCACCTGCCACTCAGCGGACGGCTCGGAGATTGTACTACTAAGGCAACAGGATCTGTGATTGACAGGTGAGGTTTCTAACATGCATTGTAGCGCGGGTTTTCACTGGCCCCTCAGTTGCGCCTGGCCATTAACATAGCGTGCACTATGCTGGGCTGGGCGGGAGGCAGCGGCTGTCCCGGGCTCAGGCCAGGCTGGAGTGAGCTAGGTGATTAAGGACCAGAGGCCCTAGGGGACCCCAGGGTGTTCAGAGATGGGGAAGCTGCAGCCCATTGTGGAGATGTTCGGTCTTACAGAAGTATCTCCCTGCGAGGGGAGCCGGCTCGGATTCCCCGCAAGCCGTGCAATGGAATGATACACACAGATCTAGGAAAATACGGGTTTTGGGGACTCAGCCTGGAGGGCTACACGGAATCTGTATTTGGCTTTAGCTGATAGTTTTCAAGCAATTGAAAAAAAATTCAACTGACTCATAAGAATTGGTGTCCCATGCAACGTCTCAGCGTCTAGAAGATCAAATTCTGTCTGTCTGTCTCTCTCTCTCTCTTTTTTTTAATTAAAACATGTTGGGTCTGGCGCTGTGGCACAGCAGGTTAAAGCCCTGGCCTGAAGTGCTGGCATCCCATATGGGTGCTGGTTCTAGTCTCAGCTGTTCCACTTCCGATCCAGCTCTCTGCTGTGGCCTGGGAAAGCAGTAGAAGATGGCCCAAGTGCTTGGACCCCTGCACCTGCATGGGAGACCTGGAAGAAGCTCCTGGCTCCTGGTTCCTGGCTTTGGATTGGCGCGGCTCTGGCCGTTGCAGCCATCTGGGGAGTGAACCAGCGGGTGGAAGACCTCTCTCTCTCTTTCTCTCTCTCTCTGTAACTCTACCTGCCAAATAAATAAAATAAACCTTTAAAAAATGAAAACATGTCTATCCAGTTTTTAAAGGATATAATTATTTATTTGAAAGGCAGAGTTTCAGAGAGAGAGAGAGAAAGAGAGAGAGAGAATCTTCCATTCTCTAACTCTCCAAATGGCCACAATGGCTAGGGCTGGTCCAGGCCAATGCACAAGCCAGGAGCTTCATCCAGGTCTCCCATATGGGAACGGGGCCTAAGCACTTGGGCCATCCTCTAACTGCTTTCCCAGGCGCATTAGCAGAGAGCTGGATGGGAAGTGGAGCAGCTGGGACTCAAACTGGTGACCCTATGGGGTGCTGGCATCATAGGCACAGTGCCAGCCACTAAAGTGTTTATTTTTAGAATGATTTTAGAAACAATGTGAATGTCTTCTTGGTGCTCCATAAGGAAGTTTCCCAAACCCAAAGGGTAACCTGATGATTTATCACAGAGCCTACACTGCATCACGAGCACACCGCCAAGAAATAGGCCACGGCCGGCCTGCAGGGGACCACCCCAGGCCCTGTCTTCCTTCCCTCCCAGAGCGGGAGCGCATGTGCGCATCCTCAAACATGGTGGTGTAACTTTTTTTTTTTTTTGGACAGGCAGAGTGGACAGTGAGAGAGAGAGACAAGGTCTCCCTTTGCCGTTGGTTCACCCTCCAATGGCCGCTGTGGCCGGTGCACCGCACTGATCCGATGGCAGGAGCCAGGTGCTTATCCTGGTCTCCCATGGGGTGCAGGGCCGAAGCACTTGGGCCATCTTCCACTGCACTCCCTGGCCACAGCAGAGAGCTGGCCTGGAAGAGGGGCAACCGGGACAGAATCCGGCACCCCGACCGGGACTAGAACCCGGTGTGCCGGCGCCACAAGGCGGAGGATTAGCCTAGTGAGCCACGGCGCCGGCCGGTGTAACTTCTTTATCCCCACACATGCAGCTTACTTTTCCCTAATTGTGAAGCCAAGTAACCGTGAGGCAGGCATTCCTTTGAGTCTGGTTCCTGCTACTGAATGAAATCAGCCCACGTTGCTGTTGACGGACGTTTTCCTTATCTGCGGTTTTGATGGGGCTCAGGGATGTTTCTGAGAATGTCTGTGCATGGTCTCAGGGTACGCTGCGTAGCACCTAGGAGTAACTTATGCACACCCGTCGGCTTTAGTGGGTGATGCTCTCACAGTTAGATGGGCTAACGAGGAAAAGGCGCGTCCCTCTACGAGGGTGCAAAATGCCTGCTTCCCCCCCCCCAAAATTACCTTTAGCAAGATCACAGTGCCGAATCCCACCCCATGTTTCTCTCGGCCTTGTCCGCAAGGAAATTCCTCTTTCACGTGAGAAAGAACCGAGGTCGTCTTTCTCCACCGCTGTTTCAGCCATGACCGTGCCACACTGTTCTCTCCAGCGGTGTACTCCCGCCAGAACCCAGGTAGTGGTGAAGGTCTCCTGCACTGGAGTTGCTGTTTGATTTCCCTTAGTGGGGTGGACACTGTCTCCACCCAAGGAGATTTCAGGTGAGCCGCGTTGTCCAGCATGGACTTCAGGAGGTGCACCTTGTTGGGGGAGGGAGTGGCCCATCTTCAAGGGCATCCAGATCATACTGCACAAATCTCTTATCTCATAGTTTCTCATAGTTCTTTTTTTTTTTTTTTGACAGGCAGAGTTAGAGAGAGAGAGAGAGAGAGAGAGAGAGAGAAAGGTCTTCCTTCCATTGATTCACCCCCCAAATGGATCCGAAGCCAGGAGCCAGGTGCTTCTCCTGGTCTCCCACGTGGGTGCAGGCGCCCAAGCACTTGGGCCATCCTCCACTGCCCTCCCGGGCCACAGCAGAGAGCTGGACTGGAAGAGGAGCAACCGGGACAGAATCTGGCGCCCCGACCGGGACTAGAACCCGGGGTACCGGCGCCGCAGGTGGAGGATTAGCCTAGTGAGCCGCGGCGCCGGCCTGTCTCACAGTTCTGAAAAGAACTCCCACTCCTAGCAGGAAGTCTCTCTGAGTGATGCACAAAGCCCTTCCCCGGGTGTAGGACACCCTGATTTCCTGCTCCCATGGTTGTGTTTGGACAGACACATGCTGGACAGTGAAATTCTTCATAGGTAGGCAGCAGAGGCGAGAGAGGGCTGATGCCCGAGGCCCAAGTTAGACACCAATGGCGCCGTTCATCTCTGAATAATCGAGTTACTTGTCCCGATGATTAGTGAATCACCCCATGCTCCATCTAAACCCACTGTTCCTACTTGAGCCCTGGGATAATGGGACGCGTGCCTCCTTCAATGTCACCCTTTGCAAACACCCGTGTGGCCTCCTTATTCGTGGTTTAATGGCTTTATTGGATGTGTGCCTAGGAGACCCGTTACTGGCTCAAGTCGTTTTTGGGAGCAGGTGTGATGTGAGTGGCACAGCTGCTCAGGTGCCCTGGTCCTGGCCGTGCCTGCCTGGCAGGGCTTCCACCACTGGCTCCCCACCCCAGCTCCCCTTCTAGCCTTGAGGGGCTTGGAAATGAAGGGATTATTCTGGGTCACAAAGAAATCATCTCGCCGCCCAGACACTTGAGAGGCCGTCCTTTGGGATAGGATGGCTTCCTTTTAACTCACTTGAAGACTGATTGTTTCTTGTAAGAATGCTGTTAGGGGATTTGGGAAAAGGTCTTAAATCTCACTGGGTGTATGTGAGTGATGAGGTTTCAAAGGGAAAATGAGAAGCGGGCAGATCTGATAACCCGACTGAGCCCACGCCGGGCTCAGGCACGGCAGCTGCTTCCACTCCACAAAGTGGAACCCTCCAATGGTGACCGGCTCTGGGTCTCCACCAGGCTTACGGATAAACTGATGGGCAATTGTCCTTGCAAGAGCCGCCCACGTAGGACCCCAACAACTTGTGCCTGGAGCTCCAGTGGGGTCAGGGTAGAGACAGGAGCAAGGTGGTGTTGGGTAGAGGCAGCCCTCCCTCCGGCTCCATGGGATTTGAACTGGGCATGCGTCAGGCTGTGTCCATGTCATTTTTTTTTTTTTTTGGATGGAAAGGGCCAGTTGCACCATCAGAGACAACCCTGGAGAGATAGCCTCAGGGCTTCTGGGGAGGCCTGGTGTGCCTTCTTTTAAGTTCCTCCCAAGGTCACAGAGGCCAGGTGCAAGGGGGAACTTGGAGGCAGCCCTAGCGGCTGTGCTGTGTCCACTCTGCGGTTTGTCCCCCCTGACCCCTGTCACTGTACGTTCTCAGGCCTGAAACTTCTGTAACCATGACAATCCAAGGGGTCTGTCTGAAGAATGTCCTCCATGCTGGAAGACACAGCTCGCCTTAATTAGCTGGGACCCACAGGATGTCCCAAAAAAATGAGAAGCGCCCGGGATTATTATCCATCAAATGTCACTACAAATATGCTCCCGTTTCCGATATGGATGTGTGTGTTGCCAACTTGCTCAACCGAGTGTGACCCGCTGGGTGGTTTTAATTACAAATATCAATACAATTGGTGGGTATTTATGGGCGCAGACCCTTGCCATCGGGGGGAGGGAGCTAATTGTGGAAGACAGCAGTGTGATTGAGCTCTGAGGGAGGCCCCGGCTCCCGCTGGCTGGGTGCGATGCTGAGACAGCACCAGTGCCCCTGTGTTAATTAAACGTGATGAAATGCATATTAACTTGTAAGAGGAGGCAGTGGTGAGGGCTGGGCTTACTGGTGGGCGGGGCTGAGGCCAGGGCTGGGGGCTGCGGTGGAGGGGACCCTAGGGCCTTTGTCTTAGAAGCAAACAGAAGCAGGGAGCGTCTACAAATAACACGATGGGCGGGGCCTTTCTGCAGTACCTGCGAGATGTCTGGGCGGGGCCTCCCTGGGTTGGCCCAATCAGCAGCCGGGTCTGAGAGCCACTGGGGCGTCCGGGCTTGATTCTCTCCAAATATGAGGTTCATCAAAACTGCCTTGTGCATCTGGGACCATGTAACCAGGTCACTAGGGGACCTCCTGGGGGCTCAGGAGCCTGCAGTGCCTCTCCCTTCCTCCAGGGGGTGCAAGTGCGGAATCTCTAGTGGGTGAAGTCCAAGTGAGTGCGTCCTGGAGCACGGGTGGGACCGCCCAGGAGAGGAAACCATCCCTCCTCCCTTCCCCTCCCCCCAGGGACAAAAGGACTCCTCTCGGAGGGGACTGGACTCAGGGGGAGGGAGGTGGGGTCTTGGTCCAGGCCATCCTGGGGCAAACTGTCTCTCCAGGGTTTGCTTGTGTCCCTGGGAGAGACAGGGAGAGATGGGAGTAGGGAAAGAGGGTGTGGCAGGAAGCTCTGACGTGGTCTCTCAGTCTTCCCGTCCTTCCTTAGTTTGCTTCTGCCCAGGCCATGCTCTTGCCCTTTCTCTACAAGGTCCCTAACGTACTACCGCATTCTCTGCAAGGTCTCTAAGGCACTGCCCAGTTCTCTACAAGGTCTCTAACGCACTACCGCGTTCTCTGCAAGATCCCTAACGCACTACCGCGTTCTCTGCAAGGTCCCTAACGCACTACCGCGTTCTCTGCAAGGTCCCTAACGCACTACCGCGTTCTCTGCAAGGTCCCTAACGCACTACCGCGTTCTCTACAAGGTCTCTAACGCACTACCGCGGAGAGCCCAGGAAGAAAGGCTTCCTGGGACCATAGTCCTTCTTTGAGGGGCTGGCCTTGTGGCATGATGGGTTAAAGACACCGCCTGGGACGCCGGCATCCCATACGGACATGGGTTCAAGTCCCAGCTGCTCCTCTTCCAATCCAGCTCCCTGATAATGCACCTGGGAAAGCAGCGGCGGGTGGGCCAAGTGTCTGGTGTCTGGGCTCCTGCTCCTGCATGGGAGACCCGGAAGAAACTTGGCTCCTGGTTTTGGCCTGGCCCAGCCCTGGCTGTTGTAGCCATTTGGGGAGTGAACCAGCAAATGGAAGATCTGTCTGTCTCTGTCTCTGTATCTCCTTCTCTCTATAACTCTGCCTTTCAAATAAAATAAATAAATCTTAAAAAAAAGAATTCTTCCTTGGAATGCCTTCTGTTGGAGGAAGGATGACCGATACGTGGATGGAGATCTTCAAGAAGTTTATGGAAAATGTGTGCTTTGTAAAAACTACACCTTGTATTTCAGTTTTGCAAGGAAATATGTTTGTGCTCATCTCACTTTAATTTTATTTTTTCATGTTAATGTGCTACAAATACAAAGAGAATAGATTCAATATAGTTCATAGATAGAATTCTAAGGATATGACGTTCTCTTCCTCCCTCCCTCCCTCCTTTCTTTTTCTGTTTTGGTTTTTGAGCTACGTTACAGTCAAGGGCTTAATGTTCTGCCGAATAAAGAGGTCAACAAATAGGAAGACCCCAGTGCAGCTGGGATACAGGCCAGGGCCGTAAACAATGATCCAGCGGAAAGATGCCCATGTCACTCCCATGCAGTACATTTAAAAATAACCTCAGATCATCACCGATGCACCCTCATACCTGCACAGTGCACAGAAAACCCGCCTCTTCTGTCATGTTGTGGTCCCTGTCTCATTCCCGTCACTGGACTGGGCCCCAGTGAGGGCAGGATGGGGCCCTGGACGGAGCACAGGTGGTGGCTTCCAAGTGCACTGGGACCTGAGTGCCATCCTTTGTTGCTTGTTAGGTTTTTTTTAATATTTATTTATTTATTTGAGAGGCAGAGTTACAGATACGGGGGCTGGAGAGAGAGAGAGAGAGAGAGAGAGAGAGCTTCTATCCGCTGGTTTACTCCCCAAATGGCCACAACATTTGGAGCTGCACCGATCCGAAGTCAGGAGCCAGGAGCTTCTTCCAAGTCTCCCACGTGGGTGCAGGGGCCCAAGGACTTGAGCCATCTTCAGCTGCTTTCTCAGGCCATAGAAGAGAGCTGGATCAGAAGTGGAGCAGCTGGGACTCAAACTGGTGCCCATATGGGATGATGGCGCTGCAGAGGGAGGCTAAACCCACAGTGCGGGCTCCTGCTTGTTAGCTTTGTGATCCTAACAGGGCATTTGGAGTCTTCGATTCCCTGTTTACTCATTGATTAGAACCGAGGAAACACCTCCTGTTTCTGGGGGCTGGGGTGAGGATGTGTTGGATACATGCTGATGAAAGGAATCCTTGCACAGATGCTGTAGCAGGATTGAAAGAAGCCACCCGGCTCCGTGCTGCGCCTCCGTGTCCTCACCTTGCAGTCAGAGACGGCGCTTGTGGCGTGGTGGTGAAGGGGGAGTGGGTGATCCGGAGGCGCCCCCTCGCAGGGGGGGAAGCAAGTGCACTTCTGGCAGCTTCCGCGGGGCCTGCGCTGTCAGCAGGGAGCCCGGAGTGGGGATTCTGTCTCAGAAAGGCAAGGATCCAGCCTTGGCTCGGCCGTGCACCTGGGGATCCCGGGGAAACCCTTGGCCTGCTCTGTACGCCCCTTTGCTAACCTGCCTGCACAGCACTGCTCTCCCACGCCACTCACATCCATAGAGGGGCCTGGCACGTGGCAGGTGCTCCCCTCGGGACAAAGGGCAGGGCTGTCATCATGCTGGCGTTTGGCCCTGCCCTGGGAGGCCCACCCTCGTCCTGGGTCACAGCATCACGGTGCAGCGTGTTGCCTTGGGCACCCCCGTTACATCTTTTCAAAAACCTTTGAATTCACCGGCACAAGGGCTGGCGCCACCCCGGCGGTGTCCAGAGCCCGCCTTGCCTGTCTCTCTCTGGCAAATCCCCACCGGACTCCATTTCCCTTATCCATCTACAGATCGCCTCTCATTTGTCATCTTTATTAGCTCCTAATCTCCCATCAGTTTAGTGCCGGGGTTTAGGAGTGGGATTAGAGGGTGGAGTTTAATTGGATGATCCCCTGCGGCCCCTGGAACATCAGATTCAATAAAAGTTTATGGAAAGATAAAATCGCCGAGGGTTTTACAGCCCGCGACAGAGCCAGGGCCGGGTGCGAGAGCGAGGTAGCGGTTTTTCAACCTCATATAATCCGCGTTGCCACTTGATGAAAGGAGCAAGTTCGTTTCCCGTCTCCCGCCTGCCTGCCCTGGCTCCCTCTCTTGGCACGGGATCCTGCTGTCCGTTCCCACCTGGTGTGATTTGACAGAGGGAACAATGGAAGCCAGGTGCACCAGGAACCAGGTGGAGCCCTGGGTGGAGGCGTCCGTGTGGGGGGTGGGCGCCCCATGAGCCAAGGAGGGGGGGTGTTGGGCTCTGGTTCCTGCTCACTTTCCCCTGCAGGCCCGCCCCATCTCCTCTCCCAGGGCTCAGGCAGGCAGAGCACCAGCCGGGTTGCACTGTGGTCATTTGCAACTTTGTGGGACTTTGTGCGTTTATTAATTCAGCAAAGGTGAGTGAGGCGGTCTCTGCACCTAGGAGGGAGGGGGACGGTGTGGGAGCAGATTACTTCTTTTATTTTTATTTTTATTTTGTATTTTTAATTTATTTGAAAGAGGTACAGAGGAGAGGTAGAGCCAGAGAGAGAGAGAGAGAAAGAGAGAGAGAGGTTTTCCATCCGCTGGTTCACTTCCCAATTGGCTGCAATGGCCGGAGCTGCGGAGCTTTGCTGATCCGAAGCCAGGAGCCAGGAGCTTCTTCCTGGTCTCCCATGTGGGTGCAGGGGCCCAAGCACTTGGTCCATCTTCTACTGCTTTTCCGGGCCACAGCAGAGGGCTGGATCAGAAGTGGAGCAGCTGGGACTCCAACTGGCGCCCATATGGGATACTGGTGTTGCAGGCTGGGGCTTTAACCCGCTGGGTCACAGTGCCAGCTCCAAAGATTACTTCTTATAACTGACACCAGCACTGTGGCCTAAGGCAGTAATTGGTCCTTGAGTCTGATATAAGAATGAAAGGCAGAGTGATGGGGAGAGAGAGTGAGACGGGGTAGGGGGGGATAGAGGGACACACACACACACAAAGTGGGGCGCCCACCCCCCGCATGGGTGCTGCCTCCTAGGGTGCACATTGGCAGGAAGCTGGAACCGGGAGCAGAGCTGGGACTTGACCGAGGCCCTCCGACAGAGGGAGCAGGTGTCCGAAGAGACTGTCTCACCGCCTGTGCCAGACGTCCTCCCCACCTGACGGCTGCATTGAGGCGGCTGTCAGCCAGGCTCTGTACAACGGAGGGAGAGGGGTTTGGACGCCCTGGTGGTCTGGTGGGCGTGAGGGGGAGGGGAGCAAGAGAGGGGAGAAGGGAAGGCGAGGGAGGGCAGGCTGTAGACCGGGGAATTGTGCAAATATTCACTATTGATTTATTTATTCACCCATCTTGTAGGGCAGTCAAGGGCAGGCCCAGGACCCCTGATGACCCAGAGGGTGCAGTTTCCAGGAACTTGTAGGATTCTGAGAATTACCTTCCCCTGCCACTGGCCAGGAATCCGGGTCCCAGCCAAGCATAAAGGGTCCAGGTGGCTCCAGGAGACAAGTTGTGTACACACCCCTTCCCAGGAGCTGTGACCAGGAAGCGAGGTCAGCCAGAGCTCAAGGGAGGGGGTGGTGGGTCCACCCTGGGGGCACAGGGGCCATGAGCAGGACAGGCTAGGGAGGGGGCTGGGCTGGGCTCTGGGGCATGGGCGAGAGGAATGGGGGCAGGACACAGGTGCAAGTGGGGCGGAGACCGGACACGGCAAGGCGGCCATGGCTGCAGGGTGTCCCACAGGGACCTGGGAGTGGACGTGAGGGGCTGCACACAGGAGTAGCTGGGGAGGGGTCATTCCTGGCTGTGGGTGGCTGGTGAGATCAGAGCGCCATCTGCATGTGAGACCCCTAGCGCTGGCTTGGCGGCGTGGAGGATGGCCTGGAGAGGGGGCAGGTGAGTCAGGGGCCGTTGTCACACAGCGTGGCCGGTGGTGGGATGCTGTGGCTGCCCGGGCACCTGCCCCTCGCAGGGAGGTTCCCGCTCTCAGGTGCACCCTGGCTCCAGCGTTCAGGCCAGAGTTTGCTTCTTTCCTTCCCTTACCCTGGTACCTGTGGCTCCTGCTCTGCTCAGGAAATCACCCCGGGGGGTGACATTTGAGAAAGGCTTAGGTTTCTCCGCAGGAAAAGGGGAATTTTGGAGCTCCTTTGTCGAATCTCCCAGGCAGATCTAATCTTTCTTTATTTCCAAAGGGTTCTGCTTAATTGCCAGGAGCCTGTTGAACAGAGGCAAGGCGAGAAGCGGGCGGCCGTGGGGGGCATCCCAGACCTCTCCACCAGCATGAGAAACCAAGGCAACGGGGGAGGGGGGTTCTCAGTTGTAACAGGCTTGGACCACGCGTGTCCCCCTAGTAGACTGCACGAGGTGCCTAGGTCATCCACTGCCATTGCACACCCTGGGGGTGGTTCTCTGGGGGTGGGGCTTCCCTGGGGAGGTAGAAGAACAGTCAGGGCACCTGTCCCATTGTGCTCCTTCTGGGGGAGCAGGGGCAGGACTGGGTGGGGTGGGGTTCCGCCCTGTACCCCTTGCTCTGTTCTGGCTCTTCTCAGCCTGTGGGGGAGATGCCTGGAGATCCTCATGCGTGCACACGCAGGTCTCGGCACCCCGCGGGGCCTTCTGCTGAGACAGGTGCAGCTCTGACCCTGCTTTGTGCTAAACCAGACAATAGGAGAAATGATTAGGGCCTTTCAGAGCAGGGAGTGTGGGCTGATGGACCGGTGGAAAGGGCAGCAGGGAGGGCCCGGAACCTGTGGTTTGCGGGACCAGTCCCCCCACCGCCCCGTCCCTCCTCCCTGACTCCCTCCCCACCCCCCAGGGCCCTCTGAGTTGGTTAAATTTAGTGTTCTTGGCACATCCAAATCCTTGCTATTTCTTCCAGGTCTGTGCACCTAAATGTCACCCTCACCGCACCATGACTAATGCGCTCCGCCAATGGGCGGTGTCTGCAAGCCCTGTGGCTGTGGGGACAGGGAGAGGGGAGGTGACAGGGGAAGGTGGAGTGAGCATTTCGAGGCAGCTGAACAGGCTCCGTTCTCCCAGACCAGGCCAAATAAAGTCCAACAGAAAGATCCTGCTGCGTGGGGCTTGGATGTGGAAGTGGGTGGTTGCTGGTGCGAGTGCTGTGGCACAGTGGGTTAAGCCACCACCTGCAGAGCCAACATCCCATGGGAGCGCTGGTTTGAGTCCCAGCTGCTCCACTTCCGATCCAGCTCCCTGCTAATGAGCCTGAGAAAGCAGCAAAAAGTGGCCCGAGTGTTTGGGCCCCTGACACCCACGTGGGAGACTCGGATGATGGAGCTCCTGGCTCCTGGCATCAGCGTGGCCCAGCCCCGGCTGTTGCACCCATCTGGGGAGGAACCAGCAGATGGACGATGTCTCTCTCTCTCTTTCTCCTTCTCACTCTGTCATTCTGTCTTTAAAATAAATAAATCTTGAAAAACAAAGACACCTAGATACACACACACACACACACACACCCTTTCCCCTGTCCCTGTCCAAATCCACCATGGGGGCCAGGAGTGGGGGCAGGATGGTGTGGTGCCCACAGCTCAGCCAGGTACACACACACCTGTGCCCTGACCCTTGGTGCCGGTGTGAGCCGGGACTGCTCCCTGCCTCGTCTCTCTTATTTTCTTTCTTTTTCACTTTTGCTGTCCTATTTTGTTCAGTGAGGGTACTGATCTTTGCTTTGCCTGCTATGCCATTATGCTGTGTGGGTCAAATGAGGTGACCGTGTGGCGAGAGCTTAGAAAGTCCTCTCCTGGGGGTCCCTGAGAGAGGGAGAGAGAGAGAGAAAGAGAGAGAGAGGGAGAGAGAGGGAGCGAGAGGGGCACCCACCGTGACTAGCTGGCTGGGTACTTCCAGAAAGCTCCTGCCTCCTGCTGGAGCCTCAGTTTTCTCAGCTGTTGAATGGGAGGATGTTGAATGGGGTTGGATGAGTGCACAGACAGCGCCCCCTGGAGTTGGCTGCTGTGATGTACGTTTCCTGCGGCACCTCACCTTGGGGGGGGGTCCCCAAGTTCCTTCTAGAAAGATCTTTGTGCCATGATTCTGGGGACTTGCATCAACACCTGCAGAGCACCTCGCCCCTGCATTGAGCATGCAGTTGGCACCTTATGCATACTGCTGCACCCTTTCCCCTCCCTCTTGGCCTCATCTCCGCCTGCACATGGGCGTTCACCCTGCAGGTTCTGGGAGAAAGAGCTAGAAGATGTCCAATGAGAAGAATCTATCTGTGAACTATTATGATGGCTGTGCCACTCCCGATCTCTCCTGGGACCCTGGTCAGAATTTTTTTCACGTACCCTTGGGCTCAATGAGGAAGGAACTCCATCAAGGGCACACACTGGCCATCTTCCCTGCAGACCTGGGGAGAATTCACCTCTGCAGGCCTCAGTTTGCCCAGCTGTAAAATGGGCTCATCGCCAAGGGCCCCGCCAAGTCCCGACACCTCCATCGACCTCCTTCCCCAGCCAGAGACAGCCCCCGGCCCCTCCCCGTGACCGCGTCACGGGCTCTTGGCTTGTTCTCATTTTGCTTCTTCATCTTGAGTGTGCTAAGTGTTTATGGCATTGCTGAGAATCCAATAAACTGCCTTCCTGGGAGGAGACGGGGAGTAACGCACCAAGCAGAAATCTGCTGTTTTCACTTGAATGCCCTGGGCAGCCAGCCATGGTGGGAGTGAAGAGTGGAGAAATACGGGGGGAATAAAGAGGGCTTTGGGGAAGCAGCGAGCTTTTTCTGCTGGCCTCCCAGCCCAGGCCATGGCCCCTGCAGAGGGCTTCTGTAGGGAGGGCCGGCTTCCTGCCAGCATCCCATGGGGGCTGTTGGGGTGTGGAACCATCTGGGCGTCCTCGCTCAAGCTCCGAGGAGCAGCAAGCCCGGAGGGAAGGCACGAGTGCTCCGAGCTGCGAGGATTCGGAGCGGACGCCATGGAGAGGCTGGGCTCAGCCGTCGGCCTGGGTCCTGTGTGGTGTTAGATGAGCTGACTTGCTGAGGCAGGTGTGAAAATGCGCGTGCGTGGGGCCGGCGCTGTGGGGTACCGGATGAGGCCACAACCTGCAGTGCCGGGATCCCATGTGGGTGCCGGTTTGAGTCCTGGCTGCTCCACTTCCAATCCAGCTCTCTGCTGTGGCCTGGGAAAGCAGTGGAAGATGGTCTAGGTCCTTGGGCCCCTACACCCGTGTGGGAGACCTGGAAGAAGCTCCTGGCTCCTGGCTTCAGATCAAAGCAGTTCCAGCCATTGTGGCTGATTGGGGAGTGAACCATTGGATGGAAGACCTCTCTCTCTCTCTGCCTCTCATTTTATCTGTGTAACTCTGACTTTCAAATAAATAAATGAATCTTTAAAAAAAGAAAAAAGGCCAGCACTGTGGCTCACTAGGCTAACCCTCCGCCTGCGGCGCCGGCACACCGGGTTCTAGTCCAGGTTGGGCTCCGGATTCTGTCCCGGTTGCCCCTCTTCCAGTCCAGCTCTCTGCTGTGGCCTGGGAGTGCAGTGGAGGATGGCCCAAGTTCTTGGGCCCTGCACCCCATGGGAGACCAGGAAAAGTACCTGGCTTCTGGCTTCGGATCAGCGCAGTGCACCGGCCGCAGCAGCCATTGGAGGGTGAACAACCGAAAAAGAAGACCTTTCTCCCTCTCTCTCTCTCTCTCACTGTCCACTCTGCCTGTCCAAAGAAAAAAAAAAAAGAAAGAAAGAAAGAATAAAATGTTTGTGCAGTTTGCAGCTGGAAATCACCTGTCCAGTTTTACTGTAGGCAGAGTTGTTGCTGGATTTCTTTCTTTTAAGATTTTCTTTATTCAGAAGACAGACTGAGAAAGAGGGAGGGAGAGAGACAGAGAAAGAGAGAGAGATCGATTGTCTATCTATTGGTTCACTTCCCAAATGGTTACGTCTGGGCCGGGCCAAAGCTAGGAGCCTGGAATTCCATCCGGGCCTCCTGTGTGGGTGACAGAGACCCAAGCACTTGGGCCAGCATCTGCTGCTTTCCCAGGCGCATCGGCAGGAAGCTGGATTGGAAGTGGAGCAGCCGGGACTCGAACTGGTGCTCAAATGGGATGCCAGCATTCTGAGCTGCCCCCACAACACTGGCCCCAGTCATAGCATCATCTGGTTGAGTGTTACTGCCCTGGCTCTCCACGGAGTCATCTCCCCACCCCCCACCCCCGGCAACTGCTGATCCTTTTACTGTCCACATGCTATAGTTGATCTGTTTCCAGAATGTTCTATAGCTCAGACTGGCTTCTTTCACTTAGTAACACATATTAAGGTTTCTCTCTGCCTTCACCCAGCTTGGTAGCTCACTGCTACTTGTTGTTGAATAACTCATCGTGTTTGGGATTCTAGCTGTTCTAACAGCCTTGCAGTGGTGTTTTTTTTTTAAAGATTTATTTTATTTATTTGAAAGACAGAGTTACAGAGAGAGGTAGAGACACAGAGAGAAGTCTTCCTTCCACTGGTTCACTCCCCAGATAGCCGCAATGGCCAGAGCTGCGCCGATCCGAAGCCAGGAGCCAGGAGCTTCTTCCAGGTCTCCCACGGTGGGTGCAGGGGCCCAAGGCCTTGGGCCATCTTCCACTGCTTTCCCAGGCCACAGCAGGGAGCTGGATCAGAAGCAGCTCCTGAGCCCAGCTTCCCTGCTGACGCAGACCCTGGGAGGCATAGGCGACACCTTGGGTGACAGCGATGATGGTGTCAGTGACTGGGTCCTGGCCACCCACAGGGGAAGACCTGGGCTGTGTGTGCCCAGCTCTCAGCTCTGGTCTGGTCCAGTCTATTTCTTGGAGTGAACCAGCTGACGGGGACTCTCTTCCTGGTTGTTGTTGGTTTTTTTTTTTTTTTGCCTCTGCACTGTAAAATAAAAAGGCCTGTGCTTCAGTTTCTATAGGGCCATCTCATGCCAGGAAGCTGCAGGTGTAGTGCTTGTGGCAGCTTCCTGGTGACTTCCCCCAGGGGCCTCCCGGAGGTCCGGGCAGTGGCCGAGGGGGCAGCAGCTGCCCGCGCTGTCCTCCTGCTGTGGCCTCAGCCCAGCCCAGGCACCCAGCAGGGCTCACAGGGACCCTGAACCCCCGATTCCCTGAAGGTGGGGGAGTGGGCACGACTTCTTCCGCCTCCAAACCCCACTTTCTTGGAGCCAAGGCACAGAGCTGTGATCGGCGGGTGCACAGGTGAGTTACGGCGCCCGCCCACACTGCCCGTCTCCCCACCCATAACCCTCCAGTGACGGGGTCACCGCAACATACTTGGGGGGGAGCTCAGGGAAGGGCCAGGGAGGGCTCAGGAGCCGGGCGCTGCCGTGTGCTCTGGCGGCCTCTCGCCGCGCGCAGCGCCTCGGGGATGGCGCTCTTCATGGTAGAGTGAGATCATTTCCTGTTTCTCAGCCCAAAAGCTGCCTGAGAGTAGCACCCTGGGTGCCATTTGGAGAGGCTGGAGGAAGGTTGCAGAAAACAGAGCCAGCGTCCAGCCCAGCAGGGGCGCTGGGTGCTCTGGGTAGGACAAGAGCAGGGCAGAAGGTGGGCAGCGCGGAGCCGCCGGGAGCCCACGTACGTGCCTGGGAGCCATGTGGGGCCGTGTGCCACGCCTGCTCCGGCAGGTGGCAGGGGCGCGTGGCTGCTCTAATGAGCACCCCGCTGATGCTGCTGGTAGAAACACCACTGCTGGTTCACGGAGCGAGTTGAGACCCGGGGCACAGGTGGGAGAGCCGGGCCCTGACCAGGGTGCCCCGGTCATCAGCTGCAGGAGTGGGGCTGGGTCTCAGGCTCCACCTGTCCTTTCCATCCATCTCTTCCTTCCTCTGTTCCACTCTCTCTCCCTCTTCTTAATGAAGAACAAACAAACAAAGGACGTCTCATCAAATACGCTAGCGCACCCGTTCAGCTGAGCCGTCCGTGGGAAAGGCAGCACGGTGTATCATGTCAATTTCACAGGAGGGAAGAGTGGGGTTCAGATTTGGGACTAAGAGCTTTCTGGGGGTGTTTGACCTTCGCGGTTAAATCCAGGAACCCCTTGGTCACTCTGGAGCCAATCCTCACTTGCCAGAAATTTGGGGCATGGCTTTGGCGCATGGGGCAGAATGAATGACAGAACCAATCCACCACTGCGATGGGCTGGCCCACTCTACTGCCTTGCTTCTGAGACAGTGAGCCGGCTACACGGATCCAGCAGATAGGGGCAGGGGCCCCGGGGCCTGCTGCCAGCACCAGTGGGAGTGGGGGTGCCGCGGTGCCCAGCCCCCGACTCGGCCCTGGGAGGTTTTCTGTTTGAACCTTGGTGACCCAGATCTCCCTCTTCTCTCTTCCCATCTTGGAAGGACTGTCATTTTCCCGAGGCATTGTGGGTCTTCCTCCTGGCTGCCACCACCGGGGCTGTTCCCTCCACACACTAACAGGGCAGCTCTGGGTCCACAGCCCTGCTGTGTTGAAGTGATTTAAACCTGGGCATTGAAAAAAAAAAAAAAAAAAAAAAAAAAAAAAACAGAGACCACACAAGGGGTCTTTGCCACCGCAGAGCTCGGATTGGAATAGTTTAAATTTTGGCTCAGGGCTCTCTAAGCGCTCTGACTTCAGCCTCTGCCCTCTCGGGGCGGGGAAGTGGGCTGCAGATGCTTCCCACCATTGAGACCTGCTCCCCGGCATCTGGTTCGTCTGCCTTGACCAACCCCGGGCCACAGACAAGTGGGGCCAGAGAGGATGGTAAGAGCAACAGGGTTGGGGGGAAGATGCTCCAACCGGACGTGCAGTCAGCGATCCAAGAGGTAGAAGACATTTCAGCTCAGCACGGCCACGTGGGCCCTTCTGCAGCAGGCAGAAGTCTGTCCAGGCTAGGGGAGTCCGGGGTGGACGTGAACCCCGGGCACGGTGCGTCAGAGCTGCGTACTGCAGGCACTGCGCCCTCCCATTCCGACGAGAGCTGCTCCAGGCAGGTGCACACACTGTGGTTTTGTAGAAGGGATGGAGTCCCGAGGGAGTTAAGGGAATGAGGAACTCCAGGGCAAGTCTCTGAGCATCAGGGCTCAGGCTGTGGCCGCTGCGCCATGGCTGCTACCCAGAGGAGGTCTCGGTTAGGATGGAGTCGTCACGGAGGGAAAACACCTCTCACCAACAGCGGCCGCAGAAATGCAGGTTGGGGTTCGAAACGATCAGCCCGCCGTGAAGATTTGGATTCTGCGTTCTCTGGGAACTTTGCTCACCCAGAAGACTCTCTGATTTCAGACAAAGAGGCGTAAATGAGGCATTCTTGTGGCTCTGTGTTTGCAATCACTTGTAGCCTGTCATTCAGATAGGAGGCACAAAGCACACACGCAGCCAGTCCCAATAAGTCGCATTACTCAGGGACATACAACAGGAGGCGGTTTAATCCGTGGTCAAGCCGAGTGCCCGGCCCTTCCCAGCTTCCCCGCGGGAAGAAAGGGGAGGTTGCATTTGCAACCCTGTGTGCACCTGCCTAACCCGAGTGCCTTATGCCTGTGAGAAGGAGGGTGGGAAGCCCCATGCTAAGGGGGCTTGATTGCTCCTAGGTGACAGGCAGAACTTGTCACTAAAGCTCTAGAGCAACCCCCTCGTGGAGGTGCTGCTGGCGACACGGAATGCAGAGAGGTGAGCAGAGAGAACCCGACACTGCAGCTCAGGTGGGCAACATCTACCCTGTGTGTTGCACGCAGATGGGCGCCCACTTGGAGCCTGGCCAACATCTGATCCTGGGGCTGTTGAGTCCCACCCTCCCTCTCTTCCTTTCCTCCTCCTCCATCTCTTCCTCTCCCCTTCTTTTTGTTTTTGAAGATTTTATTTATTTATTTATTTGAGAAGTACAGTTACAGACAGACCGAGGGAGAGACAGAGAGAGAGGTCTTCCATCTGCTGGTTCACTCCTCAAATGGCCACACTGGCCGGAGCTGGGTAAATCCAAAGTCAGGAGCCAGGAACTGCTTCTAGGTCTCCCATGTGGGTGCAGGGGCCCAAGGACTTGGGCCATCTTCCACTGCCTTCCCAGGCCACAGCAGAGAGCTGGATCGGAAGTGGAGCAGTTGGGACTTGAACCAGTGCCCATATGGAGCCCCAGGTGGAGGCTTAGCCTACTGTGCTATGGTGCCGGCCCCTCTCCACCCATCTTGAAGTGTCTATGAATTCTGAGAACCGTGCATGGCTCTAGGGATGCAGAAATGAGAAGAGCACAGTGTCTACTCCTAAGAGGTTCGAATCCCAGGCCAGGTGGGCAAAGACAGAGGATGGTGCAAAACAGGGCGGGGAAATATCAAAAGATCTTAGCAGCGTTGCCACTTAGCTCCCACTGGTGCTGCTGCAGCCTCGGTCCGTGACCCCCCGTGGAGCTCCTTGCAAAGACACCGGGGACCTGGTCCCCACGATGAGTTTGGAGCCTGGCCCTTGAGTGGCCGAGTTGGTGCTCAAAAACTAAAGGCAGGCGTAGGAGGGAGAATTGTGTGCAGAGAGAACCCAGGTTAAAATTGTAAGCTTCTCTCGTGAGGCAAGCTTACAAAAGAGGCAGAGATCCATGTCCAGCACAGTCCTCGTGCAATGATGACTCACGAAACGCTGACTCGCGAAATGATGACTCATGAAATGATGACTCATGAATTGATGACTCACAAAATGATGACTCACGAAATGATGTCCACTGGTTGAAGAAGAATTGAGGGAACCAGAGTGAGCATGGCGTAGCAGGGGGAGGGAGCGATCTATCCAGTGTCTCCAAGACTGGCACGGAGGAGGAGCCTCCGACTGGTGTGTGTGGCCTCCCTAGGACCTTCTTGGAGGATTTCCAGCCTTCTTTTCGCCCCGCCCCCCGGGACCCCCAGCCCCATAACTTCTTCCTTCTCCCTCTCATGACCATACTTTGCTGGGTTTCCAGCTCTCGGAGCCGTGCAGCCCTCCTGCCTCCACCATGGCTGCTTGTTGGCTACGCCCAGCCAGCAAGGGCATAAGTGTGGGTCTCGTCTGTGTGTCCCAGGTCTTGGGGGTGCTGGGGGCAGGGGTCCGGCCTGTGACGGGGGGTGCGTCCCAGGCCCTTGCTGCTGCTGTCTTCTGGTCATGTTCAGCTTCTTCTTCAAGCCCAGGGTGCAACACGGGAACCCCCCAGGCCCGTCGTGAGCCACTGCAGCCGGAGCCCAGGGGCTCTGAGCAGCAGAAAGGCAACGGGCTGGGGGCGGGAGGCAGCTGGGAGACTTGCGCCAGCAGGTGGCTGCGGCTCCCCTGACGTTCGCCCACTGAGGATCCCTCCTGCAGGGGCAGGGGCGCCTGGGACGCTGCCGAGATGGCTGGGACGAGGCAAGGAGTTGGGGGTGTCTCTCTGCTGTCTAATAGCCTGCTTCTGACAAGAGGCTTCTGTTCTCTTCCACTGCAAAGCTTTTAAGAACGCTGGAAAAGACAGGCAATTACAGGAAGGTTAGGTGCGCCTGATTGGATGTTGTTACAAATCACTCATTGTCACGCAAGGCGTCTGGAAAGGAGGCCATCGGGGACTGATTGCCGTTTAGGGTAAGTGATTTCTGTTTGGAGTGAGCAAGCGGCTGGAGGCTTCCTCTCCGCTCTCCGCTTGCTGTTGCGTGCATGGCTTTTCTTGGCAAAGAGGGGTGCCCCCCGAGGCTCCCAGGGTGGGCAGATGGGAAGGGGCCAGGCCAGGATTCTGGCCCCGCCCCACTCGTCCTGTGCCCTCTGTGCTCATGGGGGCACTGCGAGTGCAGAGGAGGGAGGAGACCGGTCCAGCCTCACACAGCAGGTGCATGGAGGCACCGGGCTGGAGTCCACATCCCGGCTCCCAGCCAGTGTCCTTGCTGGTGGCCAGGCTCTGGGCTGTTGTGCCGTGCTAACCCACCCGTGTGCAGCTGTGCAGGCCGGCTCATCTCACGTGGCAGCCGTGCAGCTCTGAGTGCCACCCCACGGTCTGTTCCTCTGGGTCCTCTCACATCATGTTGCTTGGCATCTCTCATGGCCACGTGATGTCCCCAGGAGGCGAGAGACAGGGAAACAGCTGGGCTGACCTGGTGTCTCCAGCTCCACCGCTCTCTGTCTCCACCCCTCCTCCCTGATTCTCTGCTCTCTATCCCTGATTCTTCTCTCTCTTCTCTCTCTCTCTTGTTCTCTCTCTCCCTCCCTCTCTATGATTCTCTGCTCTCTCTCTCTCCCTCTCTCTTTTTCTGATTCTCTGCTCTCTCCCTCCCTGATTCTTCTCTCTCTCTCTCTCTCTCTCTCTCTCTCACACACACACACACACACACACACACACACACATCCTTGCACCACTGTGTCAGATGCACTGTTAGCAGAGACACTGGTGTGGCCCCTGGTGTCTGCTCTCTGCTCAGGAGTCTGAGTTGACACCAGGCGTCCCGGGGAGGTTTGCCGTGTAAGAGACCAGGGTGGGGCAGGGCAGGGTGGGGCGTGTGAACTAGTTGTGGCATCACCGCTGTGCGAGATGGGGAGGGAAGAGGGTGGGAGGAAGGATATACGAAAAGAGCCACACTGAATCCAGGGCTTGGGCCAGCGTCACTCACCCCAAAGAGGTCCCTCAGGCAGAGCAGGCCAGAGAACATGGCGCGGTTGTCGGCCAGGCTTGGTGTGGGCTGTTAAGGGTTGAGTTGAGGTTGAGGCTCTCAGCCCCAGGACCACAGAAGCGGCCTCATTTGGAAACGAAGTCCTCATGGTTACATTAAAATGTCCCCCAGGTCTATTGTGACTTGGCATCCTTGAGAGAAAGGGACACAGCCCCTCAGCAACGCGTATGCCCTGGGAAAGACTTTTGGAGGAGACACAAAGAAACCCCAGGGGATAGCAGAGGCCAGGGTGGTGCCTCTCCAGACCGAGGGACCCCAAAGTCGCCAGCAACCTCCAGGAGCAGGGCTGTGGGAGGGGGAGCCTGGGACAGACTCCACGGGTTCACTCCCCGAATGCCCACGATGATCAGCTGGGCCAGATCGAAGCAGAGAGCTGGGAATTCAACTCCCATCTCCCACAGAAGTGGCAGGAACCCAACGACTTGAGTCCTGACCTGCTGCTTCCAAGGTGTGCATTAGCAGGAAGCTGGAACGGGAACTGGAGCTGGGACCAGGTACACCCACGTGAGATGTGGGTGTCTTAACCCCTCACCTAAACGCCAGCTCCTCCGTGAGCATCCTGCAGCCTCCCCACCAGGTCAGTTTCCAGCTCTGAGCCGGGGACCGAGGGATCTGGTGTGCTTTCTGGCCTCTGCTTTTCGCGTGGACAGAAGGCTATGCCAGGCGTGACAGCCACCCCAAACACTGATGGTGCGGTGGGCGCTGTCCCAAGAGCTCTGATGGCTGTGGCCCACTTTTCAGCGAGAGCAGCTCCAGATGTGGTATTTGGGGCCGTTGTCCAGGAAACACGAACATTTTGGAATGTTTTGAAGTGGAGCTCCAGGAAATCAAAGTCTGGGAGGAGTTGACGTGGCTGGATCTGACCCAGCAGAAGGAAACAGAGCCGATCACCTTATGCTTTTTGTCAAGGACCCAGTGGGCCAGGAGCGCCTCTCTCAATTCTGGAAAGTAACACAACAACAAATCGGAAACATGGGTCCAAGTACAAAGAAGCCCAAGACTCCCAAGCTATCAGAACTTCAAGTTCAGGCCAGTGCCCTGGCTCACTAGGCTAATCCTCTGCCTGCGGCGCCGGCACACTGGGTTCTAGTCCAGGTCGGGGCGCCGGGTTCTGTCCCGGTTGCCCCTCTTCCAGGCCAGCTCTCTGCTGTGGCCAGGGAGTGCAGTGGAGGATGGCCCAGGTGCTTGGGCCCTGCACCCCATGGGAGACCAGGAGGAAGCACCTGGCTCCTGCCATCGGATCAGCGTGGTGCGCCGGCCACGGTGGCCATTGGAGGGTGAACCAATGGCAAAGGAAGACCTTTCTCTCTGTCTCTCTCTCTCACTGTCCACTCTGCCTGTCATAAAAAAAAATAAAAAAAAAATTCAAGTTCAGCCCTCCTGGTGCCTAGAAGAGGAAATTCTTGGGGGGGGGTGGTTTGAGAGAGCACACAAGTGCACGGTCACAGAAGGGTCTGGTACAGCAGAGTCCAGGCCTTCGCTGCCCTACACTGGGCCCCTGATGCACGCTCACAGCAGGTGTAGACACCTGTGTTTCTCCGTCTCATGGTGTGGCCAATCAGATCCTGACGATCAGGATGCGATCGCTGACGTGGTCTCGCACCTTGGGCACCTGCTTGGTTCCTGATGAGTTTGTGAACGGGGGCAGCTGTAGGTGTTGTGCAGTGGGAATGGCCCAGGACTCTGGCAGAGCAGAGCCCAGAGCTGCTCCCGGTGCCGGCAGGGCCTCTCCGTCTCTGACAACCACAAATAGCTAAATTAGAGTAACCATCTTAATAGGGAATAAATTGGAGGGTTAGGTTAAGTAAGTCCGGGGAAGCAATTTTCCATGTGTTGCTCTGAGGGAGACTTGGCTGAAGGGACGGGGCCCTCGTTTCTCATTAAGGCTATCGCCGGTGTTGCTCCGGAGGGGAGATGGAGTGACAGGGCAAAGGCGGTGGCTTGGGATCGGGGCAGGGGGAGTTGTGGCTTCGGAGATGTCCTGCAGCCCAGGGGGAGCCAGCCCTGCACGGTCAGGGCCGATGAGCTGCAATCTGTTATACGTTGGCCCTGGTGACGTGGGCGGCATCCGATGTGGGGCTGTCAGAGGCGGAGGCTGGGGAAGCAGACTCTGAACTAGAGAGCTGCCCGCAGGGCGCTCCCAGGATCCGCACCTGCAGAAGGGCAGCCTGCGGTTTCCTCTCCTGTCAGGACCAGTGAGTAGGCCACCTGCTGGGGGGCTGCTCTTGAAGACTGGGTGCAGATCAGAACGAGGGCAGATTGGGACCTGCTCCCGGGGTGGGGGGATGCCCCCTGAGGAGAGACTTCAGCACTCAAGCGGGTCCCTGCCGTGTCTCTTCTGGCCCCTAACCATAATCAGACCCATCTTCTGCTCCTCACTCATGGTTTCAATCTCCTTCCCCTGATAAGCTTGTAATCTACTGACTGTTACTCATTTTGAAAAATTGATCATGAAGTATTTAAGATACAGAGAAGGCTTGCAGATTTATGGAACAGAAGCCCAAGTCTGCCCTGTGTGTGTTTCCCCATCCTCTGCTCCAGTGGCATCTACCTTGAACTTTCTAGTTACTGGTCTCCTGCATTTTATTTATTTGTTTTTATTTACTTGGAAGACAGAGCCACAGAGAGAGGTAGAGACAGAGAGAGAGGTCTTCCATCCACTGGTTAACTCCACAGATGGCTGCAACGGCCGGAGCTGAGCCAATCCGAAGCCAGGAGCCAGGAGCTTCTCTGGGTCTCCCACATGGGTGCAGGGGCCCAAGGCTTGGGCCACCTTCTACTGCTTTCCCAGGCCACAGCAGAGAGCTGAATCGGAGAGGAGCAGTGGGGACTAGAATTGGTGCCCACATGGGATGCTGGCGCTTCAGGCCAGGGCGTTAACCCGCTGTGCCACAGCGCCAGCCCCCTGCATTTCATTTTTAATGCACGCCTGTGTTACGAGTGTGTTCTACAGCTTTAACAATTTTATGTAAATTGCACTGTGGTGTGTGTATTCTTCTGCTACTTCCTTTTCTGTTCTTTTGTTGGTGACGTTTGCTCAAATTTATGTTAAGGAGTTTTTGTGATACGATGCCTTGGATAATTTTTATGGCCAGTTTTTCATTGTAGGGATACGCCCCATTGTCTTGTTGGTAAACGTTAAGCTGCTTCCAATTTTCATCTTGAACAATTTTGTAGAGATTTCTCAGAATCTAGATCCTACACGATGGGTTCCGTGGATCCCAGGATATGCTCATTTGTGTCACTGTCTGATGCCAAATTGTTCTACAACGTGACTGCACTAACTCATGGCTGTGAACACACACCTTCCACTCACTCCATACACTCACCTGCACAAGGTGTTGTCAGAGCCTATTCTTTAGCATTGTTCTTCATCTGAAGAGTGTGACCTGGTGGCATTCCAGATAGTGCCTCTTTTGGATTTCCAGTGTGCTCAATCATACTTGGCTTTTCGCCTAGTCGTTGGATCTCTTAAATTTTGTGAATTGCCTGTTCACATCCTTTGCCCTTTTAAAAACGGGACCTTTTGTCTCTTTCTGTAAGCAGAATTTTTTAAAAGTATTGAAAAATTTAAAAAGCATTTTTATTTATTGAGAGGGAGAGAGAGAGGAGAGAAAGTTCTTATCTACTACTCCCTCTCCCAATGCCTGCAGTGGCCAGCACTGGGCTGAGGTTGAAGCTGGAACTGGGGACTTCATCCAGGTCTCCCATGTGGGTGGCGGAACTTGAGTCATCTCGGCTGCCTCCCAGGGTCTGCACTAGTGGGAAGCTGGAGTTGGAACTACAGCTGGGAATGGGCGCAGGTACTCCAGTGTAGGATGTGAGCATCAAAACCAGTGACCTTTTCCCTCTAAGTTAATAAAACTATTTGAAAGGAAGAGGAGGAGATGGGAGAGAGCTGAGAGAGAGAGAGAGAGAGAGAGAGAGAGAGAGAGAGAGAATCTTCTATCCACTGCATCCTGTCTGCAGCAGTCAGGTCTGGGCCAGGCTAAAGCCAGGAGTCAGGAACTCCATCCAGGTCTCCCAGGTGTGTGGCAGGGACTCAACTACTTGAGCCATCACCTTCTGCCTGCCGGGATCTGCTTAGCAGGAAGCTGGAATTGAGAGCTGAGGCAGGACGTGAACCCAGGTACTCTGACCTGGGATTTGGACATCCCAAGTGGTGATGTAACCCTGCCAGACACCGCCCCTGGAAGTACACTTCCACGCTCTGCAGAACTATCCGCAGTGGGGGTTATAAGGTTTGCAGATTCCTTCATTCAAGGTTTGGCTTGTTTTCTTTTTTTCCCCACATTTAGTGGAGTCTTTGACAAACAGCAGTTTTCAAGTTTAATACAGGGATAAGCTCCGCTCCCTCGTTGTGTGACATAGAAGCCATGCAAAAGAGCGGACTCAAGGACACGCATTTCTGTGTCACCCTGGTCTTCAGTCCCGGGGAAAACAGCTCTGTAGGCTGGAGGAGAAAGACACAGCCCGTGTTCCTGCTGAGCGGTTTTTCTGGGCACTTAATGTGTTACTTTGAATCCCCTGGCAATATATGCAAAAAGCCTTGATCATAGGATAACGTAAACGTTGCGTACAGGAGCTTAGGATTCCTTATTTGGCTCCAGTTTCCATCTCTGCCCCTCCCTCACCTCCCTGCACAGGCGAGCTGGTTCCCCTTTCTTATCTGGAGCATCTAACTGCTGCCTGCCCTGACCTTCCAGAAAAACTGAAAACTGAACGCAGGCTCCCGCGGGTTTGCCTTCCCCAGCCCTCTCTGCATGGGGGCAGCTCCAGCTCCTGGAATCCACCTTTCTTGCCTTTGTCCCATGGCTGATCCGGCTCGTGCTGCTTCGTGGAATGACCGATGTGTCCTGGAAAGCTCTGGCCAGCCGAAATGCAACAATGGGGAGAGGACAGGGGCTGCAGGGAGAGAGAGAGAGCTGGGCAGCGCGGGCCCAGAGCGTGGGAACGCACTGAGAGTCCCCCCCCGCCCCGTCCCTGGGCATGGGAGCGTCCGACGCGTGTTTGTGGGGAACAGCTCCTGCAGTAGGGGCAAGGGTGAGCCCATGAGGGAAGGGCAAGAGACGGAGCTTGGAAGAGGCTGGCGCCAGAGAGAGCAGGGGGGAAGCACCTGCACTCCAAGTCACTTGGAGAGCAGCCTGAGCAGGATGTGGTGGCTGCACATGGGGTCCCCGTCCTAAGCGGATCCTGAGCTGCGCTGTGCAACTCCCTCAGGGAGGAGAGACTGATCGGCACCTGTAGGAGGCAGAGGTGAGGCAGAGCCAACCTGAGCAGGGGGCTGGCCTAGGGCAACAGAGCAAGCTCAAGTGTGGGGCAGGCTTCTGTGACTATCCAAGGGGTCAGTTTTGGGGAAGGGGGACAGAGCACAGGGTCTGGGCTTCTAGGGGGGTCCCTGGAGGGACGAGGCCATCAGGACCTCAGTTTGGTTCAGGGTTCGGGCCCTGCCTTCAGAACTGTGAAAAGCCCGGGGTGTAGGTGATCTGGCCCCATTCTCTGCCATTCAGGAGGGGGCAGTGCCCCCCTGCTGTGTGTTGCTGTATCCAAAGGCCAAGTTCACCCAATGGCACCCAGAACTCCTAGTTCCGAGCCATGGAAGAATTCTGCACACAGAATTGGAACCATAACCAAAGATTCATTCATTCATATTTGAAAGACAAGAGAGACAGGGAAAGAGAGAGAGAGAGAGAGGGAGGGAGGGAGAGAGAGGGAGGGAGGGAGGGAGGGAGATTTTCTACAGTGGTTCACTCCCCAAATGCCTGCAGAGCCAGGGCAGAGCCAGGCTGAAGCTGGGCGCCCAGCACTCACCCTGGGTCTCCCGCTTGGGTGGCGGGGATCCAAGCACCTGGGCCATCATTTGCTGTCTCCCCGGGTCTGCATTATCAGGAAATTGGACTTGAATTGGGACTTGAGCCCAGACATTCTAATATGGGATGCACGTGTGTCACGTGGCATCCTGACTGCTGAGCTGAACAGCTGCCCCCCATCATCTGTGGTCTTTTAATTCCATCCCTGTGGCTACAGGGGACAAAAGAGCATGTTTCTGGGTTCCTTATAGGGTTGGGGTTCTTTCCCGCTTGCCCTGACGGCACACCTGCGGCTGAAGTCTGTCTCCAGGTGGCTCTCTGGTCTTGTGGTTCCAGAGGTCCCAGAGGCTGGGCGTGGCCAGTGTCACACAGAACGGTGCTGCCAGCCAGGTGCACTGTAGCCAGACCGCCTCTGCGCAGATCCTGTCTCTGCCCCCTGCTGGGCAAGCCCCTCCACGTCTCCATGGTCTGTGTGACGGGTAGGGTCCCTGTATCCTCAGCACCTCTGGAGAATGCCCGTTGTCCTAGTGTAATTATTAACGGTGGTCCCTTCCCCCTCAAGATACTGCGGTTCGGATGCTACGTGACATGGGTACCAAATAATTCCCGTCATATGGTGGTCAGATGCGGTGCAAAGGGTGTCCTGCCTCGTAGCTTAGAAGGAAGCACGTGGCACTCTGCGTGTCTGATTGTCCACAGGCACCTGTTTTCAGTGATGCCTGGGGTGTTTTATTTTCTTAGAGCTACACAGCAAATTACCACGGACGGGGAGGCAGCGGGGCTGGGTGTCGCCAGGTTCTGGGGTTCCCAGAGCAGCATCAGGGTGTGGGCGGGGTAGCGCTCTCTGCGGAGTCTCCTGCTGCCCCCTTGCAGCTGCCCTCCAACCTCTGCCTCTGTCTTCGCTGGGCTGTTTTCCCTCTGCGTGCGTCTCCGCCCACATTTCCCTCTTCTTAGAAGGCTGTGCGTTGTTGGGTTAGCGCCCATCCTAATCCACTGTCTGCAAGGACCATCTCAGCAAACGAGGCACACATTTCCAGGTACCACAAGGACAGGAAGTTTCGCGAGACGATCTTCAGCCCATGTGTCGCTCGTCTCCCAGTGACCTTTGAAATCATTTGACTTCTGTCCCTGGCCCCAGATGTGGTCTAGCTCGGCAGGGAGTTGATAGAGCGATGCAAACGGTTGGCCTTTGCCGGTTTATCATGGAGGCAATGGAACAGGGCAAGCAGGAAGGGAAAAGCTTTGCTTTCTTGTCATCTCTCCCTCAACTCATCGGAGGAGCCTGGTTTCTAAGACCTGCCGATCTCCTTGCTGGCTCAGCCTTTGGGTAGCCTTTAAAAAAATAAGAGAGGACAAAAATCTTCAAATCATTCTTTGCAAAATCCAACCACGCAAATCAACAACCGCACGCACAAAACGCAACAAAAAGACCCCTTGGCACATCAAGAAAATGCTGATAGTGAGGCTGAAAGAGCTTTTCCGTAATGCAATGAAATACATTAAATTCAATAGACATCAAAGCCAGCGCAGGAGCACTTGCTACATTTCCGAAGTAAACAGGGCTTTCAAACTGAGAGGCAGGCGACAGCAGTGGGATCTCTCGGGGGTGGGAGCACGCTGCACGGGGGCAGAGCGTGGAATCCCTTGGCTCCTGATCAAAGGGCGAATTCTGTAGAAAGTGGTAATAAACGGAGCCTTGGAAATGGGTTTTGATCCAAACTGCCCCAGGTCCGGGGCCGGGACTGCAAATGACAAATCCATTTGCAGAGGAGGGGAGGCTGGTGAGGCTCTGTCCCCAGCCTTCCATTTTGCAGCTTATTCAAAAGGAGGGAAGAATATTCCAGACAAAAGGGACCCAGATAAGTTAAAGACGGTCCTGGTCCCTCGTGGGCTGCAAAGCAACACGGGGCCTTTTTGTGTCTGCAACGGTTTGACGACTGTTCAGCACCTCAATCTTGGAGACATTAACATTTTAAAGGGTGCATGAGTGTGTGTGTGCGCGCGCGTGCGCGTTATGCGCACATAACTTCTGTAACTAGACATCTACCAGAAAGGATGGCGGGAGATTCCCATGGGTGGAAGAACCAAGCCCCCGCTTCATTGTTCCCAAGGGTTAATTCCACACCTTTCAAGGGAACAGGGTAGGGTTACTATAGAGTTCTTTGGGGTCCTCGACCTATAGAATCCTGGAGACTGGGAATTGTTAAAAACTCTCTCTCATGGTTCAAATGTGTAAAATACCAGTAGAGACTGGAAAGGGTTAACTGACTCGTTGCTGATCCAACAGCTCACAAAGTCATTAAGTGCCATTCCCTCCCCAGCTACTTAACTTTGCAACTCAACGTTTGCCTTTACTTACACACCTGTCCCTCTATGTCCTCAGAAAACTGGTTTCAGGTCTCCCCCAGGTGACCCCAAAGTCCACAGGTGCTCAAGTTCCTTATGAAAATGGGCATAGTATTGGGGCCAGCACTGTAGCATGGTGGGCTAAGCCTTGGTCTGCGGCACCAGTGTCCCATATGGGCACTGGTTCGTGTCCCGGCTGATCCTCTTGCGACCTAGCTCTCTGTAATGAACATGGAGGGTAGCGGAAGATGGCCCAAGTGCCTGGGCCCCTGTACCCATTTGGGGATCTGGGAGAAACTCCTGGCTGCTGGTGTCTGATCAGCCCAGCTCTGGCCTTTGTGGCCATTCAGGGAGTGAACCAGCAGATGGAAGACCTTTCTCTCCATCTCTCCCTCTCTGTCTGTAACTCTGCCTCTCAAATAAATAAATAAGTCTTTTTAAAAGGCATAGAATTTTCATAGAACCTACATAATCCTCCCATATAGTTTTTTTTTTTTTTGACAGGCAGAGTGGACAGTGAGAGAGAGAGAGACAGAGAGAAAGGTTTTCCTTTGCTGTTGGTTCACCCTCCAATGGCTGCCGAGGACGGCACGCTGCGGCCGGCGCACCACACTGATCCGATGGCAGGAGCCAGGTGCTTCTCCTGGTCTCCCATGGGGTGCAGGCCCCAAGCACCTGGGCCATCCTCCACTGCACTCCCGGGCCACAGCAGAGAGCTGGCCTGGAAGAGGGGCAACCGGGACAGAATCCGACGCCCCGACCGGGACTAGAACCCGGTGTGCCGGCGCCGCTAGGCGGAGGATTAGCCTAGTGAGCCGCGGCGCTGGCCCCCATATAGTTTTTTTTAAAAAATTGTATTTATTTAATTTTTATTTGAAAAATAGGCAGAGACAGACACAGAGACAGAGATAGATGGAGAGTGGGAGGGAAAGAGAGGGGAAGAGAGAGAGAGAGAAAGAGAAAGAAAGAGAGAAAGAGAGATACAGAGAGGGATCTTCCATCTGCTGTTCACTCCCCGAATGCCTGCAGCAGCCAGGCTGGACCAGGCTGAAGCCAGGAACCAAGAACCCAGTCCGGGTCTCCCGTGTGGATGGCAGGGACTCCGGTACTTGAGACATCACCTGCTGATTCCCAGGGAGCTGGACCAGAGGACGCAGCCAGGACTCCACCCAGGCACTCTGAAGTGGCATCTTAGCCACCACCCCAACAGCCTATATATATATATATATATATATATATATATATGCATTTTAGTCATAGACTTTAAATTTTCTCTAGATCACATAGAATTCCTAATACCAAGCAAATGATATATAGATAGTTGTACAGGGTTATTCAGGGAATAATGATGAGAAAAATCCCATAGGTGTTCCATGTGAGGCATCGGTTGGAATACTTTGGAGTATTTTCTTTAAAGATTTATTTTATTTATTTGAAAGACAGAGTTACAGAGAGAGAGAAGGAGAGGCAGAGACAGAGAGAGAGGTCTTCCATCTGCTGGTTCACTCCCCAAATGGCCACAACATTTGGAGCTGCGCCGATCCAAAGTCAGGAGCCTGGACTTTCTTCCAGGTCTCCCACGTGGGTGCAGGGACCCAAGGACTTGGGCCATCTTCCACTGCTTTCCCAGCAGCTGAAACTCAAACCAGCGCCCATATGGGATGCAGGCACTGCAGGCAGCGGCTTTATCTGCTACATCATAGCACTGGCCACTGTGCAGTATTTTCAATCCATGGTTGGTTGGATTTGCAGATGTGGAACCGTGGGTATGCAGGGCTTTGAGAGCTAAGAAACTTGAGGACCAGGAGGGTTTTGTCTAGTGACTGAATGCAGCCAAGGCTCCTAGCTGGGTCTTTTAAATTGTAGCCATTGAACTCCTTGTGAACTGGTGTCTCATTGTGGTATCCGTGTATACATGTGTGCATGTGTTTATTTGAGAGAGAGAGAGAGAGGGAGACCTAGCAGGAGAGGGATGCAGGGAGAAAGAGAATGAGAGAGAGCAAGCAAGAGAGAGTGGTCCCATTCTCTGGTCTACTGCGCAGATGCTTGGAAGCTGGGAACTTCATCCAGGCCTCCCAAGTGGATGGCAGGAACTCCACTCTTCTTTAACCCCCACCCTGACCTCCCAGGACGTGCTTACCTGGCAGCTGGGTGTAGAACCCAGGCGTTCTTCCCTAGGAAACGGGTGTCTGAACCGCTAGGCTGCATGCCTTCCCCTGGCTGTGGTCTGAGTTTGCCTCTGCCAGTGACTGATGGTGTGGGGGCCTCGCTTCGTGAGCTTATTTGACATCTGTAACCTGTTCGGGTGTTTTCTCAGTTTCGAAGTTGGGTTGTTTGTTTTCTTATTATTAGGGTTTGAGAGTCTGAGTGAGGATGTTTATAGAAGTTCCACCAGGAGCTTCTTGCGGGTCTCCCTCACGGGTGCAGGGGCCCAAGGACCTGGACCATCCTCCGCTGCTTTCCCAGGCCACAGCAGAGAGCTGGATGGGCAGTGGAGTAGCCGGGCCGTGTACAGCCTGTGACATCACCCAGTCTGGCCCAGCCAAGGCAACCGCAGGCGGGACTGGAAATTCAATACAGCTGCAGCAGGCTGATTTTTCAGCTGATGATTTTGTGTGGCCCACGAGCGAGGTCGTGTGTATCTACAGGGCCCCGGCAGGAAACAAACAAACAAACAAACAAAAAGAAAACCGCTCTCACCCCTGCTCCATTTGAAAGAGCCTCAAAGGGGAGACAACCCAGCTACTCACTACCAGGGGAGTCCGTGGGTGAACGAATGATGCAGAGCTTGCCGGCGGAGTCGACTCGGCCTGAGAGGGGCCGGGGATCCACGCGGCAGCACGGATCAACCCCGGACGAATCCGGCTGGCGACGGACACCTGCTGAGTGAGCGCGCAATTTCGGGAGATGCACACTCCCCTGCGGTGACAGCCAGGGGGGTCGGGGGTGGCCTGATGGAGTGGGGAGGGGGACGGTGGAGGGGGGAGGACCATAGAGCAATGTGGAGCGATGGGAATGCTTGTTATCTTGATGCTGCTGATGGCTTCACAGGTGTCTGTCAAAACTTATCAAACAGGAGGGCCTATTTTATTTATTTATTTGAGAGGTAGAGTTACAGGCAGTGAGAGAGACAGAGAGAGGTCTTCCATCTGCTGGTTCACTCCCCAGATGGCCGCAATGGCCGGAGCTGTGCCGATCTAAAGCCAGGAGTGAGGAGCTTCTTCCAGGTCTCCCATGTGGGTATAGGGGCCCAAGGACTTGGGCCATCTTCTGCTGCTTTCCCAGGCCACAGCAGAGAGCTGGATCAGAAGAGGAGCAGCTGGGACTCGAACTGGTGCCCATGTGGGATGCCGGTGCCGCAAACAGAGGATTAACCTCCTGTGCCCCAGCGCTGGCCCTGAGGCTGGGCTTTGTCCTTGCCTTCAAGATGCTAGTGATGATGTCCACATTCCACATCCATGTACCTGGGTTTGAGTCTGGGTTTCTAGGTCCTAGCTCCAGCTTCTTGCCAAACGTAAACCACTGGAGGCAGCAGGTGCTAACTCAAGTAGTTGGGTCCCTGATGCCCACATGGGAGACCCGGATAGAATTTTTGGCTCCTGGCTTAGGCTCCCACCCACCATTTGGGGAGTGAACCAGATGATGGGAACACTGTATCTCAAATAAATAAAATTCCTAAAAAAGTATCAAGTGCGTAGTTTGGACACACACACATACACACACACCCCAAGCAAATCCCATACAGATTTGAATTCTTCACCCACTGTTTCCTAGGTGTGTGTATCTGAAACCAAAAGCCCAGATCACACCACCTGTGTGTTCTTTCGTCTCTCGATAAACCAGGTCATCACCAGAAACACCTCTGCCCAGTGAGGCACAGGCTGAGCGAGCAAATGGAAGTAGTGGAAGTGCCGGGCCTGAAGTAGCTGTCCATCAGCATGTAGCCGTTTAATTCCTGTTCTTTTTCCCTCAAGAATCTTTGCAAGAGAAGGGCTTGGTTCTGGGAGGGAAGCTGAAGTGGGCCCCTGGATGGCCTGTCTGTGCACGTGTAAGTGTGTGGGTGCATGTGCGTGTATGTGTATACATGCATGTGTATCTGTGCATGTGTGTGCATACATGTGTACATGTGTAGGTGTGTGCATGCGCATTTGCGTGCAGGTGCATGTGTGTGCAGGCATGCGTGCATGTGTGTCTGTGTGTGCATGTGTAAGTGTGTGGGTTCATGTGTATATACACGCATGTGTGTGTGCACGCATGTGTATGTGTATAGGTGTGTACATGTATGTGCAGATGCGTGTGTGTACAGACATGTGTGCACACGTGTATGTGTGTGCACGTGTGTGGGTGCATGTGCATACTTGTGCATGTGTGCAGGTGTGTGTACATATGCATGCATGTCTGTGCACATGTGTGTGCAGACATGCGTGCGTGCACATGTATGTGTGTGTGCATGTGTATATGTTTGTGCACGTGTTGTGCATGCACACTTGGGGCCTGGGTGGGGATGTCTCCGACTGGCCAGATGTCCCAGAGGCCCGCGAGGCGTGTGATTAGCGTTCCCGCCCACACTGACCTACTTTGTAAATCCCCCACCAGGGTGCACGAAGGCACAGGCTCAGCTCCCACAGGGCCAACAGTGAATCCTGTTGATCTCTCCTTCACAGCGGGGCTGCAGGCCGTTAGCCGGTCTCTGTTCCCGCTGGTCCTTCCTGGGCTGCTAACTGGTTAAACTGGCTTAAACTGGCTTAGCTCTCACAGCCAGAGCCAAGGGAGGCAGCCAGGGCCGGTGTCTTGCTGGACCAGCCGGCCTCTGCCACCTCCTTCCGAAGCTCTGTGCTTCTCCCCCGTCATGCCCATGCCGTGCAAGGAGCTACGAAGCCTGCCCAGGTGCCTGTGCACACGGGTGTGTGCCACATGCACGCACACACACACGCGCGCGCCTCCTGCAGCGGGCAGGGGTGATGAATGGCACGTCTGAGCGGCTCCTTATCGCTGCGGCGCACATGTGCTCAGACGCGTGTTCCTGTGCGCGCCTGGGAGGAGGCAGCGGGAGCCCGGGACCAGAAAATAGAGCTCTGACTCCCCTTGTCCCTGCCCTCTTTGTTTAGATGAAATTTCAGATGCTGCTGGCTGCCCTGTCAGCAAGTCTTTTGCGGAATAAATGGAGGTGATATTAAAAGAACCCTGATTTGTTCAGGATTTAGCCTAGGGAGGGGATGCGGATCAGCATGGACGAAGCGCCTGCTGTCTGCGTGGCTGACGGACGTGGAAAGACAGCCCAGGAGGGCAGAGAACCAGCAGTAACTGCGCGCTGAGCCCTGCGGTGCGAGTAAGTCCTGCAGGGGAGCTGGGTGCCCCCGCTATGTGGCGGCCGCTCCTAAATGCTGGGGGACCTGGAGGGAGTTCCAGCTTGGGGACCAAGCCTGTCTGAGGTCCTGGTGTAAATCAGGCGAGGGCCCTCTTTAGGAGCGTGGGCACAGGGCCGAGGGCCGAAATGCAATGGCTCCGTCTCAGAGAGCATTGGATTTGCCCAGGAAATCAAAGCACTTCCTTTTTTTTTTTTTTTTTTAATATTTACTGGTTTCATTAAAGGCATATTCTGTTTACTGAAGGCTGCAACCTCCATGAACAGAATTAAAAGAAAAAAAATAATGAAAGAACCCCAAGTAGGCAATTAGCAGAGTTGCGAAACAGGTGCGTCACTTCTCCCGCAGGTACAGGCGGGGATTCGTCAGAGGCCTCCCGCTCGCCTTGTCAGCAGCCTTTCTGGGGGTGGTGAGTGTGGCACCGGGGCTCTGATGGACCTTCCGTCCCCGCCACGGTCGTCTCCCAGCTCACTCCAGTGACGGCTGTACTGGGAGGCCTCGCCTGCAGTGGGGTGGGGGGTCTAGTTGGAGGGTATCCTGCAGGTCTGGGGTATGAGACAAGGGCGCCCCGCTCTGTGCCACGTGGAGCTGTCTGCCTCTGCCTGTGCCCCACGGCCGCTCGGCAGCGCACGTGGATGGGTCAGCCCCGTCTCGGAGGTGAGGGGCAAGGCTTGGTTTAATGAAACGGCCAAGGTGAGCTGACGGTCATAGTGGAGGCGGAGCTCCCCTCGTCTTATCTCAGGGCTGGGGCCAGCCTCGGTTCTGACCCGCAGCTCCAGGCACAGGGGTTGAGAAGGCTGGGTAGGACGGGATTAATATCAGGAGCGTTCCGGCCTACTGAAGCACAAGTCTTTTCTTTTTTTTTTTAAAGATTTATTTATTTATTTGAAATTCAGAGTTAGAGAGAGAGAGAGGTCCTCCATCCGATGCTTCACTCCCCAATTGGCTGCAATGGCCAGAGCTGCACCAGTCCAAAGCCAGGGGCCAGGAGCTTCTTCTGGGTCTCCCTCGTGGGTACAGGGGCCCAAGGACTTGGGCCATCTTCCACTGCTTTCCCAGGCCACAGCAGAGAGCTGGATCAGAAGTGGAGCAGCTGGGACCTGAACTGGCGCCCATATGGAATGCCGGCACTGCAAGTGGTGGCTTTACCCGCTACGCCAAAGCGCTGGCCCCCAGGACCAGTCTTTATGCCACACTGCTGGGCATAAAGAGCCAAGTGCCAGCCCTAGAGCCTGGTGGACGGGAAGCAAGCACAGGGCAGGCCCCGAGGTGTCGTGGGCAGAGGTCAAAGTGAGCACAGATCCCAGGGACTTGAGCGTCCTCACCACCCGGCACCACCCAGGCGAATGCCACCTTCTCTCTCTGGTCACCAGACGTCCCTCAACGTAGAGAAAACCTGCAGGCCTTAAAACACAACTGTTCCAAATGTGGCTGCACATTCACACGTCGGCTCGGCTTTAAAGGAACTATTTTTTTTCAAATGTCTTTTTATTTGAAAAGCAGAGACATGGAAACAGATCTTCCTTCTGCTGGTTCATCCCTCAAATACTCGTAACAGCTTTGGGCTGGGCCAGGCATATGCCAGGAGTCACAGACTCCACCCAGGTCTCCCACATGAGCGGCAGGGACCCAGGTGCTTGCGCCATCACGTGCTACCTCCCAGAGTGTGCATGAGCAGGAGGCTGGAGCTGGAAGCAGAGCGGGGAGGGGAACACAGGCTCTCTGGTGTGGAATGGGTCCACCATGCAGCACCTAACCTTTGCGCCAAACATGGGCTCCAGTGCTGAAAAGTTGGCACTCGTTACCTTTCCCCGTGACAATGGCTGAGCACCCTCCAGGGAGCAGAAACCAAGGTAAAAGAAGGGAGAGAGGATTAGAAGGTGGATCCTCATTGTCTTGTCTACGAACAAAGGCAGCGTTCACTCCCAGTTTATTGGAGCAATTCTTTTATCCTTTAAGGAAGGCAATTTCATGAATAACAGCAATGGTATCCATATTAATAGAATCTTCCTCAAATGCATAGAGTTTTAGTGTTTGTAGTTTTCTCACTGAATGACCACAGGCATCTCAAAATTCAAAAAGAGATTTATTTATCTATTTGAAAAGGGGTGGCGGGGTGGGGGAGAGATCCAGAGAGAGAGAGAGAGAGAGAGAGGGAGGGAGAGGGAGAGAGAGGGAGAGCACCATTCATTTGTTTACTCCTCAAATGCCCACAACAGCCGGAGTTGGGTGGGGCTAAAGTTGGAATCAGAAACTCAATCTATTCGTCCCATGGGGACCCTTGCAATTGAGCCAGGTTCAAGGCTTCCTTTATTTGGGAAACTAGAGCAAGGCAGGGGAGCCCTGTCTCTCTCTCTCTGCTGTGAGCGTGTTCGGGGGAGTTGACCCGCATTATTCACGCTGGAATGTTCTAGAAAGTTGCTGCAGACACTGGCTAGATGAGTACTATCCCCACTGCTCCTCGGAGCAGTACAGAGTCGAGTTCCTGTGAGACTCTGGCCACAACGTTTTCACCAAGTGATCAATATATGATGTTGCTTTATGTGCATTTCTGTGTAGAGACACCTTATTAAACAACTATTGATGAGTGACATTGAGCTGTTAATGAGCCTCGCCGTAATTCAGCCTGGATAAGCTTGTCTAACCCTCATGTTGTCTTCTGGTGCAGGGGGGCACCAGGAGTGCTAGCAGCAGCGTTGCCTGACACCCGGGAGCCATTAGAAACAGTACAATGGCAACACAAACCACATAGAGGCAAACAAACAAACAAGTGGCACTACACAGCCCTGAGAAGACGCGTATTCATCGTACGGGACCCGAACCAAGAAAGCAGGACACTTGTTATCTGCTGGGCCTCAGCTGGGAACGTGGATGTTGGTATCTCGACGCTTTCCACTGCTCTGTGAATGTCTGAGACACTCCCCGGGGGTTGACTCGGGGCTCCAGAGACAGCGCGGCGAGCAGAGAGTCGCCACCCGTGATGGCTCACCCTAGGCAGGTGGGGATCTGACTTATCTACGGGGCGAACAGCTGTTCGTTCTCTCTGGCTGCGGGGTGTGGAGACTGCATGAGGTGTGTGTATAGAAGGGGGACAAAACATTCTTGAAAACAGAGTTAAAAGGTGGATTCGTGGGACAGGTGTCCGGGCATAGTAGGATGGATCACCACTCCCGTCTCTGTGTCTTGTTTGAGTCCCCTCTACCTCACTTTTAAAAGATTCAGTTTGCTGCTAGTGCACACCCTGGGAGGCAGGAGTCATGGCTCAAGTCTGGAGTCCCCGTCAATCATGTGGGAGACCCAGATGGAATTCTGGGCTCCTGGCTTTGGCCTGGCCCAGCCCTGGCTGTTATAAGCATTTGGGGGAGTGAAGCAGTGGCTGAAAGATCTCTCCCTCTCCCTCCCCCTCCCCCTCCCCTTCTCCCTTTCTCCCTTAAAAAATACACACTTAAAACAAAAAGGAATGAACATTTTGGTGCAAAAGTATTCTGGAATCCCAGGGGTGAACCTAGCCACTTGTGGGCAGTCCCAATAGGCGTGTGTGTGTGTGTGTGTGTGGTCTTCAAAAAGTTCCTGGAAAACACAGTCCATGTTGGCCGAAGGTCCTTGCTTTGTCTCCTCTGGTCTGAACCCGCCGGGGGGCTCTGAGTCTCACGATCCATGCAGACAGTAGCTGGTTTACAAGGCACTGAGAGAGGATCTGACTCAGCCACGCTCACTCTCCCACGCACACAGACTTGAGGCCCCGGAGACTGCAGGCGGCGCAGACACCATTGCTCCACGGAGCCACGGTGTACCGCATCCACGAACGTGGACGGGCTGCCGTCAGCCAAAGTCTGAGAGCAGAGGGGTTTGTTCTCCCTGTGCAGGGGAAGCCGGCTCTCCGCCACCTGGGAGACGCTCTGTCCCTCACCTCTGCTTCAACAAGTAGCAGCATCCAGACTGCCCGCCTCGACCATGACCTCTGACCTCTCTGCCTTGTGGCCCCCTGCCTGCCCTCTAGGGGCATTGTTGGAACGTGTCCCCAGTGGCCTTCGGTCTCCTCTTGGCCTCACACTGTGGCCATCTCTGCTCGCCTCTGTCCCCAGCCCCCGACGTGTGGGTCATTGAGAACTCCCTAGGTGACAGTGGAGTGGCGGCAGAATAGTGGGTGGCCTGGGGTGGGAGGTGGGGGCGGTGCCTGTGGCAGCTGCTCCCCGCCCGGCCCTCCTCCCTCCGGCCCCTCTTCCTCACGTCTCCCCTGCTGTCTCTGCTCGTCCTCACTCGCCTTTGTCCAAAGAGGCAGCCCAGTGGATTTGTATCAATAAGAGGCAATCAGAGAGCCATAACACTGGCAATCAATGTGTAATCGCATCAGGGGTATTCCATTACCTCAGCCTCCGCGCTGGTTCCCGCCCAGCCTCCTGCTTCCAGAACTTTCTCAGCTCGGCCGCGGCCTCTGGGGGAGGAGTGGGTGGGACGGTGGCCGGGCTGCACCCTGGGGAGTCCTCGGCGAGCCTCTGGGAGAGGAGTGGGTGGGATGGTGGCCGGGCTAAACCCTGGGGAGTCCTCGGCGAGCCTGGGCAGGTGCAAGGCCCGGGATCTGGATGAGACGTTGGGAGGTCGGACTCAGGTGGGACAGTCTGGCGGGCCGGCGGGGGTGACTCCGGGGCTGCCTGGGGGGTCGGCAGCAGGGTCACAGATGAGGACCCATCACGACCATCCTCCTGTCCAGACCAGAGAGCGGGCTGAGCGCTCAGCACAGAAGCCTTGAGTCCAACTCGAGACTGAATAGAAAGTTGGAGCTCAGAGCCGAATTTCGGGTTCGCTGTGCGGGCCGCTCTTCCCAGACAGAGACCGCACACCTCCATGCAGCCCTGCCACGCACGCGTCCTTGCATCTGCTCCCTTCTGCTGGCCTGTAAGTGTGTGTGTGTGTGTGTGTGTGTGTGATGCCCACTTAGCAGCTGAGAAGAGCGAAGCTCGGATCAGAGTAACCACCTGTCCCGGTTTGCCTGGGAGGAAGGCGGCAGTCTTGGGGTTTGCAGGGCTAGCCGGCAGAGTCCCGGGATAAGCTGGTCACCTCCGTTCCAGTATGGTGCACTGTGGATTTTATTCCAGCGGCCAAGGGCTCTCATAGTGTTCCCCGCCACCCCTGGATGACAGCCAGCACGCCCACCGTGCCTCCTGCCCATGAAGATTTGAGAACAGTAGCAGCTGAGGTTCAGCGGTGTTCCTGGTGCACCACAGTGTGCGACCTCTTTGGTAGTAATAGCCAACACTTATTTAGTACCTACTGTGTGCCAGCTGCGGCTTAAGCACCTTGCAAACTGCCTCTAGTTTAAACCTCACTGAATCCTGTGACAGAGATGAGGCTACATCATGGAGCCAGTGAAGAGTGGGGCAGGAAAGGAGGCTCCCGTGTGGCTGTCCGGGGACGGGCAAAGCTTGGCAGGCATTGAGTTACAGTCGGCTGGGAGCAAGACACTTTGGTGTGATACGGCACAGCTGGATGACTGTAGAAACAAATACTGTTCTTGTCTTGCTTTAAAGCTATATACAAATGTATGATATGTTGGACCTGGCGCTGTGGTGTAGCGGGTAAAACCACCGCCTGCAGTGCTGGCATCCCATGTGCATGCCGGTTCGAGTCCCAGCTGCTCCACTTCTGATCCAGCTCTCTGCTGTGACCAGGGAAAGCAGTGGAAGATGTCCAAGTCCTTGGGCTCCTGCTCCGATGTGGGAGTCCCGGAAGAGGCTCCTGGCTCCTGGCTTCAGATTGGCTCAGCTCCAGCCATTGGGGGTCATCTGGGGAGTGAACCAGCAGATGGAAGACCTCTCTCTGCCTGTCCTCTCTCTGTGTAACTCTGACTTTCAAATAAATAAATTTTTTAAAAATATATTTAATATGTCAAATAAAAAGAAGTAAATATATGTATGCAAAAGCCAAAAGAGAGGATTTTGAATGTTTTCACCAAAAAGAGATGATGCCTATTCCAGGGAGATAACTAAGTTTGCCCTGGACTGAACGAGGCACAATGTATGCCTGGGCTGAGAGATCACTCCACGCTCCCTGAATACATACAAGTTTTACGCCTCAGTTAAAAATAAAAACTAAGATCGAGTGCCCTCATCTGTCTCTGGAGCCCACCTCGTAACCGCTGCCCCTCCAATCTGAGTTCAACGCTCAGAGAGCAGCAGGTGTTGCCAGCGTGATCTTGCAGAACCTACGACGGAGGCAGAGTAAAATCTTACGAAACGCAAGGAAGAATGAACGGGAATCCTGTCATTTTCCCAAGATTGCAAAGTGAGGGATGCCCGTTCCTTCCGTATCTGTGGAATTCCAGTCCAGCGCAACACCAAGAACGCGACCAAACTCAAGGTCAGAGAAACCATGTCGAGGGGCGACCTTCACAGTTGTGCCTGCCTATGGGAGACGCGGGTGACTGAAAGGGGCTGGAGGGACATTTTTGGAGTGATGGAAATATTCTGTCTCAATTGGAGTATCAGTCACGTGGCTTTTATATATATTTGGCAAAACTCACTGAATTGTACCCTTAAGACTTACGCAGCCCGTAGGTAAATTTTACCTCCAAAAAAAAAAAAAAAAGGCACAAAATTCAGATGAAATAGAAGAGTCCAGAGGCACAGGCAGAGGGGTCGGCACGGGAAGCCCAGCTGGACAGAAGGCACACCTGTGCGGTCAGTCACCAGTGGCAGCCGGGGGAGCAGCCTGCAGTAGGGAGATGCTGTGGAATTCGGCCGTCTGCACACAGCCGGGCTGTGGCCAGCAACATTGTTGTTGTTTGCATGGAGGCTGTTAAGTTAGAGCTCCTACCATTGACAACAGCAGACCTGGGGGTGCCGGGTGGGGAATAGGGAGGGTCTTCTTAAAAAAAACTGAAGCAATCAGCATGATCCGGTCTCTCGATGCTGACACATCAAGGCTCGGGCAGTTAACACCTGGCTGACACGGCACTGCTAGTTAGTGCCAGGGCCCCGGCTGCCTGTCAGCTGCCCTGCTCTCTTGTCACAGCGTCTCCCGTCTGCTGTCCCCTTTGAGCCCTCGGGACTCATTTACCCCGGCCCCGGGCAGGGGTGATCTCGGTCAAGCGCAAGGGCTGCCCGTGTGATCTCTGGTTTGTCTCACGCAGGGCACCCTGCCTGGGACGTTGCTGACGGGGAGGCAACATCCTCATTACACTCTGGCCTGCGTGGATGTCAGAAGCGCCTGTCGCCATGTCACCTCGGTGCCTTGATCACAGGGCTGGCAGGCACCGGGACTGACAGCGTGCTGACTCACAGAACACGCTGCTCCTCGCCTGAGTCTCTGATCCTGGCCCCCTCTTCCCACTGCGTTTCAGCGGCAGTACCGCCACTCCTCCCACCCCTGCTCCAAAGAGGGAGAGACGGACAAGACCCCAGAGTGGGGGGTGGGAGTATGGCTAGCTATGACGTGCATAGGGCAGGACAGGGAGCCTCACTCCCAGGGAGCTGGGCAGGTCAGGGCTGGGGAGCCATCGGGCCAGTGGAAGCTGCATGATGTGGGGACGGAGAGGCGGCAGCAATGGCGGCTGGCGGTGGCCAGGGGAGCGGCGGGGGCAGCTCCCTGCAGGCTCCGTTTGGTGGACTCAGCACACACCCACACGCGGTTGTCCTCGCCTTTGCACTGCAGGACCCCAGAGTCCTTGAGTCCTTCTCCCAAGGAGTGAAATGACTGGAGGCCGGCGCCGCGGCTCACTAGGCTAATCCTCCGCCTTGCGGCGCCGGCACACCGGGTTCTAGTCCCTGTCGGGGCGCTGGATTCTGTCCCAGTTGCCCCTCTTCCAGGCCAGCTCTCTGCTGTGGCCAGGGAGTGCAGTGGAGGATGGCTTAAGTGCTTGGGCCCTGCACCCCATGGGAGACCAGGAGAAGCACCTGGCTCCTGCCATCGGATCAGCGCGGTGCGCCGGCTGCAGCGTGCCAGCCGTGGTGGCCATTGGAGGGTGAACCAACGGCAAAGGAAGACCTTTTTCTCTGTCTCTCTCTCTCACTGTCCACTCTGTCTGTCAAAAAAAAAAAAAAAAAAAAGAAAAAAGAAAAAAAAAGAAAGAAAAAAAGAAAAAGAAATGACTGGAGCCAGTGCTGTGGCATAGTGGCGTAGTAGGTAAAGCCCCAGCCTGCAGTGCCTGCATCCCGTGTGGGCACCGGTTTGAGACCCAGCTGCTCCACTTCCTATCTAGCTCTCTGCTATGGCCTGGGAAAGCAGTAGAAGATGGCCCAAGTCCTTGGGCCCCTGCACCCGCATGGGAGACCCGGAAGAAGATTCTGGCTCCTGGCTTTGGATCAGCGCAGCTCTGGCCATTGTGGCCATCTGGGGAGTGAACAGCGGATGGAAGACCTCTCTCTCTCTGTCTCTGCCTTTCTCTATAACTCTGGCTTTCAAATAAATAAATAAATCTTAAGAAAGAAAGAAAGTGAAATAACCAAGGGAGGTCAGTCACTTCTGATCATGAAACTCAGGCAGAATTCACTTCGTGTCTTGTTTCCTAAACTCATTCATTCAACAATGCCTGGCTAGTGGTTGATAAAGTACCTATTTTTTTTTAAAGATTTATTTTATTTATTTGAAAGGCAGAGAGAGAGAGAGAGAGACCCCTTCCATCTGTTGGTTCACACCCCAAAGGGCCACAATGGCTGGGCTGGGCCAGTCTGAAGCCAGGAGCCAGGAACTCCATCTATCTGAGTCTCCCACATGGGTGACAGGGGCCCAAGCACTTGGGCCATCTTCTGCTGCCTTCCCAGGCCATTAGCAGGGAGCTGGATCAGAAGCGGAGCAGCTGGGACTTCACAGGCACCGATACAGATTTTACCCGTGTTGCAAGTAGAGGCTGAACTCTCTGTGCCACACACGGGCACTGGTACATCACCTATTGAATGACTGGTGTCCCTCGGCGAGTTGAAATGGACAGTCTCGGTGGTGGGGGCAGATTGTGCCAGCGCTGTGAGTGTGCCACTTAGGGCGTGATGAGCGAGACGCACGGCCACCCCCGGTTCTGCTATAGAAGTCCCGGTGAGATCCGGCGAAGTGCGGCTTTGACTTGGGGAGGTGCATGCTGCCAGCTAGGGGGCTGCTCCACTCCTCTCTGCTGAATTTCAGGAAGGCACGGGTGGGTGGCGGAAGTTCCTCCAGGTCTGAGAGAGCCCCCTGGGGGAACCCTCATTTCACTGGCCTGGGGCACTGGAAGTTGGGGCGGCTGTTGTGCACCCGCCTGGTAGTGCAAATCTGCCCAGCGGCTTCTACAAGGGACCGAGTGTGGAGCGGCCGACACGCAGGCACTGGTGACTCTGTGTGGCTGGGCAGGGTAGCAGCGCTTGCTGCGACAAGCCCCTGCAGGAGGTCCTCTGGCTGTGGCCTGCTGCCCTGGGCACTGCTGAGATACGCAGGCGGGAGCCCTGGCCTTCCGTGTTCGCGTCGTGAGTCTATGCAGTAATGTGTGAGTGTCCCAGGTGGGGGCTGGCCCGTGTGTGCCTGGGTGGTTTATGTCACATTTGGAAAAATGCTACCAAGGGGCCAAGGAAAAAAGACAAGAGCAACCGAGACAGTGGGTGGGAAACACGAGAGAAGCTGGTTGCAATGCAAATGAAGTTGTAGGAGCCCACAGTGGAGCAGATGAAACAGAATGGATAAAATCCCCACGGATGGAGGGCAGAGCAGGCAGGAGAGAACGCCGCCGGGGCTCGCCGGGGCTCGCGTCACCCAGGAGAAGAACAGATTCTCCTATTTGGAGGGAAAAGAGCAAAGACACGAGTGTAGAGCTGATGCTAGAATCGGAGAAGAGAGAGGGCGATCCGACGCGGGGATCGCAGGGTGGCCGGGGAGCAAGCCAGGACAATCCCTGCAGAAACAGCGGAGTGGGAGTGGAGAGACGCGCGGGGCAGAGTGCCCTAAAGAAGCAGAGAGATTCCGAGGGAGCTGTGTCCGCACTCATCCTGGCTAAAGGCTCCGATGAAAAAGATGAAGTAAAAATATCCAGGAAGAAACATCACTTAGTGTGAGTAGTTAACGAAGACTGGAGTAGACTGTGGGTGGGACCACAGGGAGGCAGCTTGTGAAGGGTGCCGGGCAGGGTACTCTCTCATGCCCTGGGACACAGAATGGACTCTTCTCTGACTCTGTCCATCACCCTGGCCTTCCATCAGCAGGTGCACCCCACCCTGGGAGGCTGCAGGGGATGATGGGAAGGGCTGGGTTCCTGCCTCTGGGCCCCCAGGTGCACCTTCACGAGTGAAGCCTCTGGGGTCCTCAGAGATGTGAACCCAGAGACACACACCCGCCCAAGCAGAAGACTACAGCACACGAGAGCCCCTCAAAACTTCATGGAAAAGACAGAGTTCCAGGATGTTTGTGTTGGTGCAAACACTTTATAAATCCACACATATTTTTTTTTATAAAGCATATTTTCCATGAACTTTTTCTTTCTTTTCTTTTCTTTTTTTTTTTAAGATTTACCTCTTTATTTGGAAGGCAGTATAATAGAGAGGAAGAGACAGAAAAGAGATCTTCCATCTGCTGGTTCACTCCCCAAATGACCCCAATGGTCAGAACTGTGCCAATCGGAAGCCAGGAGCCAGGAGTTTCCTCTGGGTCTCCCACGTGGGTGCAGGGGCCCAAGGACTTGAGCCATCTTCTGCTGCTTTCCCAGGCCATAGCAGAGAGCTGAATCAGAAGAGGAGCAGCTGGGACTCAAACTGGTGCCCATGTGGGATGCCAGCGCTTCGGGCTGGGGCTTTACCTACTGCTCCACAGTACTGGCCCCCTCGTGAACTTTTTACTGACTTTTTATTTGCATGGATATCGCCTCACAGGAAGTAGGCAGGTAACTGTTTTTATTTTGACATTGACCACCAGAAAAACTTAAGCAGAGCTATTCAAAGAATTCACACAAAGGCCGGCGCCGCGGCTCACTAGGCTAATCCTCCGCCTTGCGGCGCCGGCACACCGGGTTCTAGTCCCGGTCGGGGCGCCGGATTCTGTCCCAGTTGCCCCTCTTCCAGGCCAGCTCTCTGCTGTGGCCAGGGAGTGCAGTGGAGGATGGCCCAGGTGCTTGGGCCCTGCACCCCATGGGAGACCAGGGAAAGCACCTGGCTCCTGGCTCCTGCCATCGGATCAGCGCGGTGCCCCGGCCGCAGCACGCCGGCCGCGGCGGCCATTGGAGGGTGAACCAACGGCAAAGGAAGACCTTTCTCTCTGTCTCTCTCTCTCACTATCCACTCTGCCTGTCAAAAAAAAAAAAAATAAATAAATAAAGAATTCACACAACGTATTTTACTCCTGGGGAGGAGAAAATTAAAAGAAGAATAATAATTCATGATCTTTATAGTAAACAGAGATTTGTAAAAAAAAAAAAAAAAAAAAAAGAAAAAAAGAAAGCTCCCAGGCAAACATGGACAAGAGCAAGGATATCCCAGAGACAGAAATAATAAAATGAAGCCGGTGACAGTGCTAAGTCCGGCTATATAATTTATGGCAATACAGAAGAGAGGCAGCCTTCCCATTAAAAACAGGGAGCCTGAGATCCTATCAAATAATAAGTGTCAGCTCTATGCTGTGTACAAGATGAAGATCTCATACACGGTGACGGACATGGAGAGGCTAAAAATAAAAGGCCAGGTAAACGATATTGAGCAAAGCCATGCAAAACGCGGTAGCGGCAGCATTAACCCAGCAGCAAGAGGACTGGGAGCACAAAGAGAATTAAGTGATATTGAGGAAGCATAAAGTCTGGCTTAAAAGCGTAGCTCGCCCAGACCAAAGAGTGGACGCCACCAAATATTTGAATATCAAAATATTTAAAGCAAAAGCGCTAGCGAAATGCAAGGCGAAAAATAACAAAAGGCTCTGTGGGGAGAGGACTGAGTGCTTTTTTGTTTTTCTCAGAACGCAGCAGACGAAGTAGAGGACATGTTGACTGGGTGTGCAGGGGACAGGGATAAAGACCTGGTCACTTTTTTTTTTTTTTTTTGACAGGCAGAGTGGATAGTGAGAGAGAGAGACAGAGAGAAAGGTCTTCCTTTGCCCTTGGTTCACCCTCCAATGGCCACCGCGGCTGGCGTGCTGCGGCTGGCGCACCACGCTGATCCGAAGCCAGGAGCCAGGTGCTTTCCCTGGTCTCCCATGGGGTGCAGGGCCCAAGCACTTGGGCCATCCTCCACTGCACTCCCTGGCCACAGCAGAGAGCTGGCCTGGAAGAGGGGCAACCAGGACAGAATCCGGCTCCCTGACTGGGACTAGAACCCGGTGTGCCGGCGCTGCTAGGTGGAGGATTAGCCTATTGAGCTGCGGCGCCGGCCAAGACATGGTAACTTTTATTTAACAATTATGCAAGATAAACTTTAACCCACGAACAAGCCATAAACGTTCCTCTCAACCATTCTTGGAATAGTGAAAAAAAATGAAAATAAAATCTCATTTAGTGCTAAAAATCAGTATTTATGTAGGACCCAGTCAACGGCACCCTAAAATAATGTATAGCTAGCACAGGAAGACCTGAGATTTGAGAACTAAAAAGGCTATGACTTAGAAATTGCTGGGTCATTAGAAGAACTGTAGTCCACTTACAAAGTGGCATACGTGAGAACAGCTTACGGAAAGTCAGAGTAAAACTGACTGCAAAAAGGGGCACACTCACAAGCTAGATGATTTTATTATTAAATTAAAAAGGAAATATTTAACTAAACATCTTGTTTTAAAGATTTATTTTATTTATTTGAAAGTCAGAATTAGAGAGAGAGGTAGAGACAGAGAAAGAGGTCTTCCTCCCCTGGTTCACTCTCCAGATGGCTGCAACTGCCGGAGCTGTGCCAATTCGAAGCCGGGAGCCAGGAGCTTCTTCTGGGTCTCCCACGTGAGTGCAGGATCCCAAGGACTTGGGCCATCTTCTACTGCTTTCCCAGACCATAGCAGAGAGCTGGATCGGAAGAGGAGCAGCCGGGACTAGGACCGGTGCCCATATGGGAATCCGGTGCTTCAGGCCAGGGCTTTAACCTGCTGTGCCACAGCGCCAGACCCTTAACTAAACATCTTAATAAGCAACTGAAAGCAATTAAACAGAACAAAATAAGAAAAGGGACCAGCGTTGTGGCGTGGCAGGTAAAGCCGCCACCTGCAGTGCCAGCATCCCATATGGGCGCCGGTTCAAGTCCCGGCTGCTCCTCTTCCAATCCAGCTCTCTGCTGTGGCCTGGGAAAGCAGTAGAAGATGGCCCAAGTCCTTGGGCCCCTGCACCCACGTGGGAGACCCAGAAGAAGCTCCTGGCTCCTGGCTTTGGATAGGCTCAGCTCCAGCCGTTGTTGCCATTTGGGGAGTGAACCAGTGGATGGAAGACCTCTCTCTCTCTCTCTCTCTCTCTGCTTCTCTGTAACTCTGCCTTTCAAATAAATGAATAGATATTTAAAAAAAAAAACTGTAGCAACGTTTTAAAAACATGAGAAAAAAATAGAGGCGCTATTGAATTAGAACGGCAGTAGAGAGATCTAGCACGTGTCATAGGAAAAGAGGAAGCCAGGGCTGGCATCGTGGAATAGCAGGTGCGCTGGCTGTTGTGGCCATCTGAGGTGTGACCCAGTGGATGGAATCTCTCTCTCAATCTCTCTCCCCGCCTCTCACTCCGTCTCTCCCTCTCTCTCCTTAACTCCGAATTTCAATCAATCAATCTTTTAAAAATGCAAAAAAAAAAAAAAAAAAAGAAAGAAAGAGAGAGAGAGAGAGAGAGCAAACATGGAAAATTCAATGTTAGGGTGAGCATAAGTGTGGATATCAAAAATACAGACCGTGTGATGCTAATCTATGTAGATCTGGACCATTCAAAATGTTTTGAAAATCAGACATGATTTTGCAGCAAGATAGTCATCACCAACATTGACCTTTGGGCCATGACGTCACTGAAGTACACACACACCATGATCTGTTCCAATTGTCCAAGACAGTGCCCCTAGCTGAATAAGAGTGAAAACAGCTTGGTGGTTAGCAGTAATCCTCCGTGGTGGAATTCCTGAAGTGTGTTTTAATGCCCATGTATTATTTTGTTATTGGAGAAAACAGAAATCCAATAGGTCATATAAGAGAATCAATGGGGCTAAATGTATTTGGACGTTCTCTTATAAACATTCAGAGCCTGCATGGAGGCCAGGTGGCATCAGCATACATGGTACTACTCGGGGATATGCACTGGGGTCCCTCTGGGGGCAGAAGTCCCCTCCCAACCTGGTTTAAACAAAGGAAATTGAGTTGGTTCATAAGGCTGACAAGTCTGGGGAAAGGTTTTTGTTAGCCTGAGGCGAGACTTGATCTTGCAGCTTAAAATGCTGACCAGAGGAGCTGGCGCTGTGGTGTAGTGGGTAAACTTCTGCCTGCGGCACCAGCATCCCATATGGGCGCTGGTTCAAGTCCTGGCTGCTTCACTTCCAATCCCGCTCCCTGCTGATAGCCTGGGAAAGCAGTGGAAGACGGCCCAAGTCCTTGGGCCCCTGCACCCACACGAGAGACCCGAAAGAAGCTCCTGGCTCCTGGCTTCGGATCAGTCTAGCTCTGGCTGTACTGGCCATTTGGGGAGTGAACGAGCAGATGGAAGGCCTCTCTCTCTCTCTTTCTGTAACTATACCTCTCAAGTAAATAAATAAATCTTTAAAAAAAAAACAAAAAAACAAAAAACAAAACCCTGTTAACGAGACCTTCTCTCCCGGGCTCTTGTTCCTGCTTCCTTACCAGTGTTAGCTCCATCGTGAGCAGGCTCTGTCTCGCACTCGCTCTTTCTCTCAGCCAACAGGGAAGAGCGAGTCTTGCCTGGCATTGCTAGCCACAGCGGTCTCTGTGACAGGATGGCCTTAGGCCCCACGGGTGCCCTGATGGGCCTGGCCTTGGTCTTGGAACCTGTTTGGATCCAGAGGTGAACTCAACTTCCCTGGTGTCCTGTTGTTCCCCAAATAGAGGATGGAGGTCACTGGGAAACTGAGAAATGGGCGTCCACTGGGCAGTGGTTGGCGGGGCAGACTCAACCAACCCAGGGCCACTACTGCAAGGGAAGAGAGGAACGGATCTCAACAGTGCTAGAGGCCACCTGTATACGTTCATTATGTAGCGACGTGGACATGGCGTCCACGGACGTCAGGGCAGGGAGAGGCCACTGAGAGGTGGCTTTGAAGGAAAAATTGTCCCAGTTGCAGGTGGCACTGGAGCAAGTCCTTCAAGGAGAGCTCAGCGTTGGCGAGCTGGGAAAGGAGGGTGGCTCCTGGGTGGGTTAGAATAGCACGGCCGGACCAGGCCCTGTGCTGGAGATCTAGGCTAGAAGGGCGGGGCCCAGCCAGCTGCAGGTGAGCAGGGGCTCGGGGGGAGGGGAGACGTCTGGTTGTTTGGATCTTGGTTCTGCCGTTCCTTATTCCCGAGTGGAGCAGCACCCTCCTGAAAAGCCTTCTGGGGAAAGGCCCTCGTGCACTGCTAATATTTCACATTACAAAGCTGCTATTTTTTTTCTAGCCTTGGTCTCTGCCGTCTGCACCATGGTCGCATGCAGCATCGCACGTGGCTACAGATTCGGTAAGATTTTGGGTCTTCGGGCGCTCCGCCCGCGGTGAACCAGTTGTCTCATTGCAGAGGAGTATCTCAAGGCACTAACGTGTTGCACCTGATAGGGAAGCAGAGGAGGTCCCGACCAGCCCAGGTGTGCTTCCTGTCTTCTCGGCTTTGTGTGGGCGAGATGTGGCGGACCCGCCCACGTGGCCATCCCAGAGGACAGACACTTCCCAGCTGGCTTCAGGGAAGGGGGCCCCCAGGCGAAGCAGCGTTCCGAGAAGGGGCGGGAGCACGCAGGGACGAGACAGCAGGACTTCTTGGGCTGAGTCCGCCAGAGACCATCAAAACCTCAATGTCTGAAATTAGCTTGATTCTGTAAAATAGTTACATCAAGGCCGTTGTCAGGAAATCAATAGCATGCTGTAATTACGTCCATAAACCTTCTGCAGGGGCTCAAGAGGTCAGAGGCGGAGGAAGGGGTGGCTGCGGCCAGGTCTTGGAGCTCACGGGCGGGGGAACCCACTCAGAGGGGGCCGGCTCCTTGCTCCTGCCACCAATTAATCCGGGAGAGGGAAACTGGATTCGGCAAACTCTCATAGAGCATGGACTTCAAGCCAGACCCTGGGGCGCGGTGGCCGTGGGCTAGGTCCTGGGTTGGCGGGCTAACCCACCAAGTTCAAGTCCAGTTTGGACAAAGGCGCAGGGTGGGAAGTTTCTGGAATCCACACCGGGTTCCGGGGCATGGCTGTTTTGGGGGAGCGTGGCTGCGGGGGCGTCTTCCCTGTCTGCAGTCGCAAAAGTCCATGATCTGTGATTCTGCTCCTGGGGACTAGGTGTGGCTCCAGCAGCAGGCAGGAGCCCATTGGCACTGAAAAGCTCTCCCTTTAAAATTCAAATGCTCTTGGAAGAAAGAGGAAGGAAGCCTACAATTCCCCAGCACTTAAGCTTTACCTCTGTTATTTCATCTTCTCCAAAATATTGTGAGCAGGGGATTCTTATCCATTTCGTAGATCAAAAAATGGAGGCGCGTGCCGACGAGGCGACATTTGCAGACTCTACCGATAGCAGGAGCTTTCACCCGTGATTCACGCCTGCGTCTGAATTGCTTTAATTAAATTGTCACAGTGGCGATTAGGCCAAGCTCACTGCGGAGACTGAATTTGCTCAGAAAATTGGAATGTTAGGAGAGGAGGTGTTTGTGAGGGGGGCTGGGCAGGTGCCGAGAGCCAGAGGACTCTGGGGTGGGGTAACAGGGGAGGAGCTGCTGGCAGGTGCTGCTTGGGCCTGGGGTGAGCTGAGCAGGGGCAGCGGGCGTGGCAGCAGGGGCGGGGGGCACTGTGCTCCAGCCCTGTCTGCCTGGGAAGCTGGGAGAGGGTCTCAAGACATCTCACCTGTGCCTGGTGAGACGGTCCACCGAGTTCCCCAGAATATTCGAGCTGGGCGTTCTTTGCCAAATTTTCTCTGGAATTGGGTATGATTTTTCCAGATCTGGAAGAAAAGAAAAAACCAAAAACAGTTCAGGCCCTGGGAAGATGGCGGAAAGCATTGTGTCTCCTGGGAACATGGAAGATGAAGTAGAAGCAAGGACCGGAAGTGGCTGCCCCGGGCAGAGGGGAGGGCAGTGGTCATTCTCTTAGGGGCTGGTCGGGCTCGCCACATGATGGGACCAAGTTCACTGCCCTGTCCATTGGCAGCGGGAGGAGGGGTCCTTGTTGCAGAACAAATAAATATTAGTGATCTTCTACACACGGAATACTCTCTCCCAGTTCTGTGGGTGGTATTCCAAGAAATAATCAGCTTTAGTAATGAAATAAGTCATTAAATTGGCAATTTCGGCCCCGTGATTCTGTGCAGGGCTTTTTGGAGAGCTCGCTAGGAGCTCTGAATGTTATTTTATTCATTACTAGCCCGCAATGTTTATGGCTGGAGTATTTGCTATTCGTTACATTACAGTTATTTGCAAATACTTTAACTGAGAAACGCGGGCGGAAAATGCGAAGGTTGTTATGGGAACACTCCAACATTCCAACAGGAACTGGCTTAAAAATCTGAATTAGCAAAAGCTGTAATGAATTCCAAGACAAAACCAAAATCAGATCGAGCGGAGAATATGTTTTTGCCGTTAAGAAGGGAAATGAGTTCACAGACAGCAACACGTAGCCCAACGCCAATTTGACATTGCTTTTGGAGGCAATTTTACCAGTTTGAAAAATAGCAATGCAAACGAAAGATTTTCTGTCTGGAATGTTTGTCATCAGAGAGAGAGAGAGAGAGAGAGGAGAGGGAGAGATGGAAACTTCCAAGTAGGGTAATTAACACATTGCGTGTGTTACCATTGTAAGAAGGGTGGCTTTTAAATATTCGTGCTATTCCTTTTTAGTCTTAAAATGACTATTGTCTGGTATTTATTTTCTGCCTGTCCTCTCTTCTCTTAATGGTTTTGATTATGAAATGTCTCTGCCGGGGAGAGATCATTTCAATTATCAGTTATGTTGAGGTATATAATCTTGAAGTATATACTTAAGGAAGCATGTAATCTTGCCGTAATACATTGCTGCATAACAACAATAAACCATGCGTTCATTATATGTTACTTACAGATCAATTCTCCAGTAACCTTGTGACTGAGAACCCATTTGTGGTTTAGTATTATAGTCAGTCTCTCTTTTTTTTTTTTAAAAAAAATGTTTTAAACATTTATTTGAAAGACAGAATTACAGAGAGAGAGAGAGAGAGAGAGAGAGAGAGAGAGATATCTTCCATCCACTTATTTACTCCCCAAATGGCTACAATGGCTGGGGCTGGGCCAGGCTGAAGCCAGGAGGCAAGAACTCCATTTGGGCCTCCCATGTGGGCGGCAGGGGCCGTCCTCCAGTGCTCTCCCTGGTGCATTAGCAGGGAGCCGGATCGGGAGTGGAGCAGCCAGGACTTGAACTGGCGCCCGTATGGGATGCCGGCATTGCAGGCGGTGGTGGGGCCACAACACCGCCCCCTCAGTCATTATTTGAATCGCACACAAAGCATTATGAAAAATGCCAAGCGACTTGTGATTTGGGGAGCTCCCAAGAATTACAAGGGAGCTGGAGTTTCTCACATCCTGGCGATCGGCATCTGGGGTAGGAAATGCTACCCCCCGAGGCTGGGGCATCAGCTGCCCTTGGCTGGCACTCTGCAAACAAACAAACAAACAAACAAAAACAACAAGGTAGGGCAAAGACAAGCACAGAACTGGGCACCAACAAGAATTGCCATCTGGTTTACCCGGGGAAATGTTTACCGCTAGAGAGACCTGCTTTGACAGCGTGCACCGCCAAAACCCCACCCCTTGCACACCAGCGCAGCTCCTGCTATTTCAGCTTAGAACACGCTGCCGGCCGTGTCCCCACGATCTTTAGTTCCTTATAAAATCATCGTAACGCTGGTGTGGGTTGGGTGGTGATGGTGATGGTGATAAAGACGACTTGGCTCCCTCCACGTGGCCATGCGTATACCGGGAAAGCAGTCCCGGAAGTCAGGGGGCGCGGCAGGTGGACAGGTGGGCAATGGTGGGTTCCAGAGCTCGCTGGAGGTGATTGCGATGCAGGTGGGAGGAGCAACAGAGCAAACCAGGCCGGCGCCTCCTCGCCACCCACGCGGGAGCCTCCCGGGCTGAGGGCACACTCTGTTCTGACGCATTTAGGGGAGCTGCAGCAGAAATGGAATTTTTTTTCCTCACAACACAAATGCAGTCCAGGTGGCGGCAGGAATTCAATTCCGAGCGCGGCTCTCCTGGGGCTGCCGGTGTGCCCGGGGGACAGCCAGGTCCCCAGCGCCAGCCTGACCGAGCTCCATGTGGACGCCTGGCCGTGGCAACTCTTTCCTTACCAATGCACCTCCTTCCCCCAAACTGGTGTTTCCCTGAGCACACAAATCAACACTTTGTAAAGTGAGTCCTACTGCACATACGGCGGGATGGCTGGGCGGCCAGCGGGGGCCCGTGCTGACTCCTGGGGCGGCATCAGCCAAGTGTGTGAGGAAGAGAGGTTTGTGTCTGGCTGAATCGGATCCTTTGCTCACGGCAGGCTTCCTGCACAAACTGCTTTCTGCCGCTTCTGCTTTGTGATCCTTAGGCACATTTGCTTCTTGTCATGTCAATTCCAGCCTGGTGGACTCCTACTCAAACTTCAAGACCCGTTCCAATTCCCCCCTCCCTCCTGGCATCTAGCTTGCTTTCTTTCTCTCTCTCTTTCTCTCTCCCTTCCTTCTCTTTCTCTCTCTCAGATTTATTTATTTGTTTGCAAGTCAGAGTTAGAGTTCGCTTCCCAGATGGCTATAATAGCTGGGGCTGGGCCAGACTGATGCCAGGGGCCAGGAGCTTCATCTAGGTCTCTCACGTGGGTGGCAGGGGCCTAAGCACTTGGACCACTCTCTGCTGTTCTTCTCAGGCTGCCCGCAGGGAGCTGGGTTGGAAGTGGAGCAGCCGGGAGCCCGTACGGGATGCTGGCATCGCAGGTGGCAGCTTTACCTTCTCCGCCACAACGCTGACCCCTCTGGCAGCTTGTTTCATTGTTCGCTTCCTAATGAAGTATCGGATTTATCTCGATCCTTAATTTCAAGTACATCATCGCTGTAGCACTGGCCAAATTGGTAGAGGTATTCGTTTCCTTGTCTGTCTCCCGTCGGAATCCGAGTTTGCTAAAGGCACAGATCAAGTCTTCAATATCTGTTATCACCTGCGCTGGCACCATGCCCTGAACACAGAGAAAGTAATCAATGCACGTTTGTTGAATTAAATTACATTTGTGAGTTAGGCTTGCTTCCGGGAGAACACACCTGGAGACTATCCACAAAGGGACCCTTGGCTGTGCAAGTGATTTCGGGGGAAGCGTCTCTTGGAAAGGTAAGTCCCCTGATGCCTTTGCAACATGGTTGCCATCCCAAGGAAGCCACATTCCCCAGCGGGTCTTTGCAGGGGCTCACTTCCGGCTTAGAGCGGGGTGGACCAGCTCTCCCCCTGGCCTGCAATCAACACACAGGCGGCCCTGGAGGTTCATAGAGTGACAGTTTTTCTTCCCCTTCTCAGTCTCTGAGGAGCAGCCCTGGGCATGCAACCCCTGGTGAGTGTGGGCATCCCGGGCACCGCCCGAGCTTCCAAAGTACGGGCTGGGCTTCCCGGGGGGAGGCAGTGGGAAGGTTGCTGGGCTCCCGGAGAAGCGTGTGTGTGTCCCGGTTCCCAGCTCTCCACCGTCATAACAGCCCATTTCAGCTCCAGCCAGAAATCACGCGTCTGTCATCACCCATTAAAGGTGTTTGTAAGGAGCTGCAGAATATCGAGGCTGATGCTTTCTGGCAGTCACACTGCCATTAATATTGATATTCCTTGTAATGCCAGCGTCCTATTAATAGGGCTTCTCGCAGCCTCCGCGGGCTCTCTCCTCTCTTCCACGTCTATGATCCCTGCCTCGCCCTGCAGCTTATTTTTGAGGATTGTACGAAGTTATTGATCACAAAATAAAAGAGAGCAAGAAATCAACCGTGGCTTTTCCTTGGCTGGGAGGCCGTGTGAGCCGGCCGAGCGGGTCTCCTCTGGATGCTGTCGGCGTGGAGGGTTTCTAATCGCTGGCTCAGCACCTGGAAACGCGGGCGCGACCTCCTGCAGATCCCGAGGTGCTGTGTGAGGTGTTAGGCGTCCGGGATGAAGAGCCAGGTCCTGCCCGCAGTCAGCGCGGTTGGGGGCAGAGACGTGTTTTGGGAATGACTCAGCAGTGGGAGACACGGAGGTGGCGTCGCGGCGGCGGCGGCGGGGTTGGGGGGCTGTCTCCCCAGGCTCGGGAAATACTTCCCTGAGCTGCTGAGAGCAGAGATGGGCCTTGCTTTGCTGAACTGCACCTGCTCCTACTAACTCTCACAATGTGACTCGTGGCAATCAGGATCTTTGTAAAGAGGTGATACAACAATAATAAGGACAAGGTTTTGGGGTGAAGGACAGAGAGCATTTAATCCCTTGGCAGATGAGAGGGGAGCAGACCTCAGGGTCTCTGCGGGATGAGGGTGTTTGGGGGCTCCGAGGAAGGGGGTGGTGGCACCGCAAAATCCCAGAAGACCTGCGGGTCTCTGGGGTCGGGTGTTTCGCCACACTGACCCTGGAGGCCCCACGTGGTGAGATTAGCTATAGGCTGGCCAGGTCCTGCGAGAGCAGTTGAGATGAGAAGCGGGGCAACTCGGGCCTTAGATACGTGGGCGCGGGAAGCTGGGAGTCCAGGCCTGCAGCATCAGCTTTGCAGCTGTACGTTTACGTAGTAAAATTGCTTTCGGGGCTTTGCACCCGGCTGCAGGTCCTGGTCCAGTACAACAGGTGTCCTTGTGAGAAGAAGCCATGGGGGCACAGCCACACCCAGAAGGGTGGTCGCACAAGGACGCAGGGAGGAGACGGCCGTCGGCAAGCCAGGGGGCAGGCGGTCCTCAGATGGAACCTACCCTGCCCACACCTTGGCTTTGGCCTTGCAGCTTCCCACACTGTGAATCTGAGGGGTTTGCAGCAAGTTCATGGAAGACGCATATTATGTAAAATTCTGTTCCTAATGTCAAAACTTTGTTTTTGCACCCAAATGACCTTATCCTATTTTGTACAAGCTTTTTTAAAGTACCCTTGTAACTTCCTGCTGCTTAAGCCATGCGTTGGCTGTCCTGGTCTATGGCGCTTTATATGGCAGCCTGTCCGAGGCACACGGGGCTTAAGGCCAACTGGACAGGGGCCTGCGGGTGCATTGGGGCTCCCAGCTGGTGGAGGATGTCTGGAGCCACCAGAGTGGATGAGATCCCACGGGGAGAAGGTGTTCCCTGGGAGGAGGAAATGGAACGGCCCACACTCTAGGAGAACAGCCCGCTCCAGTCTCCTCTCACCCTGTAGGATCTGTGCCCAAGGTGCCAAAGCAGTTCAAAGTTGCAGTGAGAAGCGAGTGGGAAATTGCCATCTGTTGTGGTCTTTTCAATTATTTGTGAGAGCCTTTATGTTTATGAAGTGCTTCCCTGTTGCGTATCACATCCACCCCGCGCTTGGTGTGTATGTGCACATGTATTATTCATCGTCCATGTTTTATGAATGAGGAAATTCAAGTTCATGGGGAGGGCTGCGTGTGCTTTCTCGATGGTGACCAGCAGTGGACGAGTCTGTGGCTCTAAGACCGTTGGTGGAGATGGGTGGAATAGAGTTCCGATCTTTGCCCGAGGAAGCGTTCAGACGTGAGAGAGAGAGAGTACAGGGAGCATGGCTGATGGGCTGGGGCACCCATCAGAGTGGACGGGCACCTCCCCAGATGGAATCCGAGTGAGAGGGAGCCCATTCATTCCGACTGTGGTAAGCAAAGGCCCATAGTTTAATGGAGAGAATGCACCTGCCAGCAAAGGACAGGGAACGGAGAGGGCTGAGAACAATGCACCTGCTACAGCAGGGGGTCCCAGGACGGAGTCTGCATTCAGACCGGGGCTTTTAAGGGAATGGGGTCCAGATCTTCCTGCGGCCGCTTCTCCTTCCTCTTCTCTGGATAAAGGGTTTGCTGAGTGTGAAAGAGGTAAAATTCCTCCCACGGTTTTACTACCCAGCATTATCAGACTGGGTAGCCCGCTAGGCACCGGGCAGAGAGGATTCTCCAGGGTGCTTTCTTTGAGGGACGACTGGGGCCACCTTTAATGTTATTGGGGTATGTGTAAGACTTCAGGCTGCTTTCCCCCCAGGGTGCTGGGGGCTGCTACACCCCTCTCCTAAGATGCTTTGTTTTTCCTAGGGTCCCTCTCACACACGTAGGCTGGTGTCTGACTTCCTTCCCAATACGATGACCACTTGGGTAAGCTGCCTCTCAAAATTCTACACCTGGCGGCCCCACGCAAGGCGCCCCCTGGTGGCCAGTGGACACCTCCGTTCTTATTTCAACAGTGAGCTTGCTCCCTTACTTCACACAAGGGTGGGATTTTCCCACAGGAGCTTCCTTGTTCCAGCAGGCCTCTCTTCTCTGGCTTCCCCTTGGGTCTTGTTCTTGCATTCCTCACATGTCCCTTAAGTCCCAGCCCCTACTTTGTGGCAGGAGCCCAAGGAAAACTCCAGGAACCTCAAGTTCTGGTCTGTGCCAGCTTCACTTCCAGTCTCCCAAAGGCAAATGGAACTGGCCTTCTCGAAATCGCATTTCCTTAGTAGGCTGCCCAGGGTGGGCTGCGTGAGGAGGTCTCCCTCCAAGTCTGGAGGAAAACCCAGCTAATACGTCCCTGCTTCCGGAGAAGGAATAACCTTGACCTTGACCTTGTTTGGCTAAAGGCACACGGTCCTTTCGTCCTGGCCAGGTTTTCATTACAAATCGCTCTTGTGTTAACCCTCAGCCATCTGGGGACGAACGACACCAGATGCAGGGTCTCATCCTGACCCCCATTTCTCTGCTGAGCGCAGGAGACGCGATGGCAGTGCCCCCCTCCCCTCCAGGGTGTGCCCGGTTCAGAAGAGCATCACTAAGAGGCGAGAGCTTGCAGCCGGCCTTTTGAGATTCGAGTCCGCGCCCTTTTGCGCCTGTGTGTTTTGCAGGGGTGCCAGCCATGAGGCGTGAGTCTGTGTGGGTTTGCTTGCTAAACGCTTAGCTTGCACACACGGTAGCCACAAAACATTCACTTTGGATCCCAAGACATGATCTCAAGCACCAGCCACGCGGAGGTAAGGGAGACCACATTGGCATGAGAACTGAAACCTGTGAATTAATAGCCACGCAAAAAAATAACAGGTGCAATTCTGGGGCAGGCATTCAGCCTACTGCTTAAGATATCCACTTCCTGGCCCCCAAAACCTAGGTTTGGGCCCTGGCTCTGGCTCCTGACTCCGGCTTCCTGCTGATGCCCACCCTGGGATGCAGCCGTGGTGGCTCAAGTGGCCGGGCCCCTGCCGGCCACGTGGGAGACCTGGACGGAGCTCCTGCCTTCTGACTTTGGCTGACCCAATCCCGGTCTTTGCCGGCGTCTAGGGGAGTGAACCAGTGAATGCAAGCTCTCTGCCTGGCCTGTCTGTCTTTCTCTCTGCCTCTCAAATTAAACAGGGGAGAAAAAAGATATTTACAAATGTACAATTCCTTGCAAGCCCCTGTTGAGTTCTGCTCCCCGGGAGGACCATCTCTCTCTCTCTGTGCGTGGGGGCTTAGGCTGTGCAAACGGGCCCAGACTGGGAAGGAAAGTGTGTGTGTGGGCTCCCAGGGGACCAGGGCTTCTTAGGAGTCATCAGTGCTGAGGGCAGAGGTGCAGCCTGCCCGCTGGATCACGCTGTTGCATCCTGCGCACCGCGACTACCTGCATTCCCACATCCCAGGGCAACAGCTCAGGAGCCTGTGCTGTCCTCTGGGCAGGGTCCCTACTGGGCAGGGTCCTGCAGCCTGTGGGTGGCACCGGAGGCCTTTGCCTGTCCTGCACCCCCTGGGATGAACAGGTGGCACAGCTGTCTGCTCCTCCCTTGTCACTTCCCAGGGGCCATCGCTCCCTCCCTCACACCTTCACATCTCCTTTTGAAGAATGGCTTGACATGGCCAAAGCAAGCCTTACCTGCTGTGCTCATTGGCTGCGTGGGTGGGCTAGGCGCTGTCCCTCAGGACCAGGGGGCGGGTCTGAGGAGCAGGTGGCAGCCAGCCCCTCCAGGGGTCCCAGGCTCTCTCCTCCCCAGCGGCAAGAGGCAGCTGCATTTCTCCTGCTGCCAGCTTGCTCTGTGCTCTCGGCTTTTCCAGTGTTGGGGGCAGAGGACAACTTGGGGCTGATGCTGCGACAGGGACCAGATCTGCAGCATCTCTCGTGCCAGCCTGGCCCCTTCCTCTGCCCCTCGGGGCTGGGGGCTGCACTCGGTGTGTCACTGCTGCTCCAGGCCTGCGTGTGCGTGTGCAAGTGTGTGTGTGTGCGTGCGCTTGTGTGGCCGGACTCTCGGCTTTGATCTCACGTCAGACTCCGGCTTTATTATTTTTCCAAGCACAATGATTATCCCCCTAATCATGCCAGGAAATGAAAAGCCACAGACGCTCTGAGCTCAGTGGCCCTGCAGTTCTCTGTTGTATTATGAATGTGAAAGTTGATTGAACCAGGAGAACAATTTGAAAGCAGTTTCCAACGTGACCTTGGTAAGAGGAAGCCTCGCTCCAGGGCCCCTGGGCTTGGCGTGGAGCCCGGAGCCAGGAGGCAGGCGCGGGCTGGAGCCCCTTGTCCCCCACCCACTCCCTGCAGGTCCAGCGGCCCCACGGCTGTTCCAGCCCAGCCTCAGCTGCACAGGCCAGGAGTTGGGCCCCCAAGGAGCAGCACTGGAGCTTCTGCATCTGGCCACAGAGTCAGGGGCTCCCCGGCCCGCCTGGCTGCTGACCTGTCTTCGTAGCTGTTCTCCTTCCTCTCCAGGGCAGGACTTCCTCTTACGCACCTGTGGCTCCTACACACCTGGTCCCTAACAGAGCACAAGGCCCCCCTCGCCAGCTCTCTGGCCAGGCCGTGTGCATGCTCTGAGTCCCAGGACAATGGTGACAAGGACAGAGCCGCCCTGACTGTGCGTCCTGGAGATTGCAAGCAGCGCAATGAAGTTCAGCTCCATCCGCAGTCTCACAGGAACCCACGTGGACCACTGATCTGCCGACCTTCCATTCCCTCCTCTCCACAGCCGGGCACTGTGTCGACTCTCTCACCAAAATCCACCTGCAGCTCCACAGGGCTCCTCTGTCAGCAGCCGCGACCTCTGCCCGAGGATCAGGGCTCACTTCCCCTTCTCCTCCTGCCTCCCCTTTCCCACTGCCACCTGCTCCCCGTCCTTGCTCTCCCTCCTCACCTCTGCCTGGTGCTGCGGCTCCTGGTGCCCTAACAGCGTGCACCTGCTCAAGGGCTCCTGCGACTGCCACCTCTGGGCACCACCGCCCCACCCCAACCCACACGCACCTGGGTACCTTTAAGGCCATCATTTACCTCCTGCCTTCCCAATTGAACGCCATGAATATTGTTCCTGTTGATCGCTTGTTCATCTTAAAAGGCGTAGTTGCTATGTTGTGGGCTTGGGGTGGGCTGGCCCTGGGGTACTTAAAGTAAACAGCTTCTATGATAAACATCAGGAAGACTCTCTTCCCCGGCCCAGCCCCACAACCCATGGAACTGGAGCTACACCTCCTTCTGGGCAGGGGAGCTGGGCCTTAAAGAAACAGTGGTGCTCGCCAGGTGGGTGTTAAAGGGCTCCTGTGGGCCAGCGCGGTGGTGCAGCAGGCTAGGCTGCTGCCTCCAATGCTGGCGTCTCATTTCAGAGCGCCGCTTTGCGTCCTGGCTGCTCCACAACCCAGCTCCCTGCTATAGTGCACCTGGGAAAGCAGCAGATGGTGGCCCAAGTGCTTGGGTCCCTGCACCCACCTTGGAAACCCATGTGAGGTTCCTGGCTCCTAACTGAAGCCTGGACCAGGTGCCTTGCAGACGTCAGTCACTCACTCCTCATACGGTCATCACTGTTTTACAGATGGGGAAACTGAGGCACAGCTAGGGGGAAGTCAGTCCCGGCCACTCTGAGACTGCCGGCGACTGCCGGCGCGCTGCCTGTTCAGCCGCCCTGAGCTCACGGAGGCCAGGGCAGTGGAGCTGGAGGGGCTTCCAGGGGAAGGTGGCAGTGCACTTGGGTCTTCACGGAGGGGTGGGACCCAGACGACAAAGGCCAAGGCATTGTTGGGCAGGAAGACTTCAAATGTCAGCACCATGGTCAGAGGGAGTGATCAGGAGCTCATGGAGCGGGGGTGCGTGTGCACACACACACACGTGTGCACAAGTGTGAGTGTGTGCACCCAGGTGGGGGCCTGCAGGGCTTGTGAAGAAGGGACAAGGACACAGCCCACCCAAGGCGTCCTCTGGCATTTCGCTGGGAGAGCTGCCGGGCTGTGCAGGCAGGCACAGAGGGGCCGGGTGAGGCTGACGCCTGATCCCAACCATGAACTTGCCACATCTTCTTCTGCCCTTCTTTCCAATCGGAAGCTGCCTGCCTGGCGCACACAGCTGCTCTAGGCTTCCTTTGGCTGCCCTGGTATTTGCATCTCTCTGTTCTATGTTATTTACAAACTGCAGTGTGGCAGGGAAGAGCAACAGAGATTTCTGGGCTGAGAGGAAGAGTCTGACGTTGGGGGCGGGGTTCTTCCTTGTTCAGTTCCCTCTCTGCCGTAGCAGGTGCTGTCGGGGCGGGTGGGACAGCTAGTGTGGACAGGGGTGGCGGGTGGGGTGCACAGTGGCGTCTTCACTGTGCCCTTGCCAGGACAGAGCCCTGCCCGGGTCAGGTACATGAACTCTGCTCACGATTATGAAACAGCCATGAGCACTGGCAGTGCCCCTGCTGCTGGCCCAGGGCCACGAATGCACCACCAGCCCCCAAGTGTGCATGTGTGTGCGTGTGCATACGTGTGTAAGTGTGCACACATAAGTGTGCATACGTGTGTAAGTGTGCGTGCATAGGAGCAAGTGTGCCTGCATGTGATTGTGTGCATAAGTGTGTAAGCATGTGTGTGTGTATGTGAATTTGCATGTGTGCACGTGTGTAAGTGTGTGTGCACTTGAACTTCACTGACACTGCTCTTGTCCTTTTCCTTGAGGGATTTTGTTCTATGTTTTCTTTTCCTTTTTAAAGATGTATTTTATTTATTGGAAAGGCAGAATTACAGAGAGAGAGGGAGAGGAGAGAGAATCTTCCATCCTCTAGTTCACTCTCCAGATGGTTGCAACGATTTGGACTGGGCTGGTCTGAAGCCAGGAGCCAGGAACTTCTTCCAGGCCCCCCACGTGGGAGCAGGGGCCCAAGGACCTGGCCCATCTTCTGCTGCTTTCCCAGGTGCATTAGCAGGGAGCTGGGTCAGAAGTGGAGCAGCCAGGACTTGAACTGGCACCCATATGACATGCTGGAGACACAGGCAGCTGCTTAACCCGCTACGCCACAACTTGACCGAGTTCTGAGTTCCTGGCTTTGGTCTGACCCAGTCCTGGCTGTTGTAGCCATTTGGGGAGCAGACCAGGAGATGGAAGACCTCTGTCCATCTGTCTTTCTGTCTCTGATTCTCTGCCTTTCAAATAAAGATGAAAATAAGTAAATAAACATTTAAAAAACAACCTGGCAAGAACTCCACCTCCTCATTTTATCGCTGGTGTGTGACTTAGTATCTAAGATCTGAGAATGAGCAGGTGGCTGCTACTGCCTGGGTGCAGAACTGTAGGGCTGGGAACCCGCCACTGTGGCATTTTCCATACAAGGGCAGCGCTGGGCTGGGGGGAGTGTTCACAGGAAGTTCCCGGGGTCCTGCAGGCTCCTGTCCATCAATGCTATGAACCCGCCTAGGGGATCTGTAGCGAAGCCACCTCGCCTGGCTGCCTGGCTGCGCCTGGAGGTGGACCCCCTCCTCCCGGCCTCTCATTCTCCCCAAGCTGCAGGTACAAGGGGCACTCCATCAGCTGGGTGTTTGTAGAGCCCCGGCCACGGACTCTGAAGAGCCGGGTCAGGCACCCGCTCTGTGATCTTCAACAGCGTGTGTCAGCTGTCTGGGGTCAGCTCCCTCATCTGAAGCCATCAGCCCAGTTGGTGTCTAGGGCTCTGACATACAATATGCATAGTCTTTCCTTTGACTGGTTCCTGCCTGCGGCAGGGCTGGGGTTCAGCAGTGAATAGCAACACTGTGGCTACTTTATCTGCTTTGTCTGGCTGCTCACCCTGATATTTTTTTCTAAGAAAGCTACCGACAGTCCCTGGCACATCTCCCCTTTATCTCTTGCCCTCCTGGGTGATGGGTGAGACTCCAAGGGGCTTCTGCCTTCTCTTCGCCTCCCCCTACCCTTGCTCTTCTGTGGAGGGCTGGCTAGGTGACAATCAACTCTTGCCTCCTGGGTTAGCGGTTAGCAGTGGCTTGCATACTGGCCCTCCCAGGCAACCCAATTGTAGGAGCTTCTCTGCCAATGAAAACCTGGATCCAAAGAAGAAGCAAGAGCCCGCCTCCCGAGGAGGATGTCCCGGAGGCTAAGAACGGCAGGGGCTTGCTCAACTGGTCACGGAAGTCCTCCATCATGCGTTAGAGCAGGCATTACCTCGGTACGTTTTGTTAATACGTGGGAGTCTTGCAGCTGTGTTAAGGAATTTGACGGGGTGGGCGCTAAGCTTACTAATTAAGATGTCCGTTAAGACACCCATGTCCCACGTCAGATTCCTTGGTTCCAGTTCTAGGCTCTGGCTTCCTGCTAATGCGCACCCTGGGAGGCAGCAGGTGATGGCTCAAGTCCTTGGGTCCCTGCCACCCACGTGGGAGGCCTGGGTGGGGCTCTTGCCTCCCAGCTTTGTCCCTGTGGACATCTGTGGGGGAGTGAACTAACAGACATGAGCTGTCTCTCTCTCTCGCTCGCTCTCTGTCTCTCTGCCTCTGTAATAAATACATAAAAAATTTTAAAAAGCAAGACGTCTCCTAAGTAAGGTCTGTGGAGGGGGAGAAGGGAGAAGGATGTCCGGGAGGACTCACTCCCCCGGTCCAGCACCACACACAGGACCTAAAGGACACGTCTTTCAAAGGGTGGCTGAGCTGGTGGGAACGTAAGTGAATTCCCCGAAGAGGCTGGGGACCAGAGAGTCAGAATTCATCCAGTTGGTGATCTCCGGAGCTGGCAGGAACCTTGTCACCTGTGTGACACGTACAAGACACGAGAGAAGGGGGCTGGGGTCTAAACAATGCAGGAGCACCCAGGTGCAGAGCCAGGGTCTCTTAGGGATGGCAGAAGCAGTTCCCTGCCCCACCGAAGGGGATGAGGAGAGAACATGTCCGTGGGCTCTAGGGAGGAGAGTTTAAAAACTCGTCCCGCCTGAGACGACTTCCCTACCAGCTCCTCCTCATGCAGCCTCGTGTCTGAATCTGTATTCATGGGTAATGCAAAAAAATGGAAAATTTCATTTTAAGGAGTTCCCGGGTTGGCAATGCCTCTGGCCATTGGGAAGGAACAGATATAAATGTTCTCTGGAGGCTGGTGCCGCGGCTCACTAGGCTAATCCTCTGCCTGCGGCGCTGGCACCTGGGGTTCTAATCCCGATTGGGGCACCGGTTCTGTCCTGCTTGCTCCTCTTCCAGTCCAGCTCTCTGTTGTGGCCCAGGAAGGCAGTGGAGGATGGCCCAAGTGCTTGGGTCCCTGCACCCGCATGGGAGGCCAGGAGGAAGCACCTGGCTCCTGGTTTTGAATTGGCGCAGCGTGCCGGCTGGCATGGTAGCGGCCATTTTGGGGGTGAACCAACGGAAGGAAGACCTTTCTCTCTGTCTCTCTCTCTCACTAACTCTGCCTGTCAAAAAATGTTCTCTGGAGGAAGGCTCTAGCTGCAGGCCTGGAGAGCTCCTTCGGAGCAAGGTCCTAGGAAGTTGGCCTCACAACGAGAAACTGGCAGACACAGGAGAATGCATAGCACCACGAGTGAGCCCCAGGAGAGGCAGCCAACAGTACAACCACGCCTCCGGGGCTGTGGATTTTGGACTCGGCAGGTGCAGAATGCAAATCATTTATTTATTTGAAAGGCAGAGTTACAGAAGGAGAGAGAGAGAGAGAGAGAGAATCTTCCATCTATTGGTTCATTCCCCAAAGGGCCACAGTGCCTGGGGCTGGGGTTGGATCCGACTGAAACCAGGAGCCAGGAGCTTCTTCCAGGTCTCGCGTGGGAGTGGCAGGGGCCCAAGCACTTGGGCTACCCTCTCTGCTGCTTTCCCAGGCCATTAGCTGGGCGCTGGATGGGAAGTGGCGCAGCTGGGACTTGAACCAGTGCCCCCTATGGGATTCTGGCCTCTCGACTGGAGGCTTAATTTGGCCTCCAGGCCTGAAAATTTTTTATGAACAAAATTAGAGCTTAGCGGACAGCTGCAGAGAAGCTGGGTGAGCTGAGAGAGCTCCTGGGAGCCGCGGATGGAGCAGCGAGAGGACCCAGAGTGGCTAACACGCTCCAAAAAGGGGACCAGGAAGAGCCGACGGGAGAGGCCATCTGGGCTGCGGAGTGCCGGAATTTCTCAGGCTCCAGAGAAGACGCCGAAGCCGAGCTTGGTGAAAGCGAAACCACACCAAAGACGAAGGCTCTGCAAAGCAGGCCGGACGACCAGACAAACCGCCCCAGAGGAGTGCGAATTAGACTGATGGTAACTCTCCTCACCCCAACCGTCAAACTGCAGAATTAGGGGATGAAGTCATCCTGTTTGGGAGAGAAGCCCTCTGTCCACGCAGGTCCTGGACCAAAGGAGACTCCTGCCCAGAAAGGGTGCAAGGTGGAGGAGCTCCCTGCTCATGCACCTGGGAGAGCAGCAGAAGCTGGCCCAAGTGCTTGGGCTTCTGCACCCACGTGGGAGACCTGGAAGGAGCTCCTGGCTCCTGACATTGTTGTCCGGCTCAGCCCTGGCCATTGTGGCCATTTGAGGAATGAACCAGCAGATGGAAGATCTGTAACTCTGCCTTTCAAATCAATCTTTTTTTTTTTTTTAAAGATGTGCTGATCTTTAAAAAAAAATTAGCGTGCTCTAGATGTATTGAAATTTGAGTCTGGCCTCTGGTTGTCTCGGCAGGCCCAGACCAAATGATTTCGTGAGCCTTATGTAGCCCTCGGGCTGGACATTCCCACCGCTGAGTAGGAAGAAGGAAAATGAGTTCAAAAGCAGGCCCTAAGATACTGGAAGGTTGATGAGCCTGGCAAACAGCGGCTGGGCAGTCGTAAATGAGCATGAAGTGGTTATAACAATGTCAATCAGGCTGGGTTCCCGGAGTTAAAAAAAAAAGACAGTGTTGGACCTCAGTCCTGGACACCTGTGTGTTAATCGGATGGGGGTGACGATTCAGAGCATAAGGGATCCTTGTGTTTTGAGAGTGAAGACAGCAGGGTGTGTAGCAGGCAGCCTGTGCCTGCTCAACCCACCTCGGCCCACCTCCAGCCACGCCCCTCGCTTCCTTCCTTTTCCTGCAAGATCACGAAATTTTCAGGTGAATTTAATAACTGCTAAACACAATTCAACACATTGGATAACGGTTAAGGGCATCAAAATAGAGTGACTAAATTCCAGAAGTATTATCACAAGAACAGAATAGAGGGAACACTCCATTAATTCAAAAGAAGAAAGGGGGAAGTTGAAAACAAAGCTTAAATTATGATGATCAGGGGGCTGGCACTGTGGTGCAGCAGGTAAAGCCCCAGCCTGCAGTGCTGGCATCCCATGTGGGCCCTGATTTGAGTTCCAGCTGCTCCACTTCCGATCCAGCTCTCTGCTGTGGCCTGGGAAAGCAGTAGAAGACGGCCCAAGTCCTTGGGCCCCTGCACCCACTAGGGAGACCTGGAGGAAGCTCCTGGCTCCTGGCTTCGGATCAGCGCAGCTCCGGCCGTTGTGGCCAACTGGGGAGTGAACCAGCTGCTGCCTCTCTCTGTGTAACTCTCACTTTCAAATAAATAAATAAACCTTAAAAAAAAAAAGAAATTAAAGGATGGGAGAACATTGATGGGGAAATGCTAAGGAAAATGGGTGTGAGTTATAATTACAGGTACAATTCTATCTCAGATGTAATAGTCTTTAAGGCCAAAAACGGGTTTTAGAGAGAAAAAAAAAGCTCACTACAGATATTCAATTTACTGTATTTCTGTACTAATTCCGAGTTTGAATGCATCTAATAACAGAGTCAAAATATATGGAAAAAAATGGACTCAATGGTAAGGACAAATTCACAGACCCAGTGGGTGATTTTAAGACCCTGCTCTTAGCGACTGGTGAGGAAGATGATCTCATTCACATGGAAGGAAGGAAGGAAGCTCCACACAGCACGGTTCACACACCGGATTCACCGCACGGTCGTGGAGTCCTCCCCAAGGAACAATCGGAGACGTACGCTCTTCAAGTACACAATAGGACATTTATAACAACTGATCAAGTTCAACGAGGTTGCAGGTGTTTCCACGAATCTGTGCCTTACAAACCACATTTTAGATGATGGAATTATGTCAGAAACGAATAACAGTCAAGAAATTGTATCAAAAAACAAGTTCCGTAATGAATAATAAAACAGCGTAGTGAAAGTCTTACAAGTCAAACCTCGGGGGAGACCATGAACTTGGTGCTTGGAAGTGGAATTACGGTCTTAAATGCTTTTATTGGAAGAAGAGAGGCTGACAAGAAACACGCCTGGCACTCCACTTTACGAGGTAGAAAATAATAACAGGAAAATATCGCAGAAAGAAGTAGGGAATAGCAAACACAATGGTGCAATGGTGGGCATTAACGAAGTGGAAACAGAATCAACGGAAAGGAGCAGTAGGGTTAAAGTTGCTTCTTTGAGGGCCAGAGCTGTGGCGTAGCAGGTAAAGCTGCCACCTGCAGTGCTGGCATCCCATATGGGCGCCAGTTCGAGTCCTGGCTGCTCTGCTTCCAATCCAGCTCTCTGCTGTGGCCTGGGAAAGCAGTGGGAGATGGCCCAAGTCCTTGGGTCCCTGCACCCGCGTAGGAGACCTGGGGGAAGCTCCTGGCTCCTGGCTTTGGATTGGTGCAGCTCCGGCCATTGCAGAGTGAACCAGGGGAAAGTTGGGGAGTGAACCAGGAAAAATGCCCTGTGAGAAGGCAGCAGGGGTTAAAAGGTAATTGGAGGATATCATGGAAAAACTCACATCTATAATGTTAAAATGTCAAGATGGATACATTCTTAGGAAAAGGAAGAATGTTTAAAATTGATACAGGGAGAAATGATTCTATAGCCATTAGCCATTGGGGCAACAATTACCGCTTGTCTTTGAGAAAGTTACATGGAGAAGAGAGTTTTATAAATTAGAGGCGCTTTACAAAGCTTGCAAAGAACAATAGCATAATGTTTCAGAGAGTCAAAAAGAGGGCAGCATATCCTCAATATGAAAACCTAACAGGGGCCAGCGCTGTGGTGCAGCAGGTTAAAGCCCTGGCCTGCAGCACCGGCATCCCATATGGGTGCTGGTTCTAGTCTCGGCTGCCCCACTTCTGATCCAGCTCTCTGCTGTGGCCTGGGAAAGCAGTAGACGATGGCCCAAGTCCTTGGGCCCCTGCACCTGCATGAGAGGCCTGGAAGAAGCTCCTGGCTCCTGGCTTCGGGTTGGTGCAGCTTCGGCTTTTGCAGCCATCTGGGGAATGAACCAGCAAATGGAAGACCTCTCTGTCTCTATCTCTCCCTGTAACTCTGTCTTTCAAATAAATAAAATAATAAAAAAAGAAAACCTAACAAAGCCAGTGTAAGAACAGAAAGATATGGTCCAATTTTACTCCTTTATTGGAATAAGCATCTCAAACAAAATATTAGCAAATTGAATCTTAAAGATAATATATTATGACCAACTTTATATTTTTCTAGTAATGTAAGGCCAGTTTAACTTTAAAAGTTACAATTTAAAATAATAAATATAATTTACCATGTTAGACCTTTCTCTCTGTTTCTCCCTCTCACTGTCTGTAATTCTACCTCTCAAATAAAATAAATAAAACCTTAAAAAGTTTGTTAAGCCACCAATTTTTTTTTGTGCTAGAAATTCTTAGTAAACTCAGAAGAGAAGTCACTTCCCCTGAAATCGTACTAATGGGTTCCTCTGTGACAAAGTATAAATACAGCCCCTTTTAAAGTCAGCAACAAGAAAGGATTATGGCCAAGATGACGTCAGTTAGCCAGCATGCTGGAAGTTCCAGCCAATGCAATACGACATGAAAAGGAAATCAGATGCATAAGGACCAGAAAGGAAGAAAAACTATTATTAGCAATAATATGATAAAAACTCCTCTAATGTACAAAATCTATTATTATTGATAACATAAGTTAGCAGATTTTCAGGTTTTGATGAATACAAATGTCAATTGCATTTCTATACGTTGGAAGAATCAGAGGTATAAATGCAATTGAACATGCTACGTATGGTAGAAAAGTCAAACATAAATTCTACAGGAATGATAAAAGCAAAGACTTATATAGCATTTATTCTGGACGAAGAGTTTTTTACAAGGGTTCTTCTTTTTTACAAGGGTTCAAAATATTCCTGGAAAACACACATTATGAGAAAACTCTGCCTGGGTTTCAATGTTTTTGCATCGCACTAAGCTTATCTTTTCATTCCATGTCCCACAAGCCTGTTGAAGCATCCTTGTGTGTGAACCCATGCATCGTGGTGACAACCCTGCAAGGTGGGTACTGTGACTTGTTTCTGTTTAGAAACCCACTCTGCACATAAAAAAAGAGCTAAGAAAAAAATAAACATACCATGCTTATGGATAATACCATAAAGTTAGCAATTCTTCCCATAGTAATCTATCTATCTATCTATCTATCTATCTATCTATCTATCTATCTATCTTCATACAGTCCCAAGCAGACTCCCCACAGGATCTCCGTGCCTCTTGTGAGCCAGTCATAAAATTTACACGGGTAAATGAAGGGTCCAGCAGGGTCAATGTGTTCCTTAGAAGCGGAAACAAGTCCGGAGAGGTGCTCACCCTTGCAGACGACAACATAAAATGTTAGTACTATAGAAATAAAGGATGGTCTTGGCACGGGAAGAGGAAAGAGCTTATAAAACGCTCTGTGCATGGCTGGAAGCTGAGAGGTGATGGAGTGTATCAGTGGGGATGAGCTGAGCTCTCCAATATGTGGTGGTGGTTATCCAGGTGGAAAAAAAATATAAGCAGATTCCTCCTTCACACCACACACAGAAGTTAATTCCAGATGGGTGATGCTGTTAATTGTGCAAGATGAAATTGCAGAATTTCAGAGGACAATGTGATAGGCTTTCTCAGGATCTGGGATAGCTGCTCCTTAGACACAGCACGCAAAAAAAGTCCTAAGTAAAAAAAGATGGCAAACTCAGGGTTTGTTAAATGAATACCACCTAGGTCCCAGAAAATAATGGAGACTGGGAAGACGTCTCACAAACCGAGGAGAGGGGAGACTGGTACCGCGTGTAATAAATGACGTGAGAGGGTGGCCAGTGGTGTGTAATAAAGCACTCCTGTGACTAAACAGAGAGAAGACGAACAGCCCCAAAGACACTGGAACTGAAGATGAGTAGAAATTTCACAATGGAGAGCCGGAATGGCCAATAAGCGAATTAAACGATGCTCAGCCTCCATGGCCATCGCGGCACGCGCATTAGAATAAAAATGCGATATAATTTCTCACTGCCTAGATAAACAGTCATTACGAAGTCTGAAAATACCGAGTTAAATCAGTGGAGCGAAGGGACATTTCCTGCCCTGCTGGCGGGAGTGCAAATGGATACAAGCATTTGCACTCGGTCAAGTTTAAAATGTGAGTGCCCGTGAACCACTCACACACCCACGTCCCGGAGGGGCCCCTGCAAGGGGTGCTCAGAAGAAAGGTGGGAGAAGGGTAGCAACGCTGGTCCCAGACGGTCTCAGACTTCCGATGGTCTGACTTGAGAACTTCCGGCTTTACCGTGGGGCGAACGCCGCAGGTGCTGGGAAGACCCTGTGCTTGCTGGGGTGTAGCGGCTGCACCTACAGGTGGCATCCAGCTCCCGCCGTGTGCTGTGTTGCTGAGTCTTGGTGTTTGTGAGGCCAGGTGCATTCAACGCGTGTTCCACTTAGGGCATGGGTTTGGGTTGGCTTTATCAAGGTCTCTAATGCGAGTCAAGCAGCCTTTGAATTAGAGAGCTGGAGACAGCCCGCAGGTGCAGCGTTTTTGATATTGCCATAGAAAGGGATATGACATAGTGATGAACGTGGAGTGAGTGGGAGCCGAGTGCTTAACATGTCAGAATCTCAGAACCGAAAGTATTTGCAAAATAGATAGTACAATTCCATATAAATAGGGTAGACTTGGTATTTTGTTGAGAAATGACAGCTATCCCTAGTAAAATTCTAGAGCTAGGCAAGGTGGTGATAAACGTAAGTGAAAATAGTATTTTACTCCAGGGAGGAGGTAGGAGCATGTGATGGACGAGGGGCACCCATGGGCTTCGAACATATTAGTTATGTTCCGATTCCTAATGCTGGTAATTGATGTTGTATTTTGTTGTGTTATTTTTGTACTTCAAAATTGACATATTTCATATACTATGTATAAATGATATATTTGCCGATGAAAGGCAGAGGAAAAAAAAGTCTCCAGAGATTTTTTTTTCTTCCTTTTGAGATTTGCTTATTGATTTGAAAGGCAGAGCAACAGAGAGAGAAAGGGAGATCTTCCATCTGCTGGTTCACTCCCCAGTGGCTGCCATGGCTGGGGCTGGGACAGGCTGAAGCCAGGAGCCCAGAACTCCATCCAGGTCTCCCACATGGGTGGCAGGGGCCCAAGAAATTGAGCTACCATCAGTTGCCTTCCCAGACAAATTAGCAGGGAGCTGGACTGGAAGCAGAGACACTGGAACTCACAAACTGGCACTCTGATCTGGGATGCTGGTGTTGCCAGCAGTGGCTTCGCCTCTGTGCCATGACACCAGGACCCAGAGAGATGTGCTATCTTAGATTGTGAGTGCTGCTTTGACCTTTCCCAAACTTCTCCAAAAACCACCAAAAGGGGCCAGTGCTTTGGCGTAGCGGGTAACGCCACCACTTGCAATGTCGGCATCCCGTATGGGTACCAGTTCAAGTCCTGACTGCTCCACTTCCTATCCAGCTCCCTGTTAGTGTGCCTGGGAAAGCAGTGGAAGATGGTCCAAGTGTTTGGACCCCTGTACCCATGTTGGGGCCTGGAAGAAGCTCCTGGCTTCAGCCTGGCCCAACTCCAGCTGTTGTGGCCATCTGGGAAGTGAACCAGCAGATGGAAGGTCTCTCTCTCTCTCTCTCTCTCTCTCTCTTTCTCTTCTGTCTGTCTGTCTCTCTCTAACCCTTCCTTTCAAATAAATAAATAAATTTTAAAACACACCAAAAAGGAGAATAGAAAAAGCACACCACTTCTAATGAAGCAAGGAAACCCCTAACCCCCTAACAACATGCTGTAAAGTGCACCTGTTAAAAATTGGACAAGGGGCCAGGCAGAGGCGGACAGGATCAGAGGCTTGCCACCTGCCACTACAGAGCAGGTGCACACCTCCGCAAAGTCACGTGTCTCTATCCTGGAAGAACGTGGCTATTGTCCTTCCAGGAAAGCCATGAGACCTAGGGGTGGAGCAGACCGAGGCGCCATGGGCTGGAAGTGGAGCGAAGGCAACAGGGCGAGCCCAGACTCAGTGCTGGCCACTGTGGTTTCCTTCCCCAAGGGTGCCTGGGGGTGGGGCGTGGGGGTCCGAGCGTAGCATGTCAGGATAAGAAGAGGGGAGCCCTTCGTGCCCCTGGAGCCCCCTGCAGGGCCAGGCTGGGGCTGGACTTCAGGCGACACTGCATCCTGCATCTTGGCTTGGTCCTGTGCCCGTGTGACCCCTGCCCTCTGGCTGCTCAGGAAGTCCCCTCCCAGGCTCGGCTTTCAGTCAACTGCAGGTGCACGAGCTGCTGCAGGGGTGAGGCCGTTCTGCCTCGGGCATAGAACAGATTGAATATTTACTTCTATTTATTTATTTTTAAAGATGTATTCAGGGGCCGGCGCCGTGGCTCACTTGGTTAATCCTCCGCCTGCGGCACCGGCATCCCATATGAGTACCGGTTCTAGTCCCGGTTGCTCCTCTTCCAGTCCAGCTCTCTGCTGTGGCCCGGGAGTGCAGTGGAGGATGGCCCAAGTGCTTGGGCCCCTACACCCGCATGGGAGACCAGGAGAAGCACCTGGCTCTTGGCTTCGGATCAGCGCAGCGTCAGCCATAGCGGCCAACTGGGGGGGGGGGGGTGTGAACCAATGGAAGGAAAACCTTTCTCTCTGTCTCTCTCTCACTATCTATAACTCTATCTGTTAAATAAAAAATTTTTTAAAAAAAGAACTTACATGTCTAGTAAGTTCTCAGGTAATGCTAAAACAATAAAGATGTATTCATTTATTTGAAAGTCAGTGTTACAGAGAGACAGGGAGAGAGAGTTAGAGAGAGAGAGGCATCTTCCATCTGCTGGTTCACTCCCCAGATGGCTGCAATGACCAAGACTGGGCCAGGCTGAAGCCGGGAGCCAGGAGCTTCCTCTGGGTCTCCCAAGTGGATGGAGGAGCCCAAACACTTGGTCCACCTTCTTTTGCTTTTCCCAGGTGCATTAGCAGGGAGTCGGATCAGAAGTGGAGCAGCCGGGACACAAAGCAGCAACCCATATGGGATGCCTGGGTTTCTGGCGGCGGCTTTATCCACAACAGTAGCCCCTAAATTGGATATTTATGACATCACTCATGGGCCATACAAAATTACCAACCGGAAAGTTAGCCTGCTATCAATGTATTGAATTTCCTGACCTGCCTTGGCTGGGCCAGACCAAATGGTTGGGCTGGACATTCCCCACCCCTTAGCTACACAGGTCCCTGAAGCACCCGGCATTGAAAGTGAACAAGAAAGCTTAGGGGATTTCGTGAGAAAAAAGTCTTTCCCAGTGTGCCCAAAGCTGTACCAAACGGTCCTCACGCTGCTGTCCGCCTCCCATCACACGACTTTCACAGGGCGGTCACCCCATTCACATATCTCTGATTGCATGAGAGGAAAAGCATACAGAATCATTGCATAGCGCAGAGCACAGTGGCAGTAGGGCTAGGAAAGCTAAAAGTAGACGAAAAATATCCACGATAAAAGGAAGGAATGGAGCCCTGTAGAAATCAAAAACCAGATAAGCACTAAGTTGAATCAAATGAGATGGTGGGTATTTGCACATTCCTGAACCCCGCCCCCCCATACAGTTTCACGTGGTCCAGACATGGACGCTGTCCCCTTGCTGAAAAGGAGCCCAGAAAGGAAACTGTGGTTCTATGGAGAAACCACCGAGAGAAACAGCACATAAGGCAGAAGAAAATGAAAGAATGAAAGATAAGCCGCGTTACAGACCGTGAAAATAGCGGAGGCCAGTGATGTGGCGATTTGAAGAAATCAGGCAAAGCAGAATGGAAAAGGGGCGACGGGAGAATGGGGATTGAGGAGACGGGGAGAGGGGCTGTCGCTTCCAGCCGGCAGCCTCGGAGCCCGCTCTGGGGTGCACAGTGCTTGTTGGAGAGGGTGAGACCTCCCAGGAAGTGAGGGTGGTGGGAGTGGACAGAGAGGAGGGGACCCTCGTGCTGTGGCTGCGAGTGGGGTCTCTGCAGACCCCACGTGGCGCTCCGGGGCTGGGAGGCCCCTTGTCCGTCCAGGCCAGCCCGAGCACCGGCTGCTCTGTGGGCAGTGGGCATTGGTGTGATGGAGTGCTGTTCCCACCTGTGCACACAGCTTTGACTTCCCAGCCGCTGGAGGGCAGGTCCCTTGGCCTAAGCCGGGAAGCTGGTGGAGCAGCACACCGCCCCTGCATCCGCCCTGCCCACGGCACAGGAACACCCGCTGTGGCTTCTCCCTTGAGCAGCTTGTTCTGGACGCCCCTTGGCCTCACTTCCGCCAGCCCCTCTTCTGTTGGGTCCCGTGGCCCCGGGGAATGACAGCTTCTGGCGCTGCAGCCTCAACCTGCTGCAGAGCCCTGCCCTGCCCTGCCCTGGGCGCCACTCCCAGCTGGTGCTGGACCACGCCACCTCCCAAGCCCACGAAGCCCAAGGCAGTGTGACCCGTCCGTCTTGGGTAGGGCCATTGCCTGGGTAGTTGAGAAATCTATCCTCTGCGGTTCTTCCGGTTATGTGACTTGATGGGTAGGTCCCGAGGTAGATTCCCATATTGGAAACACCTGCCCGACTTCCAGGCAAGGGACACCCACCGTCTTGACAGAGAACCCACTTCTGCACAGCCAGCAAGATTTCCTGATGAGAACGTCCGGGCCTCCAACTCGCAAGTGTCAGGGTCCCAGCCCGGCCCTAGGAGGGTCCTGACTAGAGACCGACTGCTCTCTGTATGCACTGAGCTCCAGAGCCTGGCTGGGTCTCTGCTCTATTTTCCCAGCAGCAGATGAGGATTTTCTTAAAGGCTGCCACAGAGACCCCACGGGCTCTCTCGTGTTCTCTTGCGCGGTGTGAGTCAGACTATCCATGTCTGCCCTCGCCGCGTCGGCGGCTCCCTTAAGAGTTGCCCGGTCCCCTCATCCGTACAGTCCTGCCTTTGCTGGGACCCTCAGGGGCTCCCATCTGTCTCACTGTCTCACATAACCCATTGAATGGGTGCACGGAGCCACTCTGCTTTAGATCGTGTGACGACGCGTGCTCTCGGGTCGTCTGGCTCCTGAGCCCAAAGAAAGGCTTTTATTTATTTATTTATTTATTTTCGTTTTATCATGTTGGTTTGGGCCTGTGATTTTTCAGCCTACAAGATTGTGGGTCTTGATTTCTCACTCACTGAATACCCTCTCATTTTACAGCATCTGTGAATGTGATAGGCGTTCCGCCCATGCCTTTACTCAATTCGGTGACAATAGCATCGAACAGGATGGGGTCAGGTTATAAAAATGTTGAATGTGGCAAGGTGGAGGCAGGTTTTTGAGGCATGCCTCATTAGTCCCACTAATTCAACAAATAGTTATTGAATTCCTGATATCTTCCAGGCAACCACCTTACATGGGGCATGTGATGGTGGATAAGAAATGTCTCACGGGGGGAGGGGGTTTGCTCAGCAGTTAAGACATGGTTGGGAGCTGGTGCTGTAGTGGGTAAAGCCACCGCCCACAGCACCCATATGGGTGCTGGTTTGAGTCCCAGCTGCTCCACTTCCGATCCAGCTCTCTGCTGTGGCCTGGGAAAGCAGCAGAAGATGGCCCAGGTCCTTGGGTCCCTGCACCCACGTGGGAGACCTGGAGGAAGCTCCTGGCTCCTGGCTTCAGGTCGGCTCAGCTCTGGTTGTTGCGGCCATTTGGGGAGTGAACCAGTGGATGAGAGCTTGCTCTCTCTGTCTCTCTCTCTTTCTCTCTGTATGTGTGTGTCTTCGCCTCTCGAATATATAAAAGTTTAGGAGAAAAAAAGAGAGAAATTTCTCCTGACCGTAAACTCTCTGTTCTTCATACAGATTCTACATTAATTGATTAATTTTCTTGTCTGTGCCAGGGTATTAGTAGTGCTGTAAATACTCCAGAATATACTATTGTCTAGCCTATGGATACTTATAAATTTTAACCCAGTAAATCAATATAAGTTTAACAAAATCAATATTTAATATTGATTATATATCAATTTAATAAAATCAATATAAGTATAATAAAAATGAGGGCATAATCCAAAATTTTTTTTCAAAAAAAAGTAGAATACTATTTTCAAAAATTTTCTCAGGCCGGCGCCACGGCTCACTAGGCTAATCCTCTGCCTTGCAGCACCGGCACACCGGGTTCTAGTCCGGGTCAGGGTGCCGGTTCTGTCCTGGTTGCTCCTCTTCCAGGCCAGCTCTCTGCTGTGGCCCGGGAGGGCAGTGGAGGATGGCCCAAGTGCTTGGGCCCTGCACCCCATGGGAGACCAGGAGAAGCACCTGGCTCCTGCCTTCGGATCAGCGTGATGTGCCGGCTGCAGTGTGCCGGCTGCGGCGGCCATTGGAGAGTGAACCAACGGCAAAGGAAGACCTTTCTCTCTGTCTCTCTCTCTCTCATTGTCCACTCTGCCTGTCAAAAAAATTTTTTTTCTCATAATTTCATAAAACAAAGGCACAGTTCCTACCCTCATGGGGTTGTTTTTCCCCTTCATGAGGTTTTTATTCTCCTGACGGCCAGAGCTGAATGGAAGCAGCAAAGGGGTGCAGAGACATGGCGGGCACCTGTGACGCTTGCTCTGAAGGGAAGGGCCTGGGCACACGAGCAGAGAACAATGCGGGGTGGAGAAGTGACGTCTCAGCCGATGCAAAGCTGCTTCACACAGCACGCGGCAGAGTTAAATGATCAGTTTATCTTGGTGCAAAAATTATGAAGCCCAGATACGCCAGGGAGCGTCGATGGAAATGTGCCTTATGAAAGACCCACGCATGGCTTGCAGAATTTCTTGCACCAAAGGTAAACGCATTTCCCGTGAACTTTCTGAGTACCCTCGTGTAGTAGGAAGGCAGAGAAAGGAGCCGGCCAAGGTGGAGAGGGGGGAGTCTGAGAGAGACCACTCCAGGCAGGGAACAGCATGGGCGGGCTGGGGGCTGGCGGAGTGTGTGTTTGAAGAGCTGGAAAGAGCCTAGATGCTGGTGGATCTGGGGCTCAGGGAGCCAGGAGCAGCGGCCCTGTGTTGCAGGTAGGAGCACACAGAGACACAGCAGGATTCACTCTCAGTGACAAGGACACCACACGTGCCCCACGCTGCCCGCCAACCATCGGGTGCGGCTTGCTCGCTCTGTTCCCCTTGGTGGAAAGGCTGTGCGTGACCTAAACTTCCCAGAAGGCCTGCAGGTGCACGCCGGGCTGCTGGCCTTCCCAGTAGGAGCGTGCACTTGACCCCTGGTGCACCAGCCCGCTGCAGGAGAGCACAGCGCAGCAGGGAGTGGCGTCCCTCTCCTGGGCACGCTGATAGGCGGGGGCCGCCCCTGTCTGAGCTGCCGAGCCTCCGCCTGTGAGTTAGGGGTTTGCACCGTGTGTAGTGTGCCTTTGCCCTGTGCTTGACCAAGACGTGGCTGAACGCAGGTGGCGTGGGGCTTGCTAAACCATGACAAGGAGTTTGGATTTGATTCAAGGCGCAGAGGGAATGCATGGGAAGGTTTTGAGTGGGGAAGGAACACCATCTGATTTACCTTTGAAAATCTCCCTCTGTTGGCTGTGTGGGACTAGGTTACATGAGGACATGCGTGGAGGCAGGAGAATCAGGTGGGTGGCTGTTGAGTTAGCCCAGCCTGAAGAAAATGCTAGGCGAGAGAGTTTACACCGGGGATGGCGAGCAGCCAAGATTCCACGCCTATGTCAGAATCTCAAATAGATGGGCTGTGGGGTATCACGTGGAGGGAGAACTGAAACATGATGCCGGTCTGGCTTGGGGGCTCACTGACAGAGGTGCGGAGAAGGGGGCCAAAGAAACGTCAGGATAGAGATGAATGCGTTCCCCTTGGGCTATCTGTGAGACGCTCCAATGGAGAAGCCCAGAGGGCTGCCGAACGCAGCAGTCCGGGATGCAAAGGAGCAGGTGGGGCTGGAGATACACATTTTAAAAAACATTTATTTATTTAGTTGAGAGGTAGAGCCACAGACAGAGAGAGGGAGAGACAGAGAGAGAGAGGTGTCTTCCATCCGCTGGTTCACTCCCCAGTTGGCTGCAACGGTTGGAGCTCTGATCTGAAGCCAGGAGCCAGAGCTTCTTTCAGGTCTCCCATGCAGGTGCAGGGACCCAAGGACTTGGGACATCTTCTACTGCTTTCCCAGGCCACAGCAGAGAGCTGGATCAGAAGAGGAGCAGCCGGGACTAGAACTGGCACCCATATGAGATGCTGGTGGCGCAGGCAGAGGCTTAGCCCACTATGCCACAGTGCTGGCCCTGATAAACATTTTTGAATGGTCATTGTTTACATGCTATTTAAAACCCTGGATTGAGATAAAAGAATTAGTGCTGAGACCCCGGGCATGTGCATATAGGGGGTCAGGAAGAGGAGAGGAGAAGGGGAGAAGGAAGAGATGGGGGGGGGCAGGAGGAGAGGGAGGAAGGGGGCAGGAGGAGGGGCAGCCTGTTTGTTCAGGTTCTTGATGTCTGGCACAGGGCAAGGCCTCTCGGAATTATTTATTTACTCTCCAAATGGCTGTACCAGCCAGGGCTGGGCCAGGCAGAAGCCAGCAGCCAGGAGCTCCATCCGGGTCTCCCATGTAGGTGCAGGGCCCAAGGACTTAGGCTACCTTCTGCTGCATTAGCAGAGAGCTGGATCACAAGAGGAGCAGCTGGGACATCCATCTGGGATGCTGGTGCTACAGGTGGCAGCTTTACCTGCTACCCCACAGGCCGGCCCCACCCTTCCTCTTACACCTACCTTCTGCTCTGCCTCCCACAGCCTATGGAAATCACTGCTCTCAACTACAACTGCATCCTCAGTTTCTTTTGTTAGTGCCTCCCAATGCGACGATCAGCCTCCCGGTGCTGGAGAACTTGAACGTTCCACGCTTACACTGTCTGCTGCCCCCGTGGGCCGTTGGGGTGGGAGGGAGAAGCACGATTTGGGTCTGGACTTCCTTTTCCCCGCGTGCCCGTTGCCCCAGCTGCACCTCGGCAACACTGAGTTCCGGTGTGATTTGTGGTCACTCTTGCCTCCGAGCCCGTGCACGGGCCCGGCGATGTGGGGATTGCGAAGGCTGCTTTTCCACGGTGACATGTTGAACTACAGCCCGTGTTCCCTTTCAGTCACAATAACAACCTCCCACACGACGCAGCCCTTTCTCCCAAGGTCCCCGTCACTTCTACTTCATCAATTTGTTCTTCCTTGTTGGCCACGATGAAGTCCGGCGTCCGGCTCCCTTCTTGCAGCCTTTTCTTTCCGAGACAGAATTGCCAGCGCTGTGAGGCGGGTGGCTCCTCGGGGACGCACCCCGGGGACACATTTGCCGTACTTCGCATGCCTGGAAGTACGGAGTTTGATGTGAGCTTCAGATCAGCAGAGAAATTGGATTTACTTTGGACACTGTATCGGGAGGAAAAGGACCAGGGCCGTGGGAGGAATTGAGGTGATTGAATGGACCGGATCCAGGCTACAGGCTGCTTCCTTCTCTTCCCAAAATGAAACACTGGCTCCAGGAGGCTCTGTCTCCTATGCATACCCACCGGCATGTGTCGGCCGCCCCAACCCCGCAAGCAGACCACTTGGAGCTGGGAACGGCAAACATCAGCCACTCACCTGGTGCATCTGAGAAGACCAGGTGGAGCTTGGTGGCAGGTGCAGGTGGCAGACAGCAGAAGTGATGCGGGGGTCAGGGCCCGGCATAGCAATGCTTCCAGTGCAACTGATGAGAACCACGGGAGTGGGGGGCAGTGGGGGGGAGGGGGTCTTAGGAAGGAAGCCCCTGTACCGAGCTCTCCTTTGATCTCCTGGCTCCCACTGAGAGCGAATCACATGACCCCTTTGTTTGTCTGCTCCTGCAAGTCAGGAAGAACAGGAACCTGCTTCAGGCAGTGTGGCTTAACCTGTGGCGGCAGTGGCTTAACCGGCTGTGCCGCAATGCTGGCCCCCACTGTACATCACTGTGTATGGCTATAAATAATGCCAGGTGTGCCGGAGCAAAGAGGCCGCACACACAGACAGACCATCTGAAGAAGAAGGGTGGAGGAGGCGAAAGAGGAAACCAGTCGCGAAGCCTCCCTCCAAAACGATTCTGCGTGGCGCTTTTCCCGACTCTATGTCAACAGGTGCCTTTTGGGTGACCGCTGCTTCTGCTTCCTGTGCGGTCAGCATGGCTCAGGTGCCACTGCCTAATGAGAGTGCCCTTCGCCTGCAGGGTCCACTGCCGATGGGCAGGTGGGTGCTGCCCAGTTTTGTTGCCATCACGAGTGGCGCTGGTACAAGCGCCCTTAATGTGCGCCCCCTGTGTGGGTGCACCAGAGTTTGCCTAGGGCTTGCATTTAGGCGTGGTATTCCAGGGACGTGAGATGTGTGCCTACCAGCTGCCTAAGGGGTCACAGCAACTTGTACCCTCATTAGCAAAGAACAGGATTTGTCATTGCTCCACCCCCTCACCTTCGCTTCCATCTTCTTGTTATGTTTGTTTCTATGTGTGCATGATTGCATATAGCTAATCGCAGGCAATTATAATTAATTAGAAGCGTAATTATATATATTCACTTTGTGCCTACATGCTAATGGGTAGAGCTGAATTTCTCAAACTTTGCATAATGTACCTGAGGGACAACCTAAGGCATTTGCCCGGGGAAATAGCCCAGCCTCGGCTCCTTCTGTTTCCTTTGATGTGGGACTCTGCTTCCTATGTAAAATTGTTGGGGAGCACCACAGTTTTCGCAGATCAGAGGAGATTTTCTGAGAGAAGGGTCCCCAAGAGCTTGGTGGAAGGATACATCGCTCTGGGGTCTTGGTCAGACACATCCCAGATCTGTTGAATGGGTCTGTCCAGCCAGGAGGGTTCAGTGTGTCCTAGAGAGAAGGTTCTGGAACCTCAGGACACGGCGGTTGTCCTCACAGAGACGGGCATCGGATGCCTCCATGAGGAGCCAAGGCCACAGACACCATCCAGACTCATTAAGATTCCATGGACTTCCGAGGGCATTAGCTACCTCATGTTCTGTAATTGAATTACACGGCGAGGGAGAGTGTGCGTGAGTGTGGAGGTGTTTTGGCTGGGTTGAGAAGAATTACAAACATTAAGAGGAAAATACATTTCTCATAGTAAGCAGAGTGGACTCAATGACACAATCGCCTCGGCCTACCTAGAGCTGTGGGATTCCTTCAGATTCTCTTTTTAAAATAGCCGAAGCTTTTGCATAAATAAAATATAATAGAAAGTTATGATGCATAGCACTGCCGAAGGTGCGGCTTTATTAGGAAAGAATAGGAGCAGGTTTAGTGCTTATTATCCAGTGAGTCCACGAGAATCAGTATGGAAATGCAAGTTTATAGGAACGTGCAGTTGCAATTGTCAGCCGATTCCTGTCCTTGGTTAAACAGATTCAGTTTTCTGTTTTCTGCAGACCTTGTGTTTAGAGCAGTTTTCCATTCAGAGCAGAACAGAACGGGAAGTCGGATAGCTTCCACGTGTCTCCGGTGCACTCCCCACCCCCAGCTCAGGTACAGCCCCACAGTCAACACCCAGCAGGCGTGGAGCGATTGTTGTAACCTTTGAAGCCACACTGATCCATATCCCCCAGGCCCAGCATCCCATGGGCTGCCGCCTGGTGGTGCTCATTGGTTGGGCTTTGGGGGCTGCATCCGCACTGCAGTATCATTGCAGGGAGCATCAGTGCCTCAACACCCCCCACCCCGTCCTCCGTGTGCTCCTCCCCCTCTCCCCACAACTTCCGCCCCGAGTTTATCAAAATCGCTCCAGAGGCTTAGAAAGGGGACAGTCAGAAATGATACTATCCCAGTTAAATGCCGGCAAAACATGGAACACCACTCGCCATGACGCCAAGAGTGAAAGACAAGCAAGACTCAAAGGGACCCTTGACAAAGGAAGATGCACAGTGGTGGACGAGCATGGAGAAAGGCACCCGGCAAACGACGTCCCACGTCCCGAGTGGCGTACCCCGCCACGCCTGGGAGGACCGCCAGAACACGTCAGAGGATGGATCCCAACGGGCAGATTTCTCATAAGGTTACACATCCCACCTCGCCTATGAACGAGCAAGTTCATTCCCAAGAACGGGGCTCTGAAAACAGAGGTGTGCACGCACAGGGGCTTTGTAGCCAACACCTGGAGACAGCCTGAAACGGCGTTCAGCTGACCTGGAATCCCTGTACCCCTGCAAAGTTTGTCTCTTTACTCTCCCCTTCCCGGGATGCACCTCTCTCTTCTGACCAGGGCCAGTGTTAAGACCCCACCCCATACCTCACAAAGGATGCTGAGAGTTGGGGAGGGGTCCCTTCGCTCCGCAGGCCACTCTTGGAAGTACTGTCTTCATTTTCTCTCTGTTTCATGGGCAACCAACCCCCTGGGTATTTCCATCCAGGCCCCCGTGGGGGTGTTGGCACGTATTCCCAGTCTCTGCTTGGAATAATTCTCTCTGCAGGAGACAAGAACCTGGATTGGAAGTGAACCCGCTCACGCCCACATCAAACCCGCCGCCTGCAGGTGACTCAATGAACCAGGTGTGGGCCCTTCCTTCACAAGCAAGGGGTGGGTGTGGGTGTCTGCAGATCCCAGAGGCATCCAGCCCAGTGAGAGAGAAGACAGACGCACCAGAGTGCCTGTGTGTGCTCCGTCTGTACCAAGCTCAGAACACAGACCCAGGGATCTAGCTAGGACAGCAGAAATCAGGCTTGGGGTTAGAATCAACTGGGGGAATTCAGCAGGAGATTCCCTGGCGTGACAGGAGCTCTCTGTACCTAATCTGAATGTTGTTTGCCCAGGTGCCTGTACCTTTGTCAAAGTCAGCAGTGACAAGGTGAGGATCTGCGCATTTCATTGCATGCAAATTTCACCTCCATAACAATGACCCCGGATACCAATTAAGGATCATCGTCATCCCCTGCTGTTACCTGCTTCTCTGAGCCCCTCTCCACCCATGCCCTGAGACAGGAGGCTTCTAGCACTGACCCTGAGCCTTGCCGTGTGTCGCACAGGTCACGGTCCACACGGGTGAGCAGGAGACACTGTGTTTCTCCCAGGAGGAGACAGTTGGAACTCCAAGTTAGCCACATCCCTAGTCAACCTGGCATGCAGCAGAAGGTGGGGTCCTGGCCGCAGCTGGCCGCGATTGCTCTGCGCTGGCTGGCGTTGTGAGCGTGCCCGGCGGTGGTCTTCGTGTAACAGGGGCCCCATGCGCCACGTATCCATGCGGGGGTTCTTTCACATCGAGCTCTTAAAAACCTCCATCCATGTGGATACTCAAATGTTGGAAAGCCCCCCTGAAGTGCCTCCCAGGTTGAAACCCACTGGGCTAGCTGCACTAACTCCGGATGCTGCCTTCTGTTCCAGCCCAATCGCTTTGTTAATAGCAGGGCTTAAGTGTTAACCGTTTAGCGGTAATGGTTGAGCTGGCGGCTTGGGTACTCAATGACTCCTGTGAAAAATTGATAATGGCTCCTCATGGGCAGAGGCGAAGGACGGATAAATGCGGGGAGGTTGGAAGCCGCCCAGTGAGCTAAATCAGAGGGCAGGGGTTAGCACCACTGTTTGAACCCGGGCTGGGTGAGGTGCGCCTTGGCGAGCTGCTCAGGGTTTTCCGGGCTTCAGTTCTCAAGTGTCCCGGCTGACTCTCGCCGGGCTAGCACTGCGGTGCTTGCCAAACTTTAAAGTGCCTGCGAGTCACCGTGGGATCTTGTGAACGGACGTGTATTGATCCATAGGGCTTGCGGCAAGGCCTGGGACTCTGCATTTGCCCCTTTCTAATTTGATGAGTTTATTAGGGGAAGGGAGGGCTTCGCAGCTTTTACTTGAGAGGGAGAAGGAGGGGGAGGGGAGGGGAGGGGGAGGGGAAGGGGGAGGGAGAGGGGGAGGGAGAGAGAATGCTTCCATCAACCGATTTACTCCCCAGATGATCTCAGTGGCTGAGACTGGGCCAGACCAAAGTTAGAAGCCAGGAGCTCCATCCAGGCCCCTGTGGGGGTGGCAGGAACCCAATGACTGAGCCGTCACAGCTGCTTCCAGGGTCAGCCTCAGCAAGAAGCTGGAGTCAGGAGCCAAAGGCAGTCATTAGCCCCAGAGACTGCGATCTGGGATGTTGGCAGGAGGAAGGGAAATATCTTCCATCCACTGGTTCACCCCCACACACACATGAGATCGCCCAGGGCTCCCCCAGGAACTCCACCCAGGTCTCCCACACGGGTGGCGGGATACAGGTACTTGAGCCAGCACCTGCTGTCCCCAAGGACTGCACATTAGCAGGACGCTGGGCTGGAAGTGCAGGTGGGATTCGAACCCGGGCACTCTGATATGGGATGCGGGTGCCCCAAGCAGAGGCTTACCCCACCGCACCACAAAGCCAGACTACACGGTTCCGTGTAGACAGTTCTCTCGTGCAGGGCTGCTTGGGGGTGTTCTGGAGAGAAGAAGTTGACCCAGGAGCAGGCTGCACCCTGGGAGATGCACGGTCTTCCAGAGTGTGGAAGCTTGCGGGCAGGAAGCCGGGCATTGCGGCCGTGGGGAGATCAGGGTTAATTAGTGTCACTCTAACTCTCAGAGTTAGGGTTCTGCAGAGTGGTCAGAGCTGGCGAGGGGGAGGGAGACCCTGTTTCAGTGCTTTCCAGACCTGCTACAGGGGAGACTGGGGCGTGCTGGCTCTGGGTTCCTTCTCCCTCAAATGATTGGCTTCTCTTTTGTCTGCTATTGATGCATTGCTCTCCTTAAAAAACACCCCTCTAGAAGCCCTGGACCCCTTAGCAAAGTGCAGACTCTGCTTCAGCCAACCTGCTGTGACAGTGATGCCTCTGCCCAGGGAGGTACAGGGCCCCACTTTTCCCAGGTCAGCTCACCCATCCGTGAGGGAGTCCAGGGGAGAGGTCGGGCATCCTGACCTGGCCACTGTCCTTCTCTGCCAGCCTGTCGCTGATTCTCTTCCAGGTGACCCCAGCGAGGCCCCTGGCTCCTGGTGGGGAGGCCGAGGCTTGAGGCTTTCCCATGGCTAGCTCACTGCAGGGTGAGGCTGCGGCAGCTTCCAGGGAGCCGATGCACCGTGGGGGAATCTGCAGGCGGGTGTCCCGTAGCTGCCCGGGGTTACAGCTTTCCAGAGGGACCCAGTGACTTGCCAATTGCAAGGACCAGGATGGGGCCTCAGCAGGCAGGCGCTGGCTCCTCTGCCCCAGAGCTGGGCCTGGAGTCAGGCCCGAGCTCCTCGGCTGGCATGGGGCTAATTGCCAGCTTCCCCCCGGAGCTAAACGCTTTTCATTGACTAGACAATGAGGAGGCTGGCTCCCAGCCTGCTGTCTTCCTCCTTTTTTTGGGTTTTGTTTATGGTAGATCTTTCTCCAGCTTCTATCTGTCCCTCTGCCAACACTTCATCTGTGTGTTCTCACTCGCTAATGATGTGCCCAAGGAGGGAAGTTCCTGAGCCTCTCCAACAGGTGCCGGAGAGGGACTGGGTCCAGTGGGTAACCCGACGAGGGTGCCGGGAGAGGCAAGGATCTGACCATGGGCGCTCCTCTTACGCGGGGTTGTGCCCTGCAGACCCGACCCGGGGCTGGATGTTCCGGGTGGACCAAGCGTCTTGGCGGGGTCCCCTTCACCGGCCATGCGTCATTTAGGCTGATCTGAAACTGATTCCAAATGCAGCGGTCTCCTTGCTTACTCCCGATGTTAGGATGCTTTTGTATTGGCGTGTGCAAAATGCATGGGCCTTGTGGACCACACGGGCGCTGGTGCTGTCCACACCGCTGGGGCATGTGCCTCTGTTCACTTCCCCGCCCCCACCCCATACACACACACACACACACACAGGCAGCTGGTTTGGGGGGCCAGCGAGCTGACACCCCCAGACGGCCTGGCTAACCCCTGTTGGGAGATTTCAGGAGTCAGACATGATGGCACAGAGGGTGGGAGAGAGGCCACACCTCCTCTTCTCTCTGTGGGGTCTCCTTTTCCTCCTGGGGAACAGTATGATAGCTACTACTGGGTGGCTCACTCTTTTTTAAAAATTTATTTTATTTAGGTGACAGGCAGAGTTACAGAGAGGGAGAGAGAGAGGCGAGAGGGAGAGAGGCGAGAGAGAGAGAGGGGAGAGAGAGAAGAGAAAAAGGGGGGAGAGAGAGAGAGAGAGAGAGAGAGAGAGAGATCTTCTATCCACTGGTTCACTCCCCAAATGGCTGCAGTGACCAGAGCTGCACCGATCTGAAGCCAGAAGCCAGGAGTTCCTTCCAGGTCTCTCAAGGACTTGGGCCATCTTCCACTGCCTTCCCAGGCCATAGCAGAGAGCTGGATGGGAAGTGGAGCCGCCAGGACTCGAACTGGCGCCCTTATGGGATGCCGGCCCTGCAGGCAGAGCCTTCGCCTCCTTTACGACAGCACCCACGCCTGCACGTGGCATCTTTTTGCTGTATCATAAGCTCCCAGGCATCCCTTCTGCCCTCCAGCCACCGGTGAGGCCACCGTTTCCCTTCCATGCCCTTCCTTTGGACTTCAGAAACTGACACCTAACAGTGGATTGTGGGACTGAAAGCCAGGCTGCCAGACAGCAGGGAGGTTGGCCACAGAGGCTGGAGCACTAAGAAACCACCGCCTCTGCTCCCTATTGACAGCTGGCCATGCAGGGGCAGGAGGCACATCGCTTCAGTTTCATGTGTTTCTGGGATGGCTGATGTCCAGCCTCCTCATGCGTGTCCAGATCTGGTTTAAGTGATGAGATTCAGGGCTCCCAGCATAGTGCATCATGGGATTCGTGTTTCAGGGGTGAACAGTGGTCGACTGTTTCCCAAGAGGCTCACAGACACCCTTCCACCATGCCTTCTCTCGTGCAATGTGACTCGTCATTTCCGGTGTGGGGAGAGGAGGAGCCTCTTCTCAGCTTGCATCGGAACTAGATCTGCAAAAGAGAGATGAGGTGGGGACTCGTGCAGCTTCCACCCACCTGCTTCCCCAGGGGGACCTGAAGACACTTTGCAAAAAGGTGTGGTTGCCCTTCTAGAACAAGGGCGTCGAGCAAGGGTGTGCCCCACCTCCCGGGCAGCAGCGCCAACCCCCAGACAGGTGAGCGAGGCCTTCGGGGACCACGCAGCCCTGGGCAGGCTTTGCTGTGCCTGAAGGTCCAGGAATAACTCTAGCTGACAGCCCGGGAAGCCCAGATGCTCCGTCAGGCCACAGAAGGCTGAGAAAGAACTCACGCTTGTCTTACACATTCGCTTTCTGCATACGGCCACGGATAACTAAGGCGAGGACGCCTCGGACACTCGGTCCCTTGCGCGCTTGCGAAGCCAACAGTTCTCTAGAAGCTCAGCAATGATCTTCCTAAACCTTTTCGATTGGAGCCCAGCAGGTGCTTAATAGCTCTCCCTGGAGTCCACCCTCCCTCCCTGCCCGGCAGCCCATTGCCCGCCTTCCCCAGGGACTTGAGAAGATAGAGTGAGCACAGTTGTGACAGCTGGTGGGAGCAGCTGCCGGACGGGAAGGCATGGCGAGGGTAATTACCTAGAAGTGAGCGCGATGCTGGGGCGAGGCTGAGCCCCGAGCAGGGCTGGGAGGGACCTTGGGGAGGCCTCTCCCCTTCGGGCAGTTCTCGGCCAGCAGACGACAACACCCAGTGCCTCCCCGCGGTCCCCCGTGCCCCCTCTGCCTGGCGGTGGAGGGGGAAAATCGACTTGGTTTTCAAGGCTCACTCGCACGGGCAGAGTTGAGGGGGCTTCGTTCTGCTCCCATGGTGCACTGCTTAGAACACCTTTAGCTCCTACTGCCGTCCTACTTTTGTGTGTGCGTGTGTGTGCATGTGTATGTGTGACAGAGTGTGTGCATGTGTGTGGGCACCGAGGACATGTGTACAAGTGTGTGAATGTATATGTGTGTGGGGTGCACGTGTGTATGTGTGTGCACGTGTGCACGTGTGTGCATGTATGGGTGTGCACGTGTGTGTATGTATGTGTGAGTGTGTGGGGTGTTTTGCATGTGTGTGCATGCAGGCTTGTGTACATGTGTGTTAATGCATGTGTGGGGGTGCATGTGTGTGTGTGTGTATAAAGCTGGGACACAGGAGGATACTTCAAAAAGTTTGCGGAAAAAGGGAATTAAAAGATAAGTTTATTTTATAGTATGCATTTGTATCCTCATGTGTATGACTTTTGGAAAAATGATTGTCTAAGGCTGGTGCTGTGATGTGGCAGGTAAAGCTGCTGCCTGCAGTGTCAGCATTCCATATGGATGCTGGTTTGAGTCCCGGCTGCTCCACTTCCGATCCAGCTCTCTGCTATGGTCTGGAAAAGCAGTAGAAGATGGCCCAAGTGCTCAGGTCCCTGCACCCACTTGGGAGACCTGGAAGAAGCTCCTGGCTTCGGAGTTACAGAGAGAGAGGGAGAGACAGAGAAAGAGAGAGGTCTTCCATCTGTTGGTTCATTCCCCAAATGGCTGCAAAGCCCAGGGCTGGGCCAGGCCAAAGCCAGGATCCAGGAGCTTCTTCTGGGTCTCCCACGTGGGTGCAGGGGCCTGAGCACTTGGGCCATCCTCTGCTGCTTTTGCAGGTACATTAGGAGGTTAGCTGGATCAGAAGTGGAACAGCTGGGACAGGGACCAGATCCCATACAGATGCTGACTGAGCAGGCGACGGCCAACAATGCCAACCCCCCATAAATGCACTTTTAATTCCATTTTTCCCATGAACTTTTTGAAAGTACACTCAGATTTCATGTGCTTGTGGCACAAGAAAGTGGACACATAGCCAAAAAGATCCCCAGCTGTAAGTAGTCTTCCAGAACAGGTGTTGCATTGGGAGGGCGGGGCGGGGCATGGCTGGACCTTCTTTGTCTTGCCTGGGTGCTGTTTCCTCAGCTGCCTGGGCTGCAGCACAGAACCCGAAGCCCCTCTCCCACGGCCTCACTCCGGGTCATTTCCCCAGATGGGCCGGGAGTGACAGGGTGACGGATGCTGCTGTCACTGCACTGAGATGGGGAAGTGTTGGCTCTGGCTGCCCTGGAAGGCCCCTGCCATCGATATTCTTGGGGCTCATGGGCTTGACAGGCACGAGCTGAAGGTGGCCTGCAGGCCCTGGGGATGGCCCGGGTCCATTCTGCACCCTCTGAATGTTTTTAGGCGTGGCTTGGCTCTTGAGGCACTCATGGTGTCATAGAAGGAAGAGGAAAACAAATGGATGAGGTGGCAGGCCTCCGAGGACTGTCCACACACCACAGAGGAAGGGCTGGTGCTGGGAGGGGGAGGGGCCCTCGTAGAAGGCCAGCGAAGGGTGGACACTGTGGAGCAAAGAAGCTGCTGCCTGGGCTCTCTGCACACCACACTGCAAGGCCTGGTTCAAGTCCTGGCTCCGCTTCACACTGGGAGGCAGCAGGTCATGGCACTCCAGTGTGGGTTGCGGTGTCACAGGTGTGTCTCAGTGCCACAACGCCGACCACAATAGACATTTACACAACTGCAGAATACACAGTCTTTTTTTGAATTTTTTTATTTTTGACAGGCAGAGTGGACAGTGAGAGAGAGAGACAGAGAGAAAGGTCTTCCTTTGCCGTTGGTTCACCCTCCAATGGCCGCTGCGGACAGTGCGCTGCGGCCGGCGCACCGCGCTGATCCGATGGCAGGAGCCAGGTGCTTCTCCTGGTCTCCCATGGGGTGCAGGGCCCAAGCACCTGGGCCATCCTCCACTGCACTCCCTGGCCACAGCAGAGAGCTGGCCTGGAAGAGGGGCAACCGGGACAGAATCCGGCGCCCCGACCGGAACTAGAACCTGGTGTGCTGGCGCCGCAAGGCGGAGGATTAGCCTAGTGAGCCGTGGCGCTGGCAGAATACACATTCTTTCCATCAGCATGTGGAACCCTCTCCAGGAGACACTGTGTACCAGAAAACCAGTCTCAACAAATTGGAAACGCTGAAATTGTATCATGCATCTTTTCTGACCACGGCGGAATAAAGCTGGAAATTAATAACAAAAGAAACTCTGAAAATTGTACACAAATGTGAGACAGAGCGGCAGGCTCATTGAAGAAATCAAGAGAACCTGAAAAAAGCCCTCGAAACCCATGAAAATGGAAACACAACAGATCAAAATTGTGAGATGCAATGAAAACAGTGTTAAGGCCGGCGCCGCGGCTCACCAGGCTAATCCTCCGCCTAGCGGCGCCGGCACACCGGGTTCTAGGCCCGGTCAGGGCGCCGGATTCTGTCCCGGTTGCCCCTCTTCCAGGCCAGCTCTCTGCTGTGGCCAGGGAGTGCAGTGGAGGATGGCCCAAGTGCTTGGGCCCTGCACCCCACAGGAGACCAGGAGAAGCACCTGGCTCCTGGCTCCTGCCATCGGATCAGCGCGGTGCGCCGGCCGCAGCATGCCGGCCGCGATGGCCATTGGAGGGTGAACCAACCGCAAAGGAAGACCTTTCTCTCTGTCTCTCTCTCTCACTGTCCACTCTGCCTGTCAAAAAAAAAAAAAAAACCACAGTGTTAAGAGGAAAGTTTATAGCAATAAGTGCCTCAAACAAAAATGGAAAGGTATGAAAAGCTGGTGCTGTGGTGCAGTGGGTTAACGCCCTGGCTGAAGCGCCAGCGTCCCATACGTGTGTGGTTCGAGTCCCGGCTGCTCCACTTCCTGTCCAGCTCTCTGCTGTGGCCTGGGAAATCAGTGGAAGATGGCCCAAGTCCTTAGGCCCCTGCACCCATGTGGGAGACCCAGAAGAAGCTCCTGGCTCCTGACTTCAGATCGGTGCAGCTCCGGCTGTTGCAGCCAATTGGGGAGTGAACCAGCAGATGGAGGATCTCTCTCTCTCTCTCTCTCTCTCTCTCTCCCTCCTTCTCTCTCTCTGCCTCTCCTCTCTCTCTCTCTAACTCTGACTTTAAAATAACTAATCTTTAAAAAAAGAAAAGCGGGGGGGGGGCGGCAGTGTGGCACAGTACGTTAATCCTCTGCCTGTGGTGCCAGCATCCCATATGGGCGCCAGTTCTAGTCCCGGCTGCTCCTCTTCTGATCCAACTCTGCTATGGCCTGGGAAAGCAGTAGAGGATGGCCCAAATCCTCGGGCCCCTGCACTCACATCAGAGACCAGGAAGAAGTACCTGGCTCCTGGCTGTGGATCAGCTTAGTTCCACCCGTTGTGGCCATTTGGGGAGTGAACCAGCGAATGGAAGACCTCTGTCTATGTCTCTCCCTCTCACTGTCTGTGACTCTACCTGTCAAATAAATAAATAAAATATTTTTTTAAAAAAAGAAAGGTATCAAATAAATTACCTCACAATGCACCTCG